>NC_137880.1:35266871-35687550 GCF_963924005.1 Protomyctophum bolini
AGCAGACAGAGGAACGAGGGTTCCGAATGAGGAAAGACAACAGAATTAGTGGAAAATATGTATTTACGGTTATGAATGATAAGCATAAATTAATACTGAATACTGAACAAATACAACTAATAGATGAACTGAGAGAGAGAGAGAGAGAGAGAGAGAGAAATATCCCATTCTGATTGGGTGTTAGCATCATGTCGTGCTTTAGCTATTGAAAAATAGCAGATCTACAAGCTCATAGTAGGTACTACGAGCTTGTAGGTCTGCTATTTTTGAAAAATCGAAGAACGACTGACTTTTTTAGAATCTGTTCTCAGGTCAGAATGGGTTCATCAGACCAGTGTGTGTCCAGTGGAAAACCTCGTATGAATCTGATCTCAGGTCAGAATGGGTTAAGGGATATTGCAGGAGGCAAAGATGGAGAACTAGACTAGACAGGTAAAGTATGATTTATTTCAGGGAAAGGGCATATCTCTCTCTCTCTCTCTCTCTCAATCCCTCCTTCTGATAAAAAGAAAATAGTTAAGAGTGAAGAGTTTCCATAGGCTGGGGTTTGTGCGTGCGTGCGTGTGCGTGGGTGCACTGTGATTGACTGCTGGAATGTGGGTCACAGAGGGCAGCCGTTGTCATGTCTGCAGTGCCACGGGGGGGGGGGGGGGGGGGGGGGGGGGGGGGGGGGGGGGGGGGGGGTAACCGTTACGTTACCTTGGAGACCCAGTCCGTTTGGACTTGATGGAAAGTGAACAGAGAGAGCCATAGTGTACTATACTAATGCTAACACAACAGCACGACACATTTAATAAACATAGCCAGGGTTTTTACGATAATTATTCATTCTCTCTGTGTCGGCTTCTCTTTGATGGTGTACCCCAGGCCAACACACACACACACAGGCCAATGTGCGCAGCCGCACGCACACACACACACACACACACGCAAGCAAAACGGTTTTGCTTTCCCCAACAACTCTAATAATACCCCACCACCACCACCATGCACACAAAAACATCCCCACATACAGGGATAATCATAAAAAATAGCAGTGTTTCACTATTTTCCACATGAAGCAGACTGGAGAAGGCCTATTGCACGCCTCATGAACACAATCACTGCGATATGCATACTTTAAGTGCAGAGGCACAGAAAAGCTATCGGGAACTCTAAAGACCAGCCTTTGATGTTGCAGCAGCTTATGAGAGAGAGTGTGTGCGTGTGTGGCGCGCGCGTGTGTGTGTGTGTGTGTGTGTGTGTGTGTGTGTGGGCGTTGCATATCTATGAATGTCAGCGGGTGTGTTCTGCTCTCCCTCAGCCCCCCCTACACACTTTCTTTTCTCCTCTCTGTATTACACTCTTGCACAGTCAGTCTTCTCTGAATCTGAATCTGTACCACAGATACAACAGTCTCTTCTCTGAGTCTGAATCTGAGCCACAGATACAACAGTCTCTTCTCTGAGTCTGAATCTGAGCCACAGATACAACAGTCTCTTCTCTGAGTCTGAATCTGAGCCACAGATACAACAGTCTCTTCTCTGAGTCTGAATCTGTACCACAGATACAACAGTCTCTTCTCTGAGTCTGAATCTGTGCCACAGCACAGGGTGCTGGAGACCTGTGTCCTTATGAAACACACACACACACACACACACACACACACACACACACACACACACACACACACACACACACGTAACCCCTCTCACCATAATAGGCCTGTGCCCTTGAGGCGAGTGTCAAAGGTCCACTCCTAACTAATCAAGTGAAACACACACACACACACACACACACACACACATTTAGCCTGCCTCCGGCTGTAAAAAAGGGAGAAGGAAGGAAGGAAGGTCAAATAGGAGTGTGTGAGACAGGGGGGGGGGGGGGGGGAGAGGAGGGGGGAGACAGAGGTGATGAGGAGACAAGGTCTCCTGGGGACAGTCAAGGAGACAGAGGGTGTGTGAAAGAGAGAGAGAGAGAGAGAGACCCTCCATCCAATCCAAGCCGCCAACGTCAGCCTTTTCCCCCTCCTTCAACACAGCTCAGTACAGCAGCATGTTAAGCCTCTGCTCTACTCTCCATGGGGGAAGTGGAGATCTCGTGCGCGTCGTCTCCCTGCAGTTGACATACGCAGCCTACGATGCATCATGTTTAGTGTGTTAATCCATTTTGTGCGGGAACACCTTTTTGGTGTTAGCATCATGTTATGCTTTAGCTATTGAAAAACAGCAGACCTACAAGCTCATAGCGCGCCACCGAGTGGCGCGCTACGAGCTTGTAGGTCTGTTGTTTTTTGAAAAATCGAAGAACGACTGACATAGAAACATGGCTTTTTCAGAAAACTGTCGTAGGAGACATTTTTAGAATCTGATCTCAGGTCAGAATGGGTTAAGAGTTGGGTTGGGGGGGGGGGACTATCTTGTATTGCTAGCGTTCCGCTGTTGCCGCCGCATGGAACTGGAGCAGGCGGGGTGATATAAGAACATAATATCACTCACTGTGTGCTCCAGTTTCACATGAAGACGTACTGTAAGCAGTCAGCAGCAACAGTCTGCCATGTTTGTTTATTTAAACCCTGTGGAACTTTGAACTTTGAGAAAGAGGTGCGATTAGCATAGCAGGTTATGATCTTTTTGTTCTAAAGGACACTCTTTCTTGACACAATTTACTCGACAGCTCACGTAAAAAAATAAATAGTGCAAATGTCAGATGACTGAGGACGACCCCTTTGAAAACGGGGCTGCTGCAACTCAAGGGACGATCCTCTAGCAAAATGTCAACATATAAATGAATACTGGCTGTTGTTGGGCCTGGCCCACTCTGGTCAGATGAGATAGATATCTGCTAAATGCCTAAATTGTACTACGACAAGATATATATACTGTCTGTGATATACCCCCCTTTTGGTGTTTTAAGCATTATGTTACACTTTAGCTATTGGGGGAAAATGAGCAGATCTATACAAGCTCATAGTTAACTTGTGTCTTTGCTTCTGGGGGGGGGGTGCCTGCCTGGAACAACATATTTGAGATGTGGGTCAGACGAGGGCAAATGCATATGGTTCTAGGGGTCTCTGACATGGAATAGTAGGAGAACCACTGACATAGAAAACATAAGGTTTTTTCAGAAAACTGTCAGGATTTTCGAAGACATTTTGTAGAACCGAGCTCAGGTCTAAATGGGTTAAACAACGTTAAACTCAACTTTATGCATGTCCGTTTGAATCCCTTGGCATCTAACAAAGCTTTGAAGTTAAATGGGTCAGCCCATGTGTAGACATTCTAGTTACAGTTGTATAAAAAACAACAAGAATCGATCAATCAATTGCCATTTAGATTTGTATTGAAAATCACCACGTCACCCTTCATATTTACACTGCTGTACTAAACAAAAAGGTAAAAATATAAACTGCCAAAGCAGCAGAAAACCGCTTTGAGTACTAGAGAAGAATTTGATACGGGTTCAGGTTGTGAAGATAGCAGCAGCTCCCGGCCCTTCCCAGATTACCTGGAAAACCACAATTTCCTCTTCTATGAGGTTTCTGAAAACTAATGAAAAGAATCAGACCCGTCTGAAGTTGGTACTGTACTGTACTGTACTGTACTGTACTGTACTGTACTGTACTAGCCCTCCTCCCTGGCCTGTCTGTGTCTGTGTGTTAACAGTGACACAGTATTTCTGTGCTCGGACACAGCCAGGGAGTCAGGGACACAGGGACAGACCCAGGGACCAAGCCACACACATAGCTGTCTATAGGAGTGGTTGCACCACTCAAAAATACACAAACTGCCTCTAAAAGAACGTTGAGACAAATGTGTGTACATGAGTGTGTGTATGTGTGTGTGTGTGTGTGTGTGTGTGTGTGTGTGTGTGTGTGTGTGTGTGTGTGTGTGTGCGTGCGTTGCGTGTGGGTGGGTGTGTGAGATGCTAACTAACTAGCATAGAGAAATGTGAGCCTCACAGCTGACAGCTCACAGCATCTCAGTTTACATTCAAATACACAAAGCGAGCAAACCACAAACAGTGTTGATCAGCAACTACAACTGTATAGTCAAAACACCTACACACACACACACACACACACACACACAGGGGGCGTGGTGTCTTTAGCACAGGTCAAACTTAGATCTTGATCATACCCCCAAAGGACCGGAGGAATGCAGTGTGTGTGTGTGTGTGTGTGTGTGTGTGTGTGTGTGTGTGTGTGTGTGCGCGCGCGTGTGTGTGACTGTGCGCATGTGTGCGTTCTGTCACCTGATAGACTTCTACCTCGCTCACAGGACATTCAATTATTTAGCCACTGCCACCAGTGTGCAAAAAAAAAAAAAAAAACTTGGGTAATAACACTTAGCGTCACTACCGCGTGTGTGTGCGTGCATGTATGCGTGTGTGTGTGTGTGTGTGTGTCTCTCTCTCTCTCTCCCTCAGGTATGATCAGCAGCTCTGACCCCAAGTTTACCCCTGGAAAGCATTCCTTACACTCTCATTGGTCCACAGCCATTGGCACCGCGCTGTGGGGGGGGGGGGGGGGGGGGGGGGCAATCGTTTAGTTCCGACGCCAAATCAGGGTCAAGTCTGTCATCCCGACAGGATGTGTAAAAGACTCCCGTGTGCCACTGGACGGGAACCCCCCTTTGGTGTTGTACTTCATAAGCTATTGAAAAATAGCAGATCTACAAGCTCGTAGGTACGAGCATGTAGGTCTGCTGTTTTTTTTGAAAAATCTTGAAAATGAGGCGCAAATCTTTGAATAGAGAATAAAGAGAATAAAGATTTGCGCCTCATTTTCAAGATTGAAAATGAGATTTTCAAGTCTTGAAAATGAGGCGCAAATCTTTGAATATATTATATTAAAATCTTTGCTTCTGGGGAGGGAGAATCTTTGCTTCTGGGGAGGGAGGTCCCTGGAAGAAGGATAGGGGCAGCGGGCGGGCCCATAACTACATATCATTTTTGTGATCCTTGACGTGAAACGGTGTGAGCACCGGCACTGACTTAGAAACAAAGGTTTTTCAGAAAAACCTTTAGGATTTAGAAGACTTTTTTTAATCTGCCTCAGTCCTAAATGGGTTAAACCTTAAAGTAAAGGAAATTCCACTCAAGAAAAGGAATGCACTCCAGTGTGTGGTTGAAGGGTGACGAAACCACACCACAGGTATGCGGTTATCTGAAAATAATGCACCCCCTCCAGCCAACGGCTGAGGCCGCATAGAGTCCTCGTGGCCAACTGGCCGTGGCGGCATAACAAAAGGAAGGCTGGCAGGTAAGCCAAGTTACTCCCTCTCCGTTACACACACAGCTTCTCGATAGGCCGATACACGTCTTGCGCTGTAAATTAGTCTGGTTTTTACCACAGCACTATTAAAGAGCGTAAACAAGTTGCCATTTTAAAAATCAGGAGTAAGTTATAAAACAGCACTTTTCATTAGTATACTTATCGTATTAAAGTTGGCTTGGTCCGATATAAACGATCTAAACAGGCACAGCCAGGGACAGTGATGGGTTTCTCAACGACGTCCAATAATGTAATCATTGTGTGCATTTAGAGAACAATTATTTCCACCTATAGTTTCACTCCAGAGCGTTTGGATCACCTTCTCCCTTTCCTCAAATTAGATATCGACCGAGTCCACATCGCACACATCCATTCTATAGAGATGGCATAAAGGAAAAGAAAATGCTGAGCGTGCGTTAACCCATTCTGACCTGAGATCAGATTCATTCGAGGTTTCCACTGGGACACACACTGGTCCGATTAACCCATTCTGACCCGAGATCAGATTCTAAAAAATGTCAGTCGTTCTTCGATTTTTCAAAAATAGCAGACCTACAAGCTCGTAGCGCGCCACTCGGTGGCGCGCTACGAGCTTGTAGATCTGCTATTTTTTCAATAGCTAAAGCATAACATGATGCCGACACCAAAATGTGTTCCCGTTCAGAATGGGTTAAGAGACGCACGTATTAGATTTGTCGTCGCCCTAAACCGTGTGTGTACCTACATGTTCATTATTCGCCCATTATTATCCAACCGCATTAATTATATCATTCTATTTATATTATCTGCACTGCAGGGATGAAACGCATATGGGATTCTATACCGTACGTACATGCACAATGTCACTCACCTCTGTGGTGGAGGTTACAGATGTTATGCAGCGACTGTATATATATATATATATTAGTGATGCACCGAATATTCGGCCGCAGAAAATATTCGGCAGAAAATGGCTAAAAATGCATTTTCGGCCTATTCGGTTTCGGCCCGAATAGGCAGAAAAAATATATATAGTGTATGCAATTAATGCATTCAAAAGGGCTGAATAAATGTTTTATGGACCCATAATAGTGATTGTTATTTAAGTTTAAGTTTTGCCATAACCATTTATTTTGCCATAAATCAGGTAGCTTTAAGGTACGGCCATGACAGCAATGGTAGGAAAAAAGATGTATAATATTAATCATATTCGGATATTCTGTATTCGGTTTTCGGCCAACTGTTTCCTATATTCGATATTCGGTTTCGGCCAAGAATTTCCCTTTCGGTGCATCCCTAATATATATATATATATATCCATAATATCCATGGTAACAAATAATGTTGTTTTATTCAAGGACCCCTTGCCGGGCAACGTGTATATAGACGTCTAATGTGTGCCTGATGGAAAATGAAGTAATATTAAAAACACCTTTTTGTTTGCGTTTTAAAAGCTATAATAGGCCCATAGAATAGAGATAGATGTCATACATGTATTTCCCACATTATTTCACCTGCGGTTTTATCCAATATTATAATTATTATAATAATTAATTCCATTGACCCAAAATCCATCCGAACTGCGGTTACCCACGGCAACCGCGGCTAAATCCGCCATCCGCGCATCTCTGGTGTGTGTGTGTTGTGCGTGTGTGTGTGTGTGTGTTGTATGTGTGTGTGTGTCTTTATTTTCTGAAATAATATTTGTAAATAACAGGCAATAGAGTTTTGAGAAGACTACATATACCATACATACCCTAATGTCTGTCAGCCACATTCCATAACGTGTAATAACAGTTTAGGGCCTATTTCCCCCCCCCCCCCCACCAACAAACATGAGCTCATATTGCAGAGATAACAGCAGCTTTCTCACATTAAAGGACTGACCTCAGCCAACACCTCAGTCTGTACACCATAGTGTGTAGCTAGTAAGTAGTAGTAACTAAATATGCAACAATATGTATATTTAGTTTGACTTACATACTGCCTCCATCATGTCAACATGCAACATGCAGCGGCCGGCCCTAGACTCTGTAACAGCCTACGCCTCCACAGTCGTTCTGCCACCTCATTAGAGGTTTTTTTAAGTCCCCACTTTTTCTCTGTGGCCTTCGACAGTGCCTGATTATAGCTCTATTTTTTTCTTATTTTGTGTTTCTGTTCCTCCATATTGTTGCCATGCACTTTTGTTACTGACATGTTACATGTCACATACATGTAACATAGTTACTGACATGTTACATGTGACATACATGTAACATGGTTACCGACATGCGAAGACAGAAGAGACCGCAAAGGAAAGACGCACGACAGGAACAGAGACAGTGTTGTGTTTCACCTGACAAATATGACTACGTAATATTATACACGGGTCAGTATGTTGATTAGCTCGCATCAAACTGGATTCACATGATAATCTGTCAGTATTTTTAAAACATATCAAAATAACGGCAGTAGTGGGTCGCACACACACCAAGACTTCAGTTCAAAGATATTTATTGCATTTTTGAACCGGGACAAACGTTTGGGCTGTCCAGCCTTCATCAGTGTGGTGTTGGTGTGTGAGTGTGACCCACTACAGTAGTAATCTTCATCAGTGTGGTGTTAAACACCTACTTTAGCCAGTGGTGTGTTTAGGTGTTAGGGTATCTTGTTAAGAGTGCAGAATCATTTGCTGGATTGGTAATTATCCAAACATGCAGCTAACAGACTGCATTACCTCAGAAACAGCTCTGCGCGTGCGTGTGTGTGTGTGTGTGTGTGTGTGTGAGTGTGTGTGTGTGTGTGCACGCTTGTGCATCGGGGTGAACTAATCCCCATAGCTGGTACCAGGCAGAGACATCAGTGCCTCATAAGGAATTTACACACACACACACACACACACACACACACACACACACACACACACACACACACACACACACACACACACACACACACACACACACACACACACACACACACACACACACACACACACACACACACACACACACACACACACACACACACACACACACACACACACACACACACGCCATGTCAAAAGTGAGATGCGCTTCAGAGCGTTGACGCTTAGCCTACATAAAAGTATGAAAACTTATGAACAACACACACATACTTGTCACTCACTCACTCACACACAGAAATGAAGTGGAAAGGGGGGAGGAAATTTAAAGTGCATGACAGAGGAAGTGGGACAGAGACACAAACAGAAAGGTAGAGATATGCCCAGAGAGAGAGAGAGAGAGAGAGAGAGAGAGAGAGATAGATAAAATCCACTCATGCACACAGACATACACTGTATGATACCGTCCGTTTTGGCCTTGGTTCATGTGGGGAATCTGACAGATCTCTGCAAACAACATACAGTACTAGAACACAACTGGAATTAGCCGTTAACACTCAAACAATAGCAAACAACACCCAACCCAACCCAGTCTAGTCCAACCTCTCTCTCTCTCTCTCTCTCTCTCTTTCCTGAGGAACAGGGTTGGGCAGGGCGAAGGAGGTCAGCGTGGAGGAATGTGTGTCATCATTCACAACCACATGTGTGTGTGTGTGTGTGTGTGTGTGTGTGTGTGTGTGTGTGTGTGTGTGTGTGTGTGTGTGTGTGTGTGTGTCTGACTATGTGCGTGCACACCCGCACGCGGATTTAGCAGTATTGTTTTCATGGTACAACAAAGTTATGTGAAATCCCCTCTCATGCATACATATGCGCGCGCGCACAGCCACACACACACACACACACACACACACACGTCACATTTTAACAATGTATTTAAATGTCCACACAGAGGAAATTGCATACAAGGACCAATAGTTCAGGTGCAGCAAAGTTGCATCAACAAAATCAAGACATAATGTCCTCAGTCACGATGCAACAAGCATGTCATCATGACACCCAGCATTCACAAGTAAGTGTAGAGACATCCGAACTTCGAAACCCCCTCAACAACCAGTATCGTTCTCTGTAGCGTGGCTGATCCCATGGGCCCAAAATCCACCCACTGTTGTGTTCCGACAGCGGACGGACACACCGCTACAAGGCCAGGTCCAACGCCAGGTCCAACAGCCACGGACATACCGCTACAAGGCCAGGTCCAACGCCTCTCTTTCCGGTAGCTGCTCATGGGAAGGACCACCACCAGGCAGAGTGCACCTGCTGTCGGTACAGTATATCTTTGCTACAACTGTCTCAGTCGTAGCAAAGATATGGGGGGTGAATTGAAACCATATTATCTCTACGAGCCGAGACCAAGATACGAATACACCGTTCTTGGTTGGTGAAAAAAAAAATGTATCGTTAGAAAATAACTGATGGTTGAAGAAGCTCTATACTCTCAGCTCTCCGCCCACTAGATAATAGCTTTGCTGGAAAGCCTGGCTGATAACTTGTTGTGGACACTACTGCTGGATTCATTTATTTTTTTTGTCCAGAAGCTTTAGCTTCATTCATAGTAGCCTTTTGTTCCCCGTTGACCATGATAGGCAGCACCTGCTGTCGATATATATATATATATATATATATATATATATATATATATATATATATGTATATAGTTGTAGCAAAGATATGGGTGAAACCTGTGACTAAAGAGGCGAGACTAAAGAGGCATATGTGATTTAAATTTGTAAAAACACAAAACACACATTCTCGGTTACACACACACACACACACACACACACACAGTGACAAACGGGGACCAGGTGCACATGGTCCCTGTGTGAAAGTGACGACACACACACACACACACACTGGCCAGACATTTGAACTTTCACCCCTGGGCATTAGATTTACAGCAGTGTGTCATACACCCACAGTAAAGTGCTGGGTCACTCACCAGTAATTCGTTCAAAGTGAGAGTGGTTCTTTTTTTTTGGAGAATGAGAACGAACTCGTTCACCAACTCAGTTAAATTTACTCCCGAGTGGAAAGCCCGGTGAGGCGAGGTTCATTCAGACAGTTACAAAATGCAACATTCTTTTCCGATTGGCTATAGAGAGGCGCGTTCCTCTTTCGTCATTGGACTGAACTATGGGAGGAGGAGGAGGAACCGGAAACTGAAGTACTGAACGAATCGTTGGAACGAATCTTTTACTGAACAGGAATGAAATGACTCAACAATAGTTCCCATCACTATAATAGCAACTGTTGAACTGCTGAAAATGCTGCTTTCTCTCAGCGAGAGAGAAAGAGAGGGAGAGAGTTGGCAGGTTATAATCCCTCACTTTTCTCTCTTTCATTCATTTTATCTGTGTGATAGCTGAGAGCAGATAAGTATATGGGCCTATTTGGTGATAAGCAAGGAGAAAGAGCAGGCCTGCGTGTGTGTGTGTGTGTGTGTGTGTGTGCGTGCGTGCGTGTGCGTGTGCGTGCGCTGTGCGTGCTGTTGTTTTTGTGGTTTAAACAGAAACCAAGGACAGATAGTCCTGAGTCTAACTACAGTTTTCATATTGCGCCCCCCCTTGGCACAAGACTACCCACAGTATACCCAGCCCTCAATAATGGCAACCGCTCCCCTTTCTAAAGACAGTACACATATTCACACACGATATTCGGAAGCCTGGGCCATGTGCATAAACTGACCATGAGTGGCCTAAGAATATAAGAATAGCTGGCATGACAAAAAGCAAAGCCAAACAACTTGCCAAATACCCTTCTGTTTCGGCTGTTATATAGGCAGTTTGTCTGTGTGGAGGAGGAGGTGCCATGTGTATCCTTAAGTGAACATGAACTGTCAACCCCGTTATATTTGTTTCCTTGTAAAAATGTATTGTAATTTGTGGATTCAAATAAAGAAATCGAAATGTGTGAGTGTGAGTGAGTGAGTGAGTGAGTGAGTGAGTGAGTGAGTGAGTGTGTGTGTGTGTGTGTGTGTGTGTGTGTGTGTGTGTGTGTGTGTGTGTGTGCGCGTGCATGTGACGGTGACCGTGCGTGTGACTGTGCGTGCGCGTCTGCGAGTTATCAGCCGGTGTTATCAGGCCTCCAGACAAGGTGCTAAGGACACATAGCAGGTCTACACATTTTAACAAAACATCATAATAGCACAGAACGCTACTGCTAACAGACAGACTGTACACAGTGCTCAAAATACTTTAAAAACAAAACAGAGGTCTTTCGTTCCGGGGCCATTTTAATAGAGAATAGTGAATAAAGACGAGCCGAGACCAAGATGAAGAAAACAACTGATGGTTGAAGCCCTACTCTCAGCTCTCCGCCCACTAGATAGCTTTTTACTGGAAGCCTGGCTGATAACTTCGGTGACCGAAACAAAGCTTTAGCTTCATAGTAGCCTTTTGTTCCCCGTTGACCATGACAGGACTAAAGTGTTCCCCGTAGACCATGACAGGACTAAAGTGCACTGAAGGAAATATACCAGCAAATCAGCGCATGTAGCAATCATCGTCTAGCAATAGTTTCAGCATTACGCACAAAACATGAAGGCACACCGTTGAAACGTGTCATTAAAACGCATTCAATCCCCAACCCGAGTTACACGAGTTAAATTGATAAAGACCTCTTCCCCTCGCAACAACAAGTTACCTGGACTAACGCTCGCTTCTCTGGGCTTCTGGGTAATCGAGGCACAATGCAATGCCTACGATCACGACCGGGTCATTCCTCAAAGTCAGGTTAGTAATAAAACTCCCGCAGTGAAGTCATTTTCAAGATACAAAAATCACGGTGATAAATGTGTTAAGGGAGCTTATAAACTAGAAGGATGCAATCCTGCAGAATTGCGAGTGTGGTAGCCGTTGCCTATCTCTATAGGAATATTGTCCAATTAGAAGAGTTGGGTATGTCACTGTACTGTATACTGTCCAATCAAATGAGGGCAAAGCACGCAAATGAGGGGAGAATAGAGAGCTATTGCACAATTCAAACGTTTTTAAGAGCAATAACAATGGTCCGCTTTCCTGTAGGCGACCACACTAATAACAAATGGTCACACGCTAAAGTCTAGTCCAGACATGTGTGTTGTGGACAGTAGCTTAAGATGACTAGATTTACCACCATGAATTGTCTCACAAAGTGAGTCACACACACACACACACACACACACACACACACACAGGGTGAGAGAAGCAGCTGTTGTGGTCGTCTCTCTAGTAATCTGTCAAATGTATTCCCCGAACCCTCAACTTAAACACACACTGACCATACAGTACACACATAGCACTCCTCTCTCCCATCTGTCTTATACTGTACTTCTCCCACCCTCCTCAGACTCAGAGTGTGTGCGTGTGCGTGTGCGTGTGCGTGTGTGTGTGTGTGTGTGCGCGCATGCCGCGTGCGTGTGTGTATTTAAGTGTGAACTGTGAACGGGCCAACTAATCAATCCTAGAGAATGCCAGCCTCAAATACTTGCAACTTCTATCATATGCATGCATCCCTTCACCCCTCTCTCATTCTAGACTATATCTCTGCATGCATCCCTTCACCCCTCTCTCATTCTAGACTCCTCTATCTCTACATGCATCCCTTCACCCCTCTCTCATTCTAGACTCCTCTATCTCTACATGCATCCCTTCACCCCTCTCTCATTCTAGACTCCTCTATCTCTGCATGCATCCCTTCACCCCTCTCTCATTCTAGACTCCTCTATCTCTGCATGCATCCCTTCACCCCTCTCTCATTCTAGACTCTTATCTCTGCATGCATCCCTTCACCCCTCTCTCATTCTAGACTCTATCTCTGCATGCATCCCTTCACCCCTCTCTCATTCTAGACTCCTCTATCTCTACATGCATCCCTTCACCCCTCTCTCATTCTAGACTCTATCTCTGCATGCATCCCTTCACCCCTCTCTCATTCTAGACTCTATCTCTGCATGCATCCCTTCACCCCTCTCTCATTCTAGACTCTATCTCTGCATGCATCCCTTCACCCCTCTCATTCTAGACTATATCTCTACATGCATCCCTTCACCCCTCTCTCATTCTAGACTCTATCTCTGCATGCATCCCTTCACCCCTCTCTCATTCTAGACTCCTCTATCTCTGCATGCATCCCTTCACCCCTCTCTCATTCTAGACTATCTCTGCATGCATCCCTTCACCCCTCTCTCATTCTAGACTCCTCTATCTCTACATGCATCCCTTCACCCCTCTCTCATTCTAGACTCATCTATCTCTGCATGCATCCCTTCACCCCTCTCTCATTCTAGACTCCTCTATCTCTGCATGCATCCCTTCACCCCTCTCTCATTCTAGACTCATCTATCTCTGCATGCATCCCTTCACCCCTCTCTCATTCTAGACTCCTCTATCTCTACATGCATCCCTTCACCCCTCTCTCATTCTAGACTCATCTATCTCTGCATGCATCCCTTCACCCCTCTCTCATTCTAGACTCCTCTATCTCTACATGCATCCCTTCACCCCTCTCTCATTCTAGACTCCTCTATCTCTGCATGCATCCCTTCACCCCTCTCTCATTCTAGACTCCTCTATCTCTGCATGCATCCCTTCACCCCTCTCTCATTCTAGACTATCTCTGCATGCATCCCTTCACCCCTCTCTCATTCTAGACTCTTATCTCTGCATGCATCCCTTCACCCCTCTCTCATTCTAGACTCCTTCTTTCCCTTATCTCAAAACATCACATCACACCATTTTCTCTCTACCCCGTCTTGCTCTTCCCTTTAAAAACACAGCTTCACAGTCAAAATGAGGAAGATTCATTCCTCATTCCAAAACCCAGCATTGGAAAGACAGAAAGATTAGAATCTGTGTGACAAGGGGAGGGGGCGAGAGAGAGAGAGGGGGAGAGAGAGAGAGAGAGATACAAGAGATGAGACAGAACAGAGATGGAAAAAAGCGATATATATATTCCAGCGTGTGAGTGTTTATGAGTCCAACCAGTTGATTCTGTTGCCGATCTAGATGTATATACCATCAAGATAAGGCCCTGCTCTGAAAGATAAAACCCTCCCTGTGGAATGCATCTTTAACTGGGCGTCACAGCCGAGTCATGGGGCCGGGGCCACGGAGGAGGTGGTGTGATAGGTGGAGGAGGTGGAGGTGTGATGGGGCCGGGGCCACGGAGGAGGTGGTGTGATAGGTGGAGGAGGTGGAGGTGTGATGGGGCCGGGGCCACGGAGGAGGTGGTGTGATAGGTGGAGGTGTGATATCAGCATGCATCATTAGCAGAGCAAGCTGTTGATAAGAGGGCCTTTTGTGTGTTCGTCCAAAAGACACACACACACACACAGCACACCAAAAAGGTAAGTCAGTGTTTCTCTGTGTATTCATTCCAATGAACGCTTTTATGTAACTATATTCAAATAATGATGACATCGTAATCTAACAACACAGTAGCCTTGCTGTTGCCATTATGTGTGTGTGTGTGTGTGTGTGTGTGTGTGTGTGTGTGTGTGTGTGTGTGTGTGGGGGGGGTAATTACAATGTTCCAAGGTCAAGTGCACAGCGTGAAACTGATGTAAAACGGTAGAAGTATAGTATCAGCCAGAGCGTCTATTCCCCCGTAAAAGTAAACATTAGAGATTTGATCAGAAAGGCAGTTTATTGTTATTCCTATATGCTGTATAATATACATGTACAGCACACGCCGCGGCAGTGTAAATGTTGCCGATTAAGCATGATTGATACTACATAGGTCTGGTGGTCAACAGTGAATGGCTCAATGATGATGGCAACCTTTAGTTGCCGCCTTGGAGAGGAGAGAGAGAGAGAGAGAGAGAGAGAGAGAGAGGACAGACCAGACATGCATTTATAGGACAGAGAGCAGAAGAAAGATAACTTTGCGGACGGACGTTGTCCGTTTTGTGAGCATGAAAATAGATTCCAGCTGCCGTACGTCATTTCAGTCTCTCCTCCGCACTGCCCAGTCACACATCTGACCCTCGTTACAACGCGCACGCACGGTCGCACGCACCCACGCACACACACAGGAATTTGAGCATAATAAAATCATATGTGGGAGAAGGGCCGAGTTCCTGAGTCAATATTGTTGCAGCCCCACCTGCAGTAATACGGGGGAATTCCTCTGTAAGCCTCGGTCTGGGCTCAGCCGCTCCATGGAGCTCAGCTATACTCCTGCTTCGACTTAACCCATTCTGACCGGAGATCAGATTCATGCGAGGTTTCCACTGGGACACACACTGGTCTGATTAACCCCATTCTGACCTGAGATCAGATTCTATAAAAATGTCAGTCGTTCTTCGATTTTTCAAAAAATAGCAGACCTACAAGCTCGTAGCGCGCCACTCGGTGGCGCGCTATGAGCTTGTAGGTCTGCTATTTTTCAATAGCTAAAGCATAACATGATGCAGACACCAACATGGGTTCCCGTTCAGAATGGGTTAAGACAGGGGGGGGGGGCGAAGAAACAGATCCAAGAGCAAAAGGGGGCCAGACGGGAGTTCAACTTTATCCACCCACCCAAAGACCCTCCTCCGCCCCTTTCTTCAACCCCCAGACGGACAGATGAGATGAGCATTTCTGACTTCAAAGAGAGAGAGAGAGAGAGAAAAAGAAAGATGGTGGAGGTATGTGGGGGGTTGTTGGGAAGAAGAGAGAGAGAGAGAGAGAGAGAGAGAGAGAGAGAGAGAGAGAGAGAGAGAGAGAGAGAGAGAGAGAGAGAGAGAGAGAGAGAGAGAGAGAGAGAGAGAGAGAGGGCACGGAGAAGGAGATAAGATGCAGAGGAAAGAGGGAGAGAAATTGGTTGTCCTCCTGTATCCGACATACATCACATACGTCTGTGTCTAATGAAGTCGACTGCAGCGCCACCAACAGGTTTCATTAGTTCCGTCAATCATTTGACAAACAGGCAGTTACGCCACAGGTGGTCCTTATTTTAACCCATTTAGGCCTGACATCGGAGAGGAAAAAAAAGAGAAAGGGGTCCTCTAAAATCATGACAGTTTTCTGAAACACCAATGTTTCTATATCAGTGGTGCTCAATATTTCATGTCAAGAAAAAAAATATGTATCTGTATTTTTTGGCCACCGACCGACCCCCCTACCATCTGAAAATATGTGTAAGTGTTGAGAGACCAGCACTATTTGGATTTTCTGTTGGTCAAGTCACACACATCCCTGCCCTAGTCTCTACTACCCAGCTGGCTTTGGAAGAGTAATTAGCTGCTGTTTAACCCATTCTGACCGGGCACCCATTTTGGTGTTGGCATCATGTTATGCTTTAGCTATTGAAAAATAGCAGATCTACAAGCTCATATCGCGCCACCGAGTGGCGCGATACGAGCTTGTAGGTCTGCTATTTTTGAAAAATTCGAAGAACGACTGACATTTTTAGAATCTGATCTCAGGTCAGAATGGGTTAATCAGACCAGTGTGTGTCCCGTGGAAACCTCGTATGAATCTGATCTCAGGTCAGAATGGGTTATAGGGGTTGTCTGGTGCTTTTTACAGAGTATGATTCCTGAATCCTTTCATATGACACATTTACATTTTAAGCCTGTCGTGGTGAAAATAGCCATCTGCAAGCTCACAGTCACACTGACACACACTGACACACACTGACACACACACACACACACACACACACACACACACACACACACACACACACACACACACACACACACACACACACCACCTCAAAATAGACTCATGTCCTGCCACCTTACATACAATGAGGCAGCACAAGAGAAGCTTTGTTCCGTCCCAGAGGACTCGTCTACGAGCCGCACATGGCTGGCACCGGCAGGCTGGCTGGCAGCATCCTGGAAGCAGGAGTCTGAGTCAGCCGGGCCCCTCCGTTACGTTACGTTACGTACGTATCCAGCGTTACATGATGTGTGGGACCCGGGGGGAGATGGACCCTGCTGAACCGACGACACACCGACCGGGGTCGGTGTGTTCTGTTGAGAAGAACTGGGGCTTGGGCAGACGGAGGGGCAGCATGCCAATGTGGCGAGCCTGAGAGAAGACTGCCGAACGAACACATGATCAAACCTTCAGAGGCCATGAGGCTCTCTCTCTCTCTCTTCAAGGGTGTCTGCAGGGATGAGGCCTTAGGTCAGGGATGACAATGTGTGGCAGGGTGATTTTTAACCCGTTCTGACCTGAGATCAGATTCTAAAAAAATGTCTTCTACATCCTGACAGTTTTCTGAAAAAGCTTATGTTTCTGTGTCAGTGGTTCTTCGATTTTTTTCAAAAATAGCAGACCTACAAGCTCGTAGCGCGCCACTCGGTGGCGCGCTATGAGCTTGTAGATCTGCTATTTTTCAACAGCTAAAGCATAACATAGTGCTAACACCAAAAGGTGTGGGAATCAATTAAAATATGTGCAATTCTGGCCCGCGGACAGACAGACGGACACCTATAGGCTGCTGAGACCAGCCTGACGGCGTGCCGCGGGTTCGATTCCCGACCCCGACGGCCTTTGCCGCGTGTCTTCCCCCCCTAATTTCCTGTCAGACTACAGTCATCCTATCAATAGAGGCTATGTGAGTGACATCATCATCAAACCAGGAAGTTATGCGGGAACACCTACTTGAGTGGCAAAAAACTACTTTCTGGCCTCCACAGCCCAGACATCCACACAGAAAAGTCTGATTGTCTGATTGCATTAAACAACGTTAAACAACGTTAAACTCACTTTGCATGTTGCTTTGCCACTCGATGTGCCATTCACTTTAAGCATGCGCATACCCTCTATAAAAGGCAGAAAACAAAAATCTTTAAAATATATATACTGGTATATATATATATATCTGCAATTCTCACAAACCCACAGCAACATTCAGGCCCGGCCGGGCAGGCTCTCTGTCACAGTAGAGGTATGAGCTTTACTAATGCTGGATTTAAAAGCACACCAAACCCTCAACACCTGTGAGGATAGAATCAGTAGCCGCTGCATGTTTAAAAAAAAAAAAGAGAAAAAAAGTGCACAAAAAAACAGAAAATACACAAAGGGGGGGCAACAAATCAGAGGCGTGTCATTGTTGTCCACAGAACTAAACGGTCCCATTCTGTCCGTGTGAAAGAGGTACATTCTCTCCGTCAGCAGGAGAATAGAGCCTTTGTTTCCAGGTGAGTTTCTGCTTTGGTATCGGCCTCATCCCCCCCCCCCGTCCCCCCGTCCCCCCGTCCCACCACACTGATGTGAGAGAGTGAGGCATTGTGGGTTTGGCGTGCTTTAAATCACCTGCTCTCTGTGGTGATGTCTCCCAGGCCACAAATCATGGGAGCCTCCGTGGTCTCCCCTCTCAACCACTCCATGCAGGCTGAGGTCTGGCTTCAAGGCTGACAGATAACACTCACTGTGTTTGCTTGGAAGGCAATCAGCACTCACTGTGTGTATGAGTGTGTGCGTGAGTGTGTGTGTGTAGCAGCCATGCCACAAGGTCATTAACCAATTCTGACCTGAAAAATGTCTTCTACTGTCATCCTGACAGTTTTCTGAAAAAGCTATGTTTCTAAGTCAGTCGTTCTTCGATTTAAAAGGAAATCGCAGACCTAGAAGCTCGTAGCACGCCATGAGCTTGTAGATCTGCTATTTTTCAATAGCTAAAGCATAACATGATGCTAACACCAAAAGGGGTGCCCGCCCAGAATGGATTAAGAGCTGATGAGACTGTGTCCTCTTTTTCTCTCTCAAACACGGACACATACACACACACACACACACACACACACACACACACACACACCTAGTATACCCCTTAGAACCCTGAGCCATTTAGACGCGAGGACGGTTCTACAAATGCCTTCAAAATCCTGTTATATAACATAATGCTCAAAAACACTAAAAGGGGTTCCCGTCCAGAATGGGTTAACCCATTCTGACCTGAGATCAGATTCATACGAGGTTTCCACTGTCAATCAAGTCTTTTTGAATGGTGCAAAACTGCAAATAAAAAGCAACGCTACTGTATTATTAATTATTAATTATTAATTATTATTAATTATTGTATAATTAAGTATACGACAACAGGTGCAGCCAATATAGTCAACATATATTAGGTCACATGGGAAAGGGAGAAGGGCGATCGATAAGCCGATCGCCATCTATCAAACAAGCAATCACTGATTGATTGATTGACTGAAATATCTATTAACAGTTTGCAGAATTACAGACAGTACATTTCAAGCACAATCTCAATACAAAGACTGTTAACACATTCTGACCTGAGATCAGATTCATACGAGGTTTCCACTGGACACACACACTGGTCTGATTAACCCATTCTGACCTGAGATCAGATTCTAAAAATGTCTAGTCGTTCTTCGATTTTTCAAAAAATAGCAGACCTACAAGCTCGTAGCGCGCCACTCGGTGGCGCGCTACGAGCTTGTAGGTCTGCTATTTTTCAATAGCTAAAGCACGACATGATGCTATAACACCAAAAGGGGTTCCCGTTCAGAATGGGTTAACTGTGAGTGGAGGACGACCCAATTAAGCATTACACTTGTTTACAAGAGGGTCCACCATGTTCAATTCATCAAACTCCATATAACATTTAGAATGTCATTAGAATGTATGGCAACGCTTCGGCACGCTGCCTCCATTGAGCGTCACAGAATGGACCCTCCAATCCCTGACATGTTCTGCTGCAAGTTGAGCTAAAAACAAATCCCCTAGTTATGAACTGATTGACACCACACACACACTGTACGTTACGCCCGCTCAGCTTGACTGATTAAATGGGTTAGAATGAGAAGCTACTGATTAGACAGTCAATCAGTTCAGCACCGACTAGGAGAGACACACACACACACACACACACACACACACACACACACACAGAGAGAGCGCTTGGAGGTATTCTCTGCAGTGATAAATAAAGGCCGTGTGCCAGAATAACATTCCAGTCCTTCCTAATGGTGGTGGTGGTGAGAATAGCCCGAGCTAACAGAGCGCTCATTGTTCTGCTTTGGGACATCAGCAGCTAGCTAGTGGCTATAGCGCTGCTAGCTGCCTTAAGGCTGCTATCCCGTGCGGCGGGGGAAAAAAAACTATGTTTTTTTTTTTTTCGTCCATTCTCTCTGGAGATACACTAACTAACTATATTGCTTTAAGTCTTAAAAAGTTGTAAAAATGGAAGGTGTTTTCGTGGCTATAGTATAGTGGCTGCAGGAGCAGGAAAAGAAATGTGTGAATGCAGAGGATTTTGGTAGAAGACCAGAGTCTTGCTCTCTATTCAGACTGTATAATGGGAGGAAGCATTCACTTCTGCTTCATTCACTTACACCTGCCTCCCACCTCTCGCGCTCCTCTTGCACATTATAACCGGCTTTTCTCGCATGTAAAAGCTAGTAGTAATCTATACGTGCATGCAACATCCCATTTTGACCCGAGATCAGATTCTATAAAATGTCTTCTACATCCTGACGGTTTTCTGAAAACGATTTTTCAAAAATAGCAGACCTACACTTCATTCATTGTGATCTGAACCAGGGGTTCCCAAATCGACACCAATTATCCCACGGAACCCCCATTTGAAAATACATGCCAGGGACCCCCATAAGAGTCAATATAATATTATATACGGTATGCCATTTTATTTGAAGGTAATATCCTCCTGAATTGTTTCCTCTCTCTCTCTCTCTCACACACACACACACACACACACACACACACAAACACGTGTGACCTTACAAGGTGTTTCTGAAGGTCCTGACGTGCATGGAATAGAAATGTGTTCTATGCAACACACACACACACACACACACACACACACACACACAGAGCATTGAATTATGCAAGGGAGAGGCTTCATCTCTCAGCCTTGGGGTGACTTTGGTCCAAAAGGAAGAAGGAAAGTGCTGACAAACTATCTCATCAGAGAGACGGACGGAAACACAAAACAACAATAGTGTGATGAAACTAGCACAGAGTACCGTTGTGTACAGTACAGTACAGTACAGTACAGTACAGACTGAATGAGACAGATTAACCCATTCTGACCTGAGATCAGATTCATACGAGGTTTCCACTATAGGACACACACTAGGTCTGATATTAACCCATTCTGACCTGAGATCAGATTCATACGAGGTTTCCACTAGGACACACACTAGGTCTGATTAACCCATTCTGACCTGAGATCAGATTCATACGAGGTTTCCACTAGGACACACACTGGGTCTGATATTAACCCATTCTGACCTGAGATCAGATTCTAAAAAAAATGTCAGTCGTTCTTCGATTTTTCAAAAAATAGCAGACCTACAAGCGCGTAGCGCGCCACTCGGTGGCGCGCTATGAGCTTGTAGATCTGCTATTTTTTCAATAGCTAAAGCATGACATGATGCCGACACCAAAATGGGTGCCCGGTCAGAATGGGTTTTAAAATAGGGTGCATGAGTTTAACACAGTTTTTATAGTCAACCCATTTTGACCCGAGTTCAGATTCTAAAAATGTCTCGTCTACATCTTGACAGTTTTCTGTAAAAGCTATGTTTCTATGTCAGTCGTTCTTTCGAATTTTCTAAAATAGCAGACCTACAAGCTCTACAGACCTACATGAGCTTGTAGATCTGCTATTTTTCAATAGCTAAAGCATAACATAATGCTAACACCAAAAGGGGTTCCAAGCCCAAAATGGGTTAATTAAGGGACGCAATAAAACAACGACCTCTGCATCCACGGGACGCACTACTGTGTCTACTGTACTGTTTTTTATTCTAGTTCATTTTGCTACCTTTAGTTATAATCATTTCTTCTTCTTCTTTCTACATCAATATAACCACATTATAAGAGTTAAATGCTGCAATTTGTAAAAATGGCAAAATATAAACTCCTCCTAACGTCGTTGAAGTGGGACTCATAACATGTCCCTGGGACTCATCTAAAAAGACCATCCCTGCATCCCGGGACTCATTATACATTGAAAACCATCACTGATAAATTAAATAGATGGAGGGGAGTCAGGGGACAGGTACAATGAGAGAGGGGAGTCAGGGGACAGGTACAATGAGCGAGGGGAGTCAGGGGACAGGTACAATGAGCGAGGGGAGTCAGGGGAGTCAGGGGACAGGTACAATGAGAGAGGGGAGTCAGGGGACAGGTACAATGAGAGAGGGGAGTCAGGGGACAGGTACAATGAGCGAGGGGAGTCAGGGGACAGGTACAATGAGCGAGGGGAGTCAGGGGAGTCAGGGGACAGGTACAATGAGCGAGGGGAGTCAGGGGAGTCAGGGGACAGGTACAATGAGCGAGGGGAGTCAGGGGACAGGTACAATGAGCGAGGGGAGTCAGGGGACAGGTACAATGAGCGAGGGGAGTCAGGGGACAGGTACAATGAGCGAGGGGAGTCAGGGGAGTCAGGGGACAGGTACAATGAGCGAGGGGAGTCAGGGGACAGGTACAATGAGCGAGGGGAGTCAGGGGACAGGTACAATGAGCGAGGGGAGTCAGGGGAGTCAGGGGACAGGTACAATGAGCGAGGGGAGTCAGGGGAGTCAGGGGACAGGTACAATGAGCGAGGGGAGTCAGGGGACAGGTACAATGAGCGAGGGGAGTCAGGGGACAGGTACAATGAGCGAGGGGAGTCAGGGGACAGGTACAATGAGCGAGGGGAGTCAGGGGACAGGTACAATGAGCGAGGGGAGTCAGGGGAGTCAGGGGACAGGTACAATGAGCGAGGGGAGTCAGGGGACAGGTACAATGAGCGAGGGGAGTCAGGGGAGTCAGGGGACAGGTACAATGAGCGAGGGGAGTCAGGGGACAGGTACAATGAGCGAGGGGAGTCAGGGGAGTCAGGGGACAGGTACAATGAGCGAGGGGAGTCAGGGGACAGGTACAATGAGAGAGGGGAGTCAGGGGACAGGTACAATGAGCGAGGGGAGTCAGGGGAGTCAGGGGACAGGTACAATGAGCGAGGGGAGTCAGGGGACAGGTACAATGAGCGAGGGGAGTCAGGGGAGTCAGGGGACAGGTACAATGAGCGAGGGGAGTCAGGGGACAGGTACAATGAGCGAGGGGAGTCAGGGGACAGGTACAATGAGCGAGGGGAGTCAGGGGACAGGTACAATGAGCGAGGGGAGTCAGGGGACAGGTACAATGAGAGAGAAAGATGGATGCAAGTCAGACAGACTGAGACAGACTGTCTGAAACTAGGCTCACATTTTAGAGTTTTAGCTCGGATTGGCCCAGATTGGCCATCTTCCCAACATAATATTGCAGAAGAAAAGCCCAGATCATCCTGACATTTGGTTGGAATTATAGCTACAGTATAAATATTATAGCTACAGTGTAACGATGCAGCGGCTCAAGGACAAGATCGGAGCGGTTTGAGTGCAGAGAGAGAGAGAGAGAGAGAGAGAGAGAGAGCGAGAGAGAGATGGAGCAGTATGTGAGGAAACTAGAAGAGAGATATGAGGGGCCAAGATCAGCCTTTCGATAGTGAACGATGGGTCTAGTTAACCCGCATACAAGCTATTCCCACTGCAGTTGAGTGAGAGAGAGAGAGAGAGAGAGAGAGAGAGAGAGAGAGAGAGAGAGAGAGAGATAGACGGTGAATTAGGAAAGGGACTTTCAGTTTCAATTGTAGCAATTTGCAAACAAACAGCCTGGCATCCAAAAACTAGGCTACTAGCCAAAAGTAGCAAAAACGTGGCAAAAAAGTGGCAAAAACTAGCCATTTTCTCATACAGATTACTTTTGCATGGTGTCTCGCTGGCTATAGTTTACTTTTGCATGGTGTCTCGCTGGCTATAGTTTACTTTTGCATGGTGTCTCGCTGGCTATAGTTTACTTTTGCATGGTGTCTCGCTGGCTATAAGTTTTCACAAGTTTCAACTGTGGCGAGCTTTTGTCAGTCGTCCAAACCTTGCTTTTCTTTTCATGTGTTCCACATACACACAAAGTCCTATAAACGAATGAGATGTAATCTCGCAACCTATTGGATGATAAAGATTGTATAAGTGGCAGACAAATAACAGAATCTATAGGCTTAATCTTTAAGTGTATAGAAAAATAACTGCAGGCAAAGGTAATTAGCACATTACATAACCTAGGACTAATTTGTGTATACTATTAAAAAAAAACGTAGGTCTGCAGGCAAAGTAACACAGGTACCAACTCAGCAAGTTCAAAATCCTCCATAAGAATTTAAGAAATAGCCCAGGCGGTGGCGTAACCGTCTGGGCACCCGACTGGTAATCCAGTCGCAGTGTGCCGCGGGTTCGACTCCCGAGCCCGACACGGCCTTTACTGCATGTCTTCCCCCCCCCCCAAAAAAATTAAAAAAAATTAAAAAAGAATTAAGAAATAAGAACCATTATGTTGCAAGGAAACGTTTGGACATCCAGAGATGACGTTTGCCAGGCACTAGGCTAGGCTAAGCAGAACTAGTATTAGCTATACACACTATTACATTACACACAAACTCGTATATCAATTTCAATTCAAAGGAGCTGTATTGGCATGAGAAAATGTATGTTTACATTGCCAAAGCAAAAGTGGAACAAGACAATCAATCTACTTGGATATGTGCCCAAAAGTTCATTTTAATTCCCATAGCTAGCCTAAGCCTACTACAGTATTATGCAGACAAGAGATCTACCGTGTATGTGCATTAACACATTTTGGGCAGGAACCCCTTTTGATGTTAGCATTATGTTATGCTTGAGCTATTGAAAATAGCAGACCTACAAGCTACGACCTACAACCTACAAGCTCGTAGCGCGCCACCGAGTGGCGCGCTACGAGCTTGTAGGTCTGCTATTTTTGAAAAATAGACTGACATAGAAACATAGCTTTTTCAGAAAACTGTCAGGATGCAGAAGACATTTTTAGAATCTGAGCTCAGGTCAAAAGAGGTTAATGTCACCAAAGGCGTCTCTTCAGGGGTGGTTTTTGGTGAACTGATCTTCAATACATTTTGAGTGCATTTATATGTGATCGTCGATAATATGCGAAACAGATATGCCATCAGATCAGAAATTGATCACCGCCAGCTGGGCAGAACTCAAAATATCTCGGTCCCATTGACAGAATTCAGACCGTGTGTGAGTGAGTCGAGTGCTACAGCCTGCGGTTTGGCCCCGTCAACGCAAACCCGATATCCCCCCCCCCAAGCTACTGTATAGGGTCTCTATGGTGACGACGCCCACAGCCGGGCGTTGAATTACAAAGCAACAGGGACAGAGTCACCCAAGTCACCCACTTCTCAAATGACTGTCCCAGCTGAGGAGGAGACTGGATAATCTCGTGATTATAGCTATACAGCCTGCGGTTTGACAACACCAAGGTCTCAGAGGCACTTACTTGCCCGGCGTCGGGAATGTACAGGTTATGTTCTACTTGCCCCAAAACAAAAGGTCCCCAAAAGTAAATGATTTTAACACTATACTTTTTTTTTACTTTCTGGGGCTGTGCAAAACAAAATGTCATACCTCCATTTTTATGCCAAATACCTAGCTATGAATAGGACTACGGGGGACCGGTTCACATTACAGGTAAACAGTGCTGGTATTTTACATTCCATAGACCAGGGAGCTCTGGCCACGTTCGGGTGTTTACATAAACACAACATGAGATATATACGTCTAGACGGTTGTGTCCTCCTCTCTCAAGCACGCACTTGCCCGGTCGGGCAACCTGCCCTAAAGTTTCATTTACTTCCCAATGCTTTCCATATCACTTTCCCCACCGCATTCTGTGCTGATATTCTGTGCTCCCGATATAGAAATTTGAATCCCTGTACTGCTGATGATACCAGAAGAGAAACCCACTACTACGGACGGTGCCAAATCGTATATAGACCCGACAAAGTCACAATGATAAGAAGAACCAGTATGCCCGAGCAGTCCGGCACCAAATGAACCCCACGATGCCAAGATCCAAAGGGGGAAGTTGGAACCATCCTTCTCAATTTAGCAATTTGTTGAGAAAAAAAATCATCATTTCATTTCAGGTTCATTTTTGATTTGGACTGCATTTTACAGCTTTCATTGAAGCTAGCAGGCGCTCTTAATTCAGATCGGCTTTCAAGTGCAACATCAGAACAAGCAGCGTAAGCATGGACTCTAGTCAATAAACAAGCTAAATGGTCACGACACATAAGTAGAGTGCAGAGAGAACAATGTGGTGCCTCGAAGAAGCCTGGATGATACTAGGAAAACAATGAACCCATCCTCGCATCGGTCTAGAGAAAAAAAAACTAAAAAACTAATAAAGACAACTGAACAAGACAATTGAACAAGGTGCATAGTAAACTGTAGCGATACAGGGAGAGTGAAGTGCTAGGGAGTGAGGTAGAATCTGAAGAAGAGAAGTGAGTCTTCAGAACTATAATGGCAGAAAATTGGGAAGGAAACTGCAGTTGTGACTGCAATGGGGGGGGGGGTTCATCCCACAGTTTGGGAGCCAGGAGGGAGAAGGTGTGGACCGGAGCATTGTCCACAGTGTTCTAGGGAAGGCTGGGACAGCGTGGTTGGACCGGAGCATTGTCCACAGTGTTCTAGGGAAGGCTGGGACAGAGTGGTTGGACCGGAGCATCGTCCACAGTGTTCTAGGGAAGGCTGGGACAGCGTGGTTGGACCGGAGCATCGTCCACAGTGTTCTATGGAAGGCTGGGACAGCGTGGTTGGACCGGAGCATCGTCCACAGTGTTCTAGGGAAGGCTGGGACGGCGTGGTTGGACCGGAGCATTGTCCACAGTGTTCTAGGGAAGGCTGGGACGGCGTGGTTGGACCGGAGCATTGTCCACAGTGTTCTAGGGAAGGCTGGGACGGCGTGGTTGGACCGGAGCATCGTCCACAGTGTTCTAGGGAAGGCTGGGACGGCGTGGTTGGACCGGAGCATTGTCCACAGTGTTCTAGGGAAGGCTGGGACAGCGTGGTTGGACCGGAGCATTGTCCACAGTGTTCTAGGGAAGGCTGGGACGGCGTGGTTGGACCGGAGCATTGTCCACAGTGTTCTAGGGAAGGCTGGGACAGCGTGGTTGGACCGGAGCATTGTCCACAGTGTTCTAGGGAAGGCTGGGACGGCGTGGTTGGACCGGAGCATCGTCCACAGTGTTCTAGGGAAGGCTGGGACAGCGTGGTTGGACCGGAGCATCGTCCACAGTGTTCTAGGGAAGGCTGGGACAGCGTGGTTGGACCGGAGCATCGTCCACAGTGTTCTAGGGAAGGCTGGGACAGCGTGGTTGGAGGGGTTGGTCATGTCCTGATTAAGTTAGTTTAAACTAACCGCACAGACACACCACAGACAAACAAATCTATTCTATACACACAATCCCGTGATATACAGTGATATACAGTATACACCCAAAATTCCCAAGAATGTTCATTTATACCCACTCTTTTTTTTTCTCTCTCTCTCACACACACACACACACACACACAGGCCTGGCTTGCATCAGCAGTGTCAGCCCTTGTCACTCATCACCAAACCACCTCTCCCTGTCCTGCCGTTTGTGTGCGTTTGTGTTCTTCAGAAAGGCTGACAGCTGAGATCAACAATGTGAGGTTGGAGAGAGCAATATTTAGGGACCTCTCGCTCAAATACACACATTCATCCAACTCTGCTGAATGTGTGTATGCGTGCGTGCGTGCGTGAGAGAGAGAGAGAGAGAGACATACAGACGTATCGACAGACAGGTAGACAGAGAGAGAGAGAGAGAGAGAGAGAGAGAGAGAGAGGAGGGGTGTGGTTTAATCATAACAACAAGCACCAGATGGTAGGAGCATACATAAACACACACTAGGTCTTTCCTCTACCTGCCATACACAATCTTAAAGACTACATTATGCTGCTATATTGTCAATGGCCTAATTAAAAGGTATGTGGGTGGGGGGGGGGGGGGGGGGGGTCAAAGGGCAAAAGATGACCTCTACTCTGATAAGAATTGATTGCCATTTATTCTTTGCTGGAATGAAAAAGCAATCTTCTTCGATCCTACTCTCCACTCATGGTCATGAAGTGTGGGTCAGACTCGTGACCGGAAGAATAAGGTGGTTGCTGACACAAGCGGCCGAAATGAGCTCTCTCTCCGACGGGTGGCTATTCTGACCTGAGATCAGATTCATACGAGGTTTCCACTGTGGACACACACTGGGTCTGATTAACCTAATTCTGACCTGAGATCAGATTCTAAAAAATGTCAGTCGTTCTTCGAATTTTTCAAAAATAGCAGACCTACAAGCTCGTATCGCGCCACTCGGTGGCGCGATATGAGCTTGTAGATCTGCTATTTTTCAATAGCTAAAGCATGACATGATGCCGACACCAAAATGGGTGCCCGGTCAGAATGGGATAGAGACGGGGTGAGACGTTCAGTCACACGAGAGAGAGACGAGGAGTAGAAGAACCGCTGCTTTTAAAAGCACTTTTACAAAATAGCAAAAAAATATGATATTGAACCACAAGCTCATGTGTAGCAATGCGACGCATTGGTGGGCTTGTATCGTTACTAATCATCATTACCTCTGGGTGTCCCCCGACTCCATTCAGATTCTTGGGGTGACGATTCGATTCAAAATCAATACAGAGGATTTCATCACAATCTACTCCAGCCAACTGAAGTGACTGTACTACAGTAACTTGAAAATGACTGAAGACTCGATTTTTTTTGGAAATTACAAGGTGTTGTGATATACAACATGATATGATATACAACATGATATGTGTATGAGTGCCTATGCTGTGTACTTGTACATGAATATACAAATGTACAGGATATGTATTGTGTACTGCCATGAACTGTAACAGACTGACTTTAGCCACTGAAGCCATCTCAGAGCAAGGACACTTGCTGCTAGCCGATGTTATTGTTATGTCTCTGTGGCACGTCATGAGGACACGAGGATCCAGAGTTAGTATATATGATTCTGTATGTGTGTAATAAATTGTGAACCTTTGGCGAGATACTGTCTGAGTGTCCCGTTATTACTGTTCTCCCGGGCCCGTCCGATCGCCGCCGTTACCACAGGAATAATTCAGTTGGATTATCACACACCACCCAGTCTGCACACACACTACCGGTCAGCCAGAACCGGACCAGGGTCCTCAACAAGATATTACAACAATTGGTGTCAGAAGTGGGATACCAGCGCAAGAGGTGAGTCACTCCATGTTATATTCTTTCTAAGAGAATAAGTGCACTCTCCTCTTGTCTGGTAATTTCCATGTTCATATAGTTGTATGCAGGATTTATTTTTAGTTAAATCCTGCCTGTGTCGTTCTCACAGATTTTGTATGCCTCCAAATTTTCACTGACATAGACCCTGTTAGTCAGCTTGTTTGAAAGTGACTGGTGTAGTTCTTGTGACTTGACAGAGTTTGGAAAAAGACTGCGTAGTTAGATACGCGCAGCAATATGGTTAGAGTCCATATTTAGACTGACGTTTGGTACGCCAGCAGTGATTATTACACTTTCCTTGTAAAGGTCAGTGGCCTTCAGTGTTGCATCGCAGCTGAGGTTATAAGCCGGATCAATAGCCTACTTTGTCCGCACAACAGCTGAGAGTTTTGCCTGTTGTTTTAATTAATCTGTTAGATGTTGTCTAACAGGGTACGCCTGTAAAAAAAGCACAGTTTGTGTACTAAGCCTGTGGTGTGTTTCCCACAGCAAAACTTGGATTCCACTCTGATCATTTGTATTAAAAGTCACTTTAGATAGAACACATTAGGTACCCAACAGAGGTATCAGTAGAGGGCTGGTGTGTGAAGTGATACAGATTGAATATTCCTGCTGGTTTGTATTTGTTTTGTGTTTTCCGCCGCTTATTTGGAGCTTGGAAATGGGCCAGGGTAAAAGCAAGGTTAAGTTTGGGGAGGTTTTAGGAGTCCAGGGGGGACTATCCAAAATCAAGTCTCAAAATGTTAAATACAAAACATCAGAAGACGTTCCTCCTGGGGCATGGGGAAAAAGTAAACAAAACACAGCACAAACCCCACTGCCAAATGAGACTCCCATACAGTTTGTCACTCGGATTCATGGATCGTTCTATACAGATCCATTTGTTGAGCTAGTGGCTGGCTGGTCAGAGGTGCGTGTTCCTCGCTTAGCAAGACCTTATCCAAAAAAGGGGTCATTCACAGCAGAGCATATGACAATGTGTAAACGTATGATTTTTGATTATGAGGGAGATTCCAAGTGGAATTATCCTTATATGAAGGAAGCTTTCTCCGCCTGGGAGAAGGCAAAGCCAACATGGGATAAAGCTCACACCCATAAATGTGTCCAATCTGCCAAGAATAGGCAGTATGCGTTCCCTGCTAAATCTGCTCCTTCAGCAGATAAGGATGAGGATGATGAATTCATCGCTCAATTAATGTGTGGGGACACTGCGCCAGCAGCAGAGGGGATAGAAATGGGTGCAGGCCAAACAGGGCCGGAGCATCTACCCCCGTCCGGAGACCCGGATAGGTGGCAAGAATCCCCAGGTGCTGTGGGTAGAGCACTGGCCGCATTACAGCCAGTGCAGGCATCCGTCGTAAGGACTGCCTCCCCACCTGCAGCCACTGCAGAATCAGGAGCCATACCCAAAAGGGCTCAGGAGAGTAAGACGGTCATACATGTGCCCGCCAAGACTAGGTTGGCAAGTCAACGTGAGTTGGAACAACAATTAGCACACTTAAGTACAGAATTGGTCAGCGAGGTTGATGCCGCTGAAAAACAGGCTAAAATAGCTGCCCTGAGAGAACAGATGTATTTGACGAGGGAAGCACTGGATAGGGTGGAGTCAGAGTCTACCAAAGGTAAAGACAATGTCACAGAGCGGCAACTTGCATTGCCGTGTGTGACTTTGAGTGATAGAAAAGTCATAAAAAAACCCACAGAGGTTAATGTGTCTGAGATGCAATATGCATTTCCGTTTGTGACTTATGGTGAAGGACAAGTCATGGTAAAGCCCACTGACATCATTGCGCTGTCTGCAATATGCGACAAGGCACCCAATCCAGCACAGAACCCGTCCATCTTTTGCTCATATTTACAGAGAGTGTGTAGATATCACCAGCTCACAGGACCTGATTACAGGTTCATTCTGGAACAATGTTTGAAAGACACCCCAGAGCAGGAAGTGCTAGAACAGGTGAAAGGCTTAGACCCTAAGTACGATGCCCCTTCAGCTGATGGTTATGTTTGGCAAGATCAGAACCATGTAAAGGCTTTGTTTGTTGACCTAAAGGCCTACCTAACAAAATTACATGCACAGACACGAGACATTACGTTTGCAGCCGCCTGCAAGCAGTTGAACAATGAGACAGCATCTGCTTTCTTCATTCGTTTCCATAGTGCATGGGTTGGACATGCTGGGCTTCCCACTGAGGACAAGATGGCTGTGTTGTTTATCTCTACATTTTTGAGCAACATGCTGCCTCAACATGCACAGGCAGTGAGAATCATATTCTCCAATGTGAGCCAGATGACTGTAGATGCCTTTGGGAAGCAGCTCAGAGAGAAAGATGCAGCAGGTATTTTTCCCTTAGAAAAGTCAATTGGCCCCTTAACCACAATGTTTTCACATCAGGTGGAGGGTCAGGGTGAGCATCAGGGTGGCGAGGAGGCCTCAGGCTCCTCCCGCAATTACAGCAGAAAGGACAAGTGCTATTTCTGCCATAAAACGGGCCACTGGAGCCGTGATTGCAGGAAAAAGAGTAAGTGGCAAGCTAAAAGGGGTCAGCAGGGTCAAGGTAATGACCAGGGCCAGGCCCAGTGTAGTCAGCAGGGCCATGCACAGTGTAGTCAGAACCAGGGCCATGCACAGTGTAGTCAGAATCAGGGACATGCCCAGGGTAATCAGAATAACGGGCAGGCCCCGCAGCAAGTGCAAGACCACCAATTCCCCATGAAATGGAACGGCCCGTCTCAACAAAATCAATAGGGCTGCCCACAGACTAGAGCCCCGGTGCGTGCAATGTTACAGTTACAATTAAGTGGTGCTTCAGAAACAATGCCTATGATGTGTTTGGAATTGTTTGATTATCAGCAGAACAAATGGTGTTCATATTCATTTTTGGTTGACACGGGTGCTGATCAATCATCCTTGGCAATGAAGTATTACGATGGTCCTGTTTCTTCAGCATCGATCGAATCTGTGGGTATAAATGGGGCTCCTATTATATGTCCAAAAACGCATCCAATGTATGTGCGTTCCCCAAATGATCCATCATTGAATTTACAACATAAGTTTGTTGTGATACCTGCATGCCCTTTTAATTTAATAGGCAGGGACCTGCTTTTTAAAATGGGATGCACGCTTTCTTTTGGAAAGACAGGATTGACACTACATACAGATACACTGAATCACGTTATGCTCTCACACATGCCCAAAAGGCCTGCACAGTCTCACGTCACTCTTTCAGAGGCTGATATGAGAATGTTGGGTACTCTAGCACAGTCCATTAACCCCTCGCTGACAGCTCCTTTGAGTCAGACGCCACTGTGTATTTTTTCCCCCGAGAAGGACAGTGAGCCTGGCTCCGATGTGTATATAGATCAGTTATTAGTGTTCCCAGACATGTTGTTGTTATCAGATAACAAGAAAGCAGTGTTCATGCTGGCCGCAGACAGCGGAGCCACGGAAGGCAGAGCAAGCTATTTTAAGCCTATTGCTTCCCCTCTCAGCCCAGGAATTAAGACAACTCTGAGCAAGCATTCTACTCAGAATCAGCCGCTCCTTATTCCAGATTATTTAAGGGACATCCCTAGCACCTTTTGGGCCACGCATGGTGCGGATACAGGCTATATAGATTGCACACCATATAAAGCGGTGCTAAAAGAGGGCGCACGCCCGGTTTTCTGTAAGCAATATCCACTTTCCATACAGAAAGAGGAGGGGCTCAGTCCCATAATTGAGTCTCTGCTTGAACAGGGGGTTATATTTCCCACTACTTCACCTTTTAATACTCCCATTAACCCGATTCGAAAATCTTCGGGAGAATATAGGTTTACCCATGACCTTCGTAAGGTCAATGAGTTAATTGTGCCATTAGGATCACATGTAGCTGACATCCCCTCTATTCTGACTGTCATACCTTCTGACCATACCCACTTCACCACATGTGACCTGAGCAATGCATATTTTAGCATTCCTGTGGATGTGGAAACTCAGCCGCTCCTAGCTTTTACATACAAGCGACAACAGTACAGTTACCGGAGATTGCCACAAGGGTATATAGACTCATCCTCTGCTTTCTCAGCTGTGGTGCACGCCACGCTGGCGTCCTTCTTTCCACCGCCAGGATGTACGCTGGTCACATATGCGGATGACCTGCTTTTATCAGCCGGGTCTAAAGAACTTTGTCATGAGGCGTCCATCATGTTGCTGAAGCATTTAGCTGCTGCTGGGTTCAAGGCAGCGCTGCACAAGATTCAGTGGGCACTTCCTGAGGTGAAATACCTGGGCTTTATCCTGGCCCAGGGAAAAAGGACATTGTCTGCCGATCGCATCCAGCTCATACAAGCCGTTCCCCCGCCTGAGACTAAAAAGGCGATGGCCAGCTTTTTAGGCCTAACAAACTTTTGCAGGGCTTGGATACCAGATTGTTCCTTTTTTGACAGGACTCTGAGGGCTGCATGTTTAGAGACTGAACCAGATAAGATTGTATGGACAGAGGAGATGAGGTTCTCCTTTTCTGCTTTAAAGAGAGCTCTGTGTTCGAGTCCCGGCCTCGGCCTGCCGAACTATGACATTCCTTTCCATCTCTATGTGAAAGAGGGCGCCAGCACGACGGCTGCGGTACTTGCTCAAGAGCACGGGAATAGCTATAGGCCCGTGGCGTATCTCAGCAAGACCTTTGACTCTATTGTACAGGGTATGCCTGGCTGTTTGCGAGCGGTGGCGGCATGTGCGATGATGGTCACAGACGCACAGAGGATAGTACAAGGACATTCCCTGATACTACATGCATCACATCATGTATTGACTATTTTACAGCACATTTCATCACAGCACATGACTGCACAACGACGATGTAGATATGACCAAATTTTGACCAATACTATAGGCCTGACTGTAAAGTCACTGCCGGACTCTAATCCTGCTGCACTTCTGCATGCATTACTTACTAACAGCAGTGCACAGTCCAGTCATACCGTGGACACAGCCCCATATGACCATGACTGTCTAGAGGAGATTAATGCTTCAACGGCAGCGAGAATAGATTTGTCTACAGTTCCATTTGAATTCGGAGCGCATGTTTATGTAGACGGGTCCTGCTCAAAACCTGCAGACGGGGTTTATCTATGTGGGTATGCCGTGTGCCAGCTGCCAGACACAGTCCTTGAGGCGTATTCATTACCATTTATCTCTGCACAAGCGGCTGAATTAGTAGCTCTGTTGAGAGCTTGTAGATTACATAGTAAAGAAACTTTAACTGTGTACACTGACTCGATCTATGCTTTTAATGTGGTTCATTGTTTCGCAAAATTATGGGCTTTGCGAGGGTTTGTTTCTGCAGACCGCAAGCAGATCTCCCACAAAACATTAATAGCAGACTTGTTACAGGCTGTCAACCTCCCAGATAAGGTAGCTGTAGTAAAGGTTAAGGGTCACAGCCAGAAGGGAGACACTGATGCTGAGGGAAACAATTTTGCAGACCGGGTGGCCGGCTGGGCCTCCCGTGAAGGCCTGCCATCTCCCCATTTCACAGAAAACACCTCATATTCAATGTTTGCTGCCACATACACCCCGCAATACACAGACATTCTGATATTGCAGACCAGTGCCAATATTGAAGATCTTGAGCACTGGGCATCAAGGGGTTGCATTACAGCAGATGATGGTTTGATATATGACAGAGAAAAAAGGTTATGCCTGCCACTAAGCTGTTTGCCATTTCTAGTCCGTCATTTTCATGGCGTTGGACATGTTGGTCAGACAGGTGTTATTGGTATTCTAAAGACTAGGTTTTGCATCAGAAAAATGCAAAGCACAGTGAAGTTGATTATAGGCTCATGTTTGATCTGTGTCAGAGCGCACAAGGGGAAGGTCCCCATAAAACATGACGCATTGCCAACTCCGACAGCACCATTTCAATCTTTGCAAATAGATTTCACTCACATGCCCCAAAAGGGTCCATTCAAATACATGTTGGTGATTGTGTGTGAATTTAGCAAATGGCCTGAAGCGTTTCCCTGTTCAAACGAGAAGGCAAAGACTGTTGTTAGAATACTGGCAAAGGAGATATTCCCTAGGTATGGTCTAGCCATGTCTTTGAATTCAGATGGAGGTCCAGCATTCACAGCAAAGGTCACTAGATTGCTCTGTAAATATTTACAGATTGAATGGAAATATCATATTCCATATCATCCGGAAAGTTCCGCTTATGTGGAACGGATGAACAGGACTCTTAAGTTGAGAGTCACAAAGGCAGCCATGGACTTGGGAAAGAGCTGGGTTGATGTTTTGCCTGCTGTTTTAGCTGAAATCAGGATGACCCCGAGTGCCACCACTAAATTGTCACCCTTTGAGGTGATCATGGGAAGGCCATTTCCAACTCCATGGGTTAGAGGCGGGAGGGCGCCTTGTCTCCCGGGGGATCTAGATGTAGTTGTGTGTGATTATACCGATGCGTTAATCCACACATTGAATGGCATCTATGGTGACGTGTCTCTATCTTTTCCTCTTCCCTCAGATAAACCAACGCATCCGTTCCAGCCTGGTGACAGGGTGCTGATACTGTCGCTAAAAACGAAAGGAGTCGGGGAACCCCCATACGGCCCTCCGACGACAGTACTAGCGGTGACAAGGACCGCAGTACTCACAGATTCTGCCGCCCAATGGATCCACGCCACGAGGCTCAAGCCAGCCCCCAAGGAGCAGAATATCGGCTGACGGTGCTAATGGCACATCAGGACGGCGAGGGACGGAGGAAGATATGCAGCCACAGGACCCTTTTTGGGTTAACCACCCTGCTTCTAATGGCTGGAATAGCCGTTCACTGGATGGCATGCAAGTACTTTCCCGTCCCCGCTCGGTGCTCCAGTGACCAGGTCAAAAGGTCAACTCGAGGCACGATATCTGCATCCTACGATCCATGGGCTGACAGTTATGACCCCAAGCATGTCTATATGACCAATTCATGGTGGAGATATGCCCGATTCACAGCACGCTCAAGGGGACATAACGCTTCCTGCTACGTGTGCTCGCACATGCCACAATCTATCTCTACACCGATGCTCAAGGTCAGAGACCTTGACTGGGAGCACACTCAGTGCTTAGTAGCACTGGCGACACATCCTGGGGTGAACACTGATTGGAAAGATGCAGACTTTTCTAAACCTTTGGATTTAACAGACACCCCATCAAAGCTGGTTGGCAAATGCCCAAAACTCATTGCAGGGCCCCAGAACCCTATCAAGTTCCCGAGCCCAATCGTTGTCCCTGAGGACATGACATTTGACAGCTGCTTTGTCAATGATGGAACTAGGCTATTGGGAAATGTCACATTGTCTAAGTGTGACAGGGTCTGGTCCCACTGCCCTTATTTGCACGAGCATGCTGCAAAATACTGCAATGACACCTGTCAACAAGATCCCAAATTGAGTGGGTATGCATATGCAAAGGACCTTACTTTTGCTCTACAATTGGACAATGGGAACAAAACTTTGTGTGCAGGTATTGCTCCCACATGCATGGGAACCAGAGTATTACCGGACTGGTTTTGGTTGTGTGGCCATAATGTATGGACCGCACTCCCGCCCAACTGGGGAGGGGTCTGTACGATGGTATGGTTACAAGATCCGACCTATGTTGTTCCACACACTGCACATGCCAACACGTTTCACAGTCGTTCAAAGAGGGCCTCAGTTACGAAGGGACGCAGTACAGTACCCCACAATCACAAGTTGTGGACAGGGGGAGACAAATTTTTACAATCCCTTTTTCCATGGGTAGGGGTAGGTGAAGTACGTGAGGAAGTGGAAGAGAACAGGTATAGACTAATGGCATTTATCAATGAATCCGTCATCGAAGGAGAGAGTGTGCGCAAGGAGTTAACGGCCTTGCGCTTGATGGTCATGGCTCACAGGCTTGTGTTAGATTTGTTGACAGCGGCATCTGGGGGGGTTTGTGTACTCATAGGGGAAGGGGAACAGACATGTTGTACTTTTATCCCACAAAACGATGCTGATGGTCAAATCATACAACAGGCCTTAACCAACATGACTCAAATAAGACAGGAGCTCCAGAATAGAGAAGTGACAGATGACGGAGAGTTCAGTTGGTTAGATTCATTAATGTCAGGTTGGACAGGTCTATTATTCCGAATAGCCATTCCAATAGTAATGTGCATCTTTGTTTTCTGTGTTGGGTTGATGTGTGTTAAAGCATGTATTAGTAAGGCTGTAGGTAGCTCTGTAAACACAGCATTCCTGTTACAGACTAGGAGTACTCACACAGTGGATAACATACCGGTCGCTGAAAATGTTTGTGAATACTGTGGCTATGTAGCGCCAGACAGTGAGTAAGGACAGATAAAAAAAAAAAACAAGAGTAGAATAGAGTCAGACTACACTGATCCGTGTAATAGTGTTGGAATTAGACACAACTGACTTAAAAAAGGTTGATTCTTCATTAGCTAGAAATGATGTAATTTAAACACAATCAGATTTCAGATTGATTTCAGTGTTGATTTTATTGTACCTTTCCCTCTTCCCCCAATCCTATTTTCCTTGTTCCCTTCCCAACCCTTCCTATTAATTTTTTATGTTTTGAATAATGTAGTTTGGTTTCTCCCTCTCTCTCTCTCTCTCTCTCCCTCTCTCTCTCTCTCTCTCTCTCCCTGTCTCTGTTTTTCGCGTACAAACATGTCGCATGCGTGTGCTCGTCCTTAGGATGGTTGATGAGGATAAAGGAGGGCTCGATGCAATTTTCCTAGCAAAGATTTATCACAGATTAAGTGAAAGGGTCATATTAAAATGACTGTCTAGGTTTTTCGGTGTCGAGACATGATTGTACGCTTTTCCGTAACCACAGCAGAGTTGTTCTTTCAGAACAAAAGAGGGCACTGTTGTGATATACAACATGATATGATATACAACATGATATGTGTATGAGTGCCTATGCTGTGTACTTGTACATGAATATACAAATGTACAGGATATGTATTGTGTACTGCCATGAACTGTAACAGACTGACTTTAGCCACTGAAGCCATCTCAGAGCAAGGACACTTGCTGCTAGCCGATGTTATTGTTATGTCTCTGTGGCACGTCATGAGGACACGAGGATCCAGAGTTAGTATATATGATTCTGTATGTGTGTAATAAATTGTGAACCTTTGGCGAGATACTGTCTGAGTGTCCCGTTATTACTGTTCTCCCGGGCCCGTCCGATCGCCGCCGTTACCACAGGAATAATTCAGTTGGATTATCACACACCACCCAGTCTGCACACACACTACCGGTCAGCCAGAACCGGACCAGGGTCCTCAACAAGATATTACAACACAAGGAATCGTCATACCATGAAGTATATTATAGGGCTTAACAAAGTGGTTAACAAACAGCACTATTGCAGTGGAGTCTCAATATGTCGCTAACACACAGTGACAATATTCACAAGCATGCAAGCCAAACCACAGAAAGATTTCAACACACAAACACATAGTTAGATAGTTTATGGTTCTGAATCTTGTCTTAATGGTTCTGGAATCTGGCTCGCTTGTTGTTGTTTAGCAGCAGTAACTTGGGGTGTGTGTGTATGTGTGTATGTGGGGGAGAGTTTAACAAGCTAAAGACAACACCCTACAACTGCTTCTCACTCCAGCCATGTAGAAGCTACCGCTAGTACTAGTGCAGTAGCTGCTTCAACTAGATGATGCTAGTGTCTTGGGTTCCTCACACAGAGTCCCTGGAACTCTCTGATTGCACAACTCTTCTAGTGAGACTGGGCAGAGTAGAGGGTGAATGAATGGTGTACTGTACTGTACTGTACTGTACTGTACTGTACTGTAACTGTATGTCCCAGTATTGGATTGGAAAACAAGTCAGATCGGTGCACACTCGTCTTCACTGACAAGAGGCGCACCGTCTGAAGGTGACCCGAGCCACGAGAGGCGAGCGAGTCGCTGTGAAGTCACGCTCAGCTGACTCAGCGCCGTTCAAGTAATCCCGATTATTCGATTAGTGGTGTATTGGTGTTTTATTAACGGTACTTTAACCCATTCTGAACGGGAACCCGTTTTGGTGTTAGCATCATGTTATGCTTTAGCTATTGAAAAATAGCAGATCTACAAGCTCGTAGCGCGCCACCGAGTGGCGCGCTACGAGCTTGTAGGTCTGCTATTTTTGAAAAATCGAAGAACGACTGACATTTTTAGAATCTGATCTCAGGTCAGAATGGGTTAATCAGACCAGTGTGTGTCCAGTGAAAACCTCGTATGAATCTGATCTCAGGTCAGAATGGGTTAATGACGTCACATAAATGCGCGAGCACACGCCTATATAATGTGATTAATATTCATTTTACTTAGGTTTACGCTGGGTAGGAAACGTAGTATAGGAAACATGTTTTAATAACTTAGTTTTAGTCTTTGTACCGAGCTGAAACTAAAGGTTTGCTTTCAACGGCTATTATTACCCTCTCTCTCTGCCTCTTGTGCTCCGATGGTGGCTGAGGCATTGTTGACGTTCAGTGTGCAGACAGGATGCTGGCAGCAGCCCTACTGAAGGCAGAATGCTGTTCTAGCGTGCACATCCGTACCTGTTGTTGTCTCCACCAGGCCGAAGGCATGGGGAGAGAGTATGTTTTATTGTCTCCACCAGGCCGAAGGCACGGGGGGAGAGTATGTTTTATTGTCTCCACCAGGCCGAAGGCATGGGGAGAGAGTATGTTTTATTGTCTCCACCAGGCCGAAGGCACGGGGAGAGAGTATGTTTTATTGTCTCCACCAGGCCGAAGGCACGGGGAGAGAGTATGTTTTATTGTCTCCACCAGGCCGAAGGCACGGGGAGAGAGTATGTTTTATTGTCTCCACCAGGCCGAAGGCACGGGGAGAGAGTATGTTTTATTGTCTCCACCAGGCCGAAGGCACGGGGAGAGAGTATGTTTTATTGTCTCCACCAGGCCGAAGGCACGGGGAGAGAGTATGTTTTATTGTCTCCACCAGGCCGAAGGCATGGGGAGAGAGTATGTTTTATTGTCTCCACCAGGCCGAAGGCATGGGGAGAGAGTATGTTTTATTGTCTCCACCAGGCCGAAGGCATGGGGGAGAGAGTATGTTTTATTGTCTCCACCAGGCCGAAGGCATGGGGAGAGAGTATGTTTTATTGTCTCCACCAGGCCGAAGGCATGGGGAGAGAGTATGTTTTATTGTCTCCACCAGGCCGAAGGCATGGGGAGAGAGTATGTTTTATTGTCTCCACCAGGCCGAAGGCATGGGGAGAGAGTATGTTTTATTGTCTCCACCAGGCCGAAGGCATGGGGGGAGAGTATGTTTTATTGTCTCCACCAGACCGAGTGGCGCGCTACGAGCTTGTAGGTCTGCTATTTTTGAAAAATCGAAGAACCACTGACATATAGAAACATAGCTTTTTCAGAAAACTGTCAGGATGTAGAAGATGTTTTTAGAATCTGATCTCAGGTCAAAATGGGCTAATTGGCTAACACTCTCTTCCAAAGTTTGCAGGATTGGCAAAAGCCTCAAAATCATGAACGCAGCGTGCAATTTCACATGTACCGGACCGGGGGGGGACCATGTAAATGACAGGACCCTATCATGGGGTCAGACTCGGTAGGGGGGAGGGTTGTGAGAAGGCGAAGGGTCAGGGCCTCTGAGGGGATTAACAAAGTCTGACAGGACGCTCACACACGTTCACAGCCCAGAGCATCGGCTGCTCTGCTGAGCACACATAATACATTGCTTGTTTTAGAAATATATAGAGAGAGAGGGGAAGGGATAAAGAAAATGGACAGATAGGAGAGGCCAGAACAGAGAGAATGAATGCGTGTGTGAGTGAGAGAGAGAGAGAGAGAGAGAGAGAGAGAGAGAGAGAGAGAATGAGTGAGAGAGCGAGATATGAAAGAATTGTTTGAGGAGCAGAGAACTACAGGTATACCAGCTGGCACGCCGGAATGGAGAGAAAAATGCTATCGTAACCGACCAGGCACATTACACAACTCTCCACACACACACACACACACACTTTTCACAAACTCAATCATACTCATAATGGAGGCCAAATCTCGTATTTTTTTCCTCATTTGATAGCAGTGAAAAATGTTTGAGCGGGCAGCCAACAACTTTTCAATCATACGACTTCAGTCAATTGTATACATTAATATCTCAAAAGCACACACACACACACACAAGACAACACTAGTTACTATGGAGGACTCCCGACATTGCGACTATGCTCACAGAACAGACAGTGTCTCTACATCTGCTGAAGATGAGATTGAATCATGTCTCGTAACGTTCAATAGCTCTGAGCGAGCGAGCGAGCGAGCGTGCGTGCGTGTGAGAAATACAGGTCATAACTCTGCCAGGCGAGCAGCAACTGACAACCAGTGGTCGTGATCTTTGCCCTGCTTCTCAACGCATTTAGGCCTGATGTCGGCGGGGGGAAAAAAGCACCAAAACACCAAAAGGGGTTCCCAGCCAGAATGAACAACAAGGGAGCTCTGATGCACATACATACATTACAGTACAGTACAGTACACACACAGCCTTGAGACCGTGACACAGAACACATTTATATAACTATGGAAGTCAATGCCTTCAGCCCTGCCCGGCTGCCCGCATATATACACACTACACTCAGAGATTCCGTGCAGCCTCCAAGTTTGAAGATGAAATCAATCTGCCAGAATTTATACCGCAGGTTCCTGCCTGGCGTTTACCTGCCTGGCGCATCATGTTATGCTTTAGCTATTGAAAAATAGCAGATCTACAAGCTCATAACGCGCCACCAAGTGGCGCGCTACGAGCTTGTAGGTCTGCTATTTTTGAAAAATCGAAGAACGACTAACGTAAAACTTTTCAATCATACGACTTCAGTCAATTGTATACATTAATATCTCAAAAGCACACACACACACACACAAGACAACACTAGTTACTATGGAGGACTCCCGACATTGCGACTATGCTCACAGAACAGACAGTGTCTCTACATCTGCTGAAGATGAGATTGAATCATGTCTCGTAACGTTCAATAGCTCTGAGCGAGCGAGCGAGCGAGCGTGCGTGCGTGTGAGAAATACAGGTCATAACTCTGCCAGGCGAGCAGCAACTGACAACCAGTGGTCGTGATCTTTGCCCTGCTTCTCAACGCATTTAGGCCTGATGTCGGCGGGGGGAAAAAAGCACCAAAACACCAAAAGGGGTTCCCAGCCAGAATGAACAACAAGGGAGCTCTGATGCACATACATACATTACAGTACAGTACAGTACACACACAGCCTTGAGACCGTGACACAGAACACATTTATATAACTATGGAAGTCAATGCCTTCAGCCCTGCCCGGCTGCCCGCATATATACACACTACACTCAGAGATTCCGTGCAGCCTCCAAGTTTGAAGATGAAATCAATCTGCCAGAATTTATACCGCAGGTTCCTGCCTGGCGTTTACCTGCCTGGCGCATCATGTTATGCTTTAGCTATTGAAAAATAGCAGATCTACAAGCTCATAACGCGCCACCAAGTGGCGCGCTACGAGCTTGTAGGTCTGCTATTTTTGAAAAATCGAAGAACGACTAACGTAGAAGACATTTTTAGAATCTGATCTCAAGTCAGAATGGAAAACTGTCAGGATGTAGAAGACATTTTTAGAATCTGATCTCAGGTCAGAATGGGTTAAGGGCCTTGCAAACGGTGAGCGATAAAACGCGCCTAAAGTTCATTTTCAATGAGACCTGCGTTTTTGCTCAGATGAAGTCGCGGTTCTGTCCCGTGAATTTGTTGCACGCCCACGACTCACCAGACCTGGACTCAGCTAGAGTCTCACGCTCTAGCTGAGTAAACTACTACAAGTTAAACCCTGTCCGTCTGGACTCACCAGACCTGGACTCAGCTAGAGTCTCACGCTCTAGCTGAGTAAACTACTACAAGTTAAACCCTGTCCGTCTGGACTCACCAGACCTGGACTCAGCTAGAGTCTCACGCTCTAGCTGAGTAAACTACTACAAGTTAAACCCTGTCCGTCTGGACTCACCAGACCTGGACTCAGCTAGAGTCGTAACTACCACAAGTTAAACCCTGTCCGTCTGGACTCACCAGACCTGGACTCAGCTAGAGTCGTAACTACCACAAGTTAAACCCTGTCCGTCTGGACTCACCAGACCTGGACTCAGCTAGAGTCGTAACTACCACAAGTTAAACCCTGTCCGTCTGGTGTACACAGAGAAAGTTAAAATAAACATTAAGCCCAACTTCAAACACTATTAGATACAGGTTTACATACACACCAAGCTGCTTATTAGGATAGACGTTGATTTACTTCTGATGAGCAGCTTGCACCGCGAATGAATGTACTTAAGATGCTTTAAATAAATCCTAATTATAATAATTAAGCAGGGACTACAATTGTACGCCCTTCTTCTTAGTTAGAAGCACGCGTGTGGCATGTCTGGTGTGTGTGTGTGGTGGGAAGTGTGTTGGTGTCAGTCAGGCTGTTTCAGCTGAGCAGACACATAAAGCCACTGCATTGCCATGGTGACACAGCCATGCAGAGTCCGACCACATGACGTGATCGGTCTGTGTGACAGAGAGAGACAGACAGCGAGAAAAAGACTAAGGGTGGGAGAGAGAGACACAAACACAGATGCAAAACAAAGACAAATGTATACATGCCAGCTAGTCTGTCTCACTCCCAACTCTCACACAGGCACACACAAACACATGGCTGCGTCCCATGACATCATGGCATTGTTGTGCTATATACGGGCTGAGGCCAGCAGATCTGTGTGTGAACCTGGCTCTTCATTGTCCTTGTGTCCATACAGCAGTGTCATACACACACACACACACACACACACACACACACACACACACACACACACACACACACACACACAGTCTGGACTGTCTCATTTACAGTAAACCAGGTGATGGTCATTTGATGTCAAATCAAAAGCCTTTTTTTTTCCTACTCTCTGCTTTCTAGTAATTCATGAAAAAAAAGACAAATTGGGAGTGGAATCCCCCTCCCTCCTTCCTTTAACCCATTCTGACCTGAGATCAGATTTTTAAAAAAAGGCTTCTACATCCTGACAGTTTTCCATTCTGACCTGAGATCAGATTTAAAAAATGTCTTCTACATCCTGACAGTTTTCTGAAAAAGCTATGTTTCTATGTCAGTCGTTCTTTGATTTTTTTTTTTTAATAGCAGACTGCTATTTTTCAATAGCTAAAGACATAATGACACCAAACACCAAAATGGGTTCCCGCCCCCAAAATGGGTTTTAAATGAATAACTAATAAAAAGTAGTGAAGGGTCGAATCAGGCCACATACTGTACAGCTTGGACCAAAGGCATCCATTATTAAGAGCTGGTGGGAAAAAAGTATGATAACAAATCTGATAAGGAATCATGTTGAAACAACTGTGTTCGGAAAGAAAATCTGAAACATTACCACCAAATAATGCATTGTGCACGCAATGCAAAAGAACTACATTTATTTATTGTGATTTGTGGAAAGATTTGTGGTTGATCTGTCTCTCCACCTCGCCCTGCAGGAAACCCACTATCTCCACAGAGCACACACTTCCTGTCTGCTTCCTGCTTCCTGAGACAAAGAATGCTGTGTCCAGTCTGCTCTTATAGGCTAAGCTAAGCCAACCAAATGCAATGACCATTACATTTCACTGTGTCCAGTCTGCTCTTATAGGCTAAGCTAAGCCAACCAAACATTACATTTCACTGTGTCCAGTCTGCTCTTATAGGCTAAGCTAAGCCAACCAAACATTACATTTCACTGTGTCCAGTCTGCTCTTATAGGCTAAGCTAAGCCAACCAAATGCAATGACCATTACATTTCACTGTGTCCAGTCTGCTCTTATAGGCTAAGCTAAGCCAACCAAATGCAATGACCATTACATTTCACTGTGTCCAGTCTGCTCTTATAGGCTAAGCTAAGCCAACCAAACATTACATTTCACTGTGTCCAGTCTGCTCTTATAGGCTAAGCTAAGCCAACCAAATGCAATGACCATTACATTTCACTGTGTCCAGTCTGCTCTTATAGGCTAAGCTAAGCCAACCAAATGCAATGACCATTACATTTCACTGTGTCCAGTCTGCTCTTATAGGCTAAGCTAAGCCAACCAAATGCAATGACCATTACATTTCACTGTGTCCAGTCTGCTCTTATAGGCTAAGCCAAGCCAACCAAATGCAATGACCATTACATTTCACTGTGTCCAGTCTGCTCTTATAGGCTAAGCTAAGCCAACCAAATGCAATGACCATTACATTTCACTGTGTCCAGTCTGCTCTTATAGGCTAAGCCAAGCCAACCAAATGCAATGACCATTACATTTCACACCACTGATCTGGGAAGAGTGCCCGTTTCCTCGGCTACCTGAACAATCAAAATAGGCTTACATTGTCAAAACATGACAGGAAAATTAAACTAAAATAAAATAAAACTACAAATTGGTAAATTAAAACCAAATGACAGTTTCACCATTGCATGTACTGTATATAATAATAATAATAATAGAATGTAGCACTTTTCAACCTTATCTTCATATAATTGGTCCTCACAGTTGTTATGTACCTGTACTGTACACAAGATGTAACAACAAAGTACCGTATACAACCCTGAACCGTAACCCATTCTGAACGGGAACCCGTGTTGGTGTCAGCATCATGTTATGCTTTAGCTATTGAAAAATAGCAGATCTACAAGCTCATAGCGCGCCACCGAGTGGCGCGCTATGAGCTTGTAGGTCTGCTATTTTTGAAAAATCGAAGAGCGACTGACATTTTTTAGAATCTGATCTCGGGTCAGAATGGGTTAATCAGACCAGCGTGTGTCCAGTGGAAACCTCGTATGAATCTGATCTCAGGTCAGAATGGGTTAATTAAAATATGGCACTATAACTATCTCCATCATTCTGCATCGCATTGCTGGGCTATGGACTATTCAGAAGCCTGCCTAGTGCCTACCAATGACATCATCAATTGGGATTGCAAGTTAATTAGAAACTATAGCCTCTCTCTTCCTGAAATGTTAGCATGCTGAAATATAAGAAGCCAATGCTCTTGCAATAATTAATTTATTGTTTGGAATTACCAAACTAATCTGCGTGGACTGAGGATCAGCTTTGTTCACCAACTTACTTTGCCAGTAACTTGCAGGTACAAACATGAATCACAAAGGTATTTGCATTATTGTGTCATCTCCCAGGAGTGATCATTCATGTGGTAACTACTATTGTAATTTGACAGAGATTACCAAAGTCAAGTGACCCAGTCAGTCAGTCAGTCACAATGGGAATCTAAGAGCTGCGAAGAAAGGAAGTGGGAACCAGCAGAAAATAAAGGATGTAGATTTAAGTGAACCAATACAAATCACACAAACCACAAGAGGAGACCACAAACAAGAGGAGACCACAAACATGAGTGATGTGGTCTTGTAAAATGGCCAATGTTGGCCATAAGAGCAGAAGTCAGTTGTATAGTGTTTGAAATGACAAGCATAACTGAGGGACCACAGACGGACTAGTCCAGTGCCATGCTCTGCAGCCCAGTCCCTCAGGGAGTTCTCCCTCGGTCTGGCTGACCCAACAACGATGGATCAATGAAGAACTATAGGCCGAAAAATGCTGCTGCGGTGCTCATTTCTAAAAGTTTAATCTCCTTCCCTCCCTGTCGGGTTTCTGAAACTAAATCTAAAAGGGGGAAAGGAGGGGAAATAAAAAATAAAAAAAAACACCTTGGTCAGCAGCACTGTGCAAGTAGAGCCCATAAAACAAAGCAACAACCTAAAACAATTTAAAAAGAGGCTCAAACAGGAATTATTGCATAGATATAACCTGGAATGAGTGGGGAGCTGAGCTATGTTTATGCCATGTAGTGTTGGACTAAAGTATAACATTGTCTGTTTTTGTCCTTTTGTCCCTCTTTGTTTTGTTTTTCTCGTTGTTTTGTTTTTCTCTGTTGTCCGTTTGGTTTTTTTGTTTGTTTAATGTTTTGTTTACATGTTGATTGTGATGCATATCTTCAACAGTATTTTTGGAATACGTTGAGATAAGGATAGGCACTAATAAGCTTTAAGCTCTTCTGCCTATGCCTTTTCGATCACCTAAAAAAAAAGAAAAAGTAAACTGTCTTGTTGTGTAATGCCTCCCTCTCTGAAAGATTGAAAATAAATTATTCATTCAGAGTAGCTTCAAAATTGTTTCACTTTTTTGTAACGTTTTTTTATTTTAGTAACTTCTGCGCTGCCTTTCTGCAGCATCACAGGCATGCATTAATGACAATAAAGTCACCCTCTCGTGTAATATTTCTATAGTATAGTATAGTATAGTATTAGTATGCAGTGCATGCTATACTATGTATACAGTTACAGTACTATGTGCAGTGGGGGCAGTATAATATTCGAAATTCCCTTTTTTGGCCATTTTTAACATGGCCAAAGCTTCACTAGCTTCAATATCATATATGTATATTTGTCGCATATTATTATTATTTTTATTTGTTTGTATAGCTGTCCTTTTAATTGGACCTGAGTTTCTATGTACTATTGGGTTCAAAAGTGTAACAAAAGTGTTTAACAAAACCAACATGGACATTCATTTGATCACAAGGCCTTGTTTGTGGTGGGATATGCCCACATGGCCAGAGAACCCCAAGCCTGCGTTGTAATTAGACTAGATCCCAGCAGGGTCTTAATAGACTCTTGTTTGGTTCGCCAGATTAAAAGAAAGTTGAAAACCTGTTCCTCTGTCTAATTAGCCATCCATGGCTAATCTAATCGCACTAATAACCCCCCACACTCCCAAATACAAAAATCAGACAGCCAACGGCAAGCGTTTACGACGTCACCATAAATCACGGTTGTATAATGTATTTGGAAAAGCAAATCGAGCACCATCAACATTCAACCTCACAGCCAGTGGCCACCATGACACTTGACGCATTTCAGCTGAACACAGACACTTGTGCTTACACACAACATGTGTCAGGGGCCAGCTGACATACTAATGTGCATGGGGTGTGGTGCTGGTTGGTTAGGATCGTGAAAATATAATGCCTGGTGCTTTCATTTTACCATGTATAAACGGATGGATAAATAACTGAGGTGGACGAACGCTCCTTTCTCATAAGAAACGGAGTTGAGACTTGTGGACTACTGGACACTACAGGACAAAATGAAGGACCTTTTGTTTTGTTTTTAATGGCGCACAAAACAAGAGACTGGCGGTTGGTTGGCCGGCTACAAGCCTGGGGGATTAATCGGCTCAAGGAGGAGGGACGGGGAGTCGGGGACCCCCGTCACGGGAGAGGGTGGACAGGACAGGGGTCTCCTTCACTACGCCTTGAGCCCCCCTTCACCCCCGCCCCTGAGAGTACTCCATGCCTGGCCAAGGAGAAGGGGTGGGGGTAGGGTCCAGGCAGAGAGAGGGCCCGCCTAAAAACACTGCTGTTGACTGGAGAGGAAGACAACAGTACACACACACACACACACACACACACACACACACACACAGCATGAAGCATTTCCACCACCACGTACTCATAAATCTCCGCCATCAATCACGGACGGAATGCACCTGTTACAACAACACACCAGGGTGAAAATGGCGAAGGGAGCATTGAGCATTCCGAACGAAATTGTGGATTGGAATTTGGACCATAGTCGCAATGAACGCCTGCTTCCATAAGCTATAAGAATCTTTTTTAACGAGCCACTGACTTACTAGTCGTTCTAGTTAACAGTTAACAACTTCAGTCATGTTATAACACAACGCACGGACCCTGACTAGTTCCCCAGGCCAGGCCCTGCTCCCAAACCGATCTGTCCAGTGTCCAGTCTGACAACAACACGAACCAACAACATGGGTGGAGATAAGATTTTCACTCGCAGGGACACTGACATTTCGTTTATCACGCCGGTGTATTTGTGGTACATTTACAGTCAGCCTTTAGTAGGAGCTAGTAGGAGCTGACTGACTGACTGCTAGTGCTTTAGCTCCGAGCTAACGTTGAATGAGCCACGGTGGTGGTGTTGGTCAGCCATTGTATGTACGATGCACTGCACTTGCTCTTCCAGCCTGCTGCTTGCTATCCCGTCCAGTTATACCTGGAGTAGCATCATGGACAACTGGGGAAACCCTCCTATTAGCCCGCCCTGCATATTATACAACAACTACTGGACATTAGTTTGTATTGTTATTTGTTTCCCAAATAAACTATGGTCCTGGGGTTATGTCATTTCCCCCGGCTAATACTGCAATTCCTACTGTCTATTTCTCCCTGCTCTACAGGTATGGAGTAATGGAGCTAGCTAACCCGGGCTAGCGAGTCGACCATAGGTTAGTTACTAGTTCAACTAGCCGTCAAGTTATGGCCGTGCTTCTCGGTTTAAAACATCATTCTCTACAACGCAGTTACACAGAGCGTCAAGCCAGCCAGCCGGCCGGCTTGGCCCGGACCATAGACAGCCAGCCACCGGGGCCGGGCCCCCGCCCGGCCGGCCGCCAGCCACTCTGACTGGGGCCAGGGCAGGGGAGCAGAAGCCCCGGTTCCCCCCGGCCGACCGGGTCCGGTGTGCCGCAGCAGCAGCAGCAGGGGCGCGGCCTGCACCTCTCGGTGCAGTCCGCGGGTCTCACGTACCTCCGTGGGCTGGCTGATCTCGAACAGGTCGAGCCGGTTGGCGTTCCAGTGGTTAATGATGTCGGCGAGTTTCCGCCTCTCCTCCTCCCTGCTCCCCGCTGACATGCTGGAAAATCCTCAATGATTTTCGCCTCGGTGTTGAGAAAAAAAAAAGAGGAATCCCCCCCGGCGGCTCTCACCCTCCAGAGACGATTCCACTAGAATAAAAGGTTCTGTACGTCCACGAAAAGGCCAGACGGCATTAAAAACGCGCTCGAGAGCCGTAGGTTGGGCTTTTTCTTCCGAGCGGTACCGTGTCGGTGTCGGCGGGTATGTGTGCGTTTGTCTGTCACCGCCGCTCCCTGAGTGGAGCTGCTTCTCCTGTGCTGTAGCTCCAGTCCGCTCCCCTCTCTCTCTCTCTCTCTCTACTGTTGTGTGTGAGTGTGTTTCCGCGTTCCCATCGCCTCGCGCCGCTGTGTCGCACTCCCGTCCCGTCCGCAGATCACGCCGAAATTGGTTACTTACCGAATTAATAATGATATAATCATTATATATAATTAATTACGTACGTTACGTACCGACTACTGGATCATGTCCATATAATATTATATTGCTTTATGTGACGTTATGTACCGTTATTATTAGCATGACTATTCATGATGTGCTTAAAATACACATGTGCTGTAAATAGGCCTATATATATATCACATTAACACAGAAAAACGATTCTATATTTTGTATTACATGGAAAGGGGTTTTTTTACGCCATGAATTTGTAAGTACCGGTAACCTGACCTAACGCAGTAAACGCGTCACAGTTTCCCACGCCTTTGCTTTACACAGTTACACCCTCTCAAACACAACCAAGTCTAAAGTCTTATAACAGCGACCTCTAGAGTCACAGTATTCAACGGATCACCGATGTACGTGTACCACTGAGACGCGCATTCACAGCTTCGACAATTCAATGACTGTGCACGAGCAGACCGGTAAAGTGCCATGTTAACGGTTTCACGTCACAGGACAGGACAAAATGCTCTCCGGCTAAAAGTCACAAGTGCTTACAATTTTTTCATCACCGTAGTATGCCGTACGATATGGGCTATAGCCCATGGTCCAAAATGATGAGAAACGAGGATAACTTTTTTTTTTCAAAATTTCAAAAAACATGGGCTATAACCCATCGTTTTTTTAATTTTGTCATTTTTGTCAAATCATCAAAAATGATGAAAAACGGTGGGTTATAGTATAGCCCATGTTTTTTAAAATTTTGGAAAAAAAAATACAGGCCCATGAATTAGAGGATAAAGCTCACATGTTACCCAAATAGTTGAATACACAAAAGCTAAGGCACTGGTGTCGTACTTCTGGTTTACCGGAACGGGGTTCAACTCCCTGCAGTGCCCTGCTCAATGTGTTGTATTTACCGAAATTTTCCGCAATTACCATTTCCACAATTTCCATTTCCGCAATTTCCATTTCGGCAATTTCCGCAATTTCCATTTCCGCAATTCCGCAATTTCCGCAATTACCATTTCCGCAATTTCCGCAATTTTCTAATGTTTCTCATCGTCCGCAACATTCCGCAATTTGCTAATGTTTCTCATCCTCCGCAACACTCAATTTTTCCGGTAAATAGAACACATTGAGCAGGGCACTGCAGGGAGTTGAACCCCGTTCCGGTAAACCAGAAGTCCGACACCAGTGCCTTAGCTTTTGTGTATTCAACTATTTGGGTAACATGTGAGCTTTATCCTCTAATAATTAGAGGATAAAGCTCACATGTTACTTGCATTAACTTCCTGGTGGGACAATGCGATGGGACATATCCTATCATACAACATGTGTCCTGTTGTCATTTCTCCTTTCCACAGAAACCGCAGGGCTGACGGGCTGTGTGTGCGTGCACGTGTGTGTGTGTGTGTGTGTGTGTGTGTGTGTGTGTGTGTGTGTGTGTGTGTGCGTGCGCGCGTGCATGCGTGCAGACAGACAGACAGAGAGAGAGTTGAAGGGAAGGAGACAGTTCCAGGGACAGGGTAGGAGATATAAATAGGTGGGCAGATGACCCCACCGTAGTTTCAAGTGAACCTGGCTGTCCAGATGAAAAATATTGCCTATACAGTAGCGGTAAATCAGTGGAACAAGAGGGACACAGACAGGGCAGGGTAGGGAGACAGGAAGACAAAATAAGCAGATAATAAGACAGCAGGGACAGACAGACAGACAGATGGAGACGCACATAAAGACTTCCTTCAAGGCTTCCTTCAGCCGTTCAGGGGCAGAACCTGGATTCTGGAAGTCTTGTGGTAAAGTGAAATCAGTCAACAACACCAAACAGAAAAAAAGGATTGCGTATTTGCTTCATGACGGATATGGAATGTAAACACACCCCTGTTCAATAGAGAGGGATAGTGTTTTGTTGATCTCCAGGACAAATCCCCCCAATCAAACATTACGATAACATATCGATGTGATCAACACCATCTATCACACAGACTATGACCCGCCTGTCATAATGACAGGGAAGACATACTGTATCACAGCTGGAGCTATAGACATGATGGCAAATCATATTCAAAGGAGGCAATCATATCCAGGGGTGACCGCCCTTTGCTGTCACAGGATCACGACAGCGTTCCCCTCCCTATCAGATCAATCATTGTCCATGCTCAAGACCATTCAAATCCCACTGATAGGTAGATGTTTTACGGTTTATTTCACTTTTATTAGCCTACTGATTGTCTATTTGTGCCTCTGAGTTGTATGTCCCACGTAAGTTGTTTTAAATGTGCTTTATAAATAAATTGAAATACATTTGATTTGATTTTATATAATATGTGGCTTTGGTGGTGTGTCAGAAATGGCACTGGTGGAAATCCGGACAATATGTGATCACAGTTCACAAGTTATCAAATAAGGAATAGACAAAAATACAGCAACAGGAGTTATGGAGTTATATAGGTGAGTCTGTGGCCACAACAATGCATAAGTATATTGTTATCATTACATGAATCTGCCATGTTTTGTCTTGATGGTTAGCTGCAAAAATCTGTGGCTGTGAGTGACAATGCACACATTAATCCAGCATGGTTTCACATGGTCTTTATAGAAAAAGTGCACAGTGTGAATCACATGCACTGAGACCTGGAGAGCAGAGATTGTGTCTGTTTACATAGGTGTGATTCGCTTTCAATGTTCTACTGACATCCCCTCACTGTAAGTTCACACCTTCCATGGAATTTAAATTAACACATAAAGCTATCTTCACCCTTTCCCCATCTCTCCTCTGTCCTTTGTCCTCTGTCTCTCTCTCTTCCTCTGGTTCTATCTGCAAATCCCTCTGTTATCTCTTCACGTCTTCATCTTTCTCCATCCATCAGTCTCTCCTGCTCTCTCCACACCTCTATTTTCATCCCTCTCTTTTCCTCATGATCCTGTGTGGTCTCATTTAACAGCAGCAGATGTTTCCTGTGTCAGTATGTGGGAGATAGCCGTTGTTGTGAATATGAGCAGGGTTTGATTTGAAAACACATATTTAAAAATAGCAAAAATACCTAATCTACAAGCTCACAATGCGTTGCACGACACCTTGTAAGCCAATAAATCTGTCAATGTGCTATTCTTTGCTTGAAATAAATTAACATTTCGGGAAAAAAAACGTTTTGAATATATGAAAATTATAGATTTTCTTTGACCAAAAATAGGGACACCATCAGACAGTGATACAAATGAATGGCCAGAAGGGGGATATCAAAAGCAGTGGCATAGATTTAACGTTATTAAAAAAGTTCCCTGTAGAAATGTGTTGCATGAAAGGCAACACTGACAAAGAAAGTTGTCCCACATTCATAAGCGTTCAGTTGACTCTCTTCTTTACTGCATGTGCATGGGCTGCCCCTTTCCTATAGGGCTGAGGCTTTCTCAATTAGTGCAGATGAAGCCAGATACAGTGGCAGGCAGGTTTGGTATTTGGTGCCAAACACATCAATTACCTAGAGAGGCTGTCAGCGCTGCGATGAATTGTTGGCTGTGACCTTGGTTTAATTTAGGTATTCTCCCATTAAAAACTATACACTTACAGTGTACACAGAGTAGACACACGTACAGTACACTGACACTCATATTTACCAACACATGCATGCACATATGCACAAATATACCTGTAGTACTACGTATGCATACACAAGCATACTGTAGGCTATCCAGACTTCCTTCCAGATGCTTGTACACAAACACATTATACTGTATAGCCACTAGTCAAGAGCTGACAATGAGGTTATATATCTTCCCTTCTTCTCTGGAGTCCTGCCTCAAAGCAGACCAGAGGTAGAAAACCCTCGTTCCCCTGATGTCATCTCTAGGGACACATGCATCGGTAAGCAGAAACTGGGGATGGCAACGAAGGACCGGAAAGTCTGGCGTGGCATTGTGAAATCCATGACACAAAATAAACTTGAACCTTGAACCTTGAACCTAGACTACTTGAGGGACACGTCAAGTCAGCAACGAGGCAAGCCGGGATTTAACGCCCCACCCGTTTATGCAAAACCCATGTATTTGTAATGTTGTCAGAGTAATGTCAGAGTGGTCTCGCAGACACCGTCTTCACTTACAATTACAAACATTTATTTAAGGAAGAACATTCCGCTCAACTGACCTTCATCAGGTTTTGCTGCTGGAAAAAATATATAAACAAAGGTACCTTAATATTAATATGTTTAAATGGCAGCAGTTATCTACTGTTTGTTTGTGCAGTAGTTATATGTCTGTTCTGAGAGCAGTACAGTACAGATAGTGGAGGAATACACATGACCGTTATAGCGTTTGTATTTCATTGAATGTCATTTTCCTGTGACAGCTCGTAAATCTTGGTGCTGAGCTGTGTTTGTACATTGCCGTACTTCCCCCAGCAGATCTGAGTTTCTTGTTATTTCAGCTTTAAATTTATATTGGTGTGTTTGTAATCTGTGAGAAGTATGTATGTGTGATATCAGATTTCTTGGTACAGTATTTTTTATTTATTTTGTATTTTATTGGGGGAGTGGGGACGTAAATACTTTGCAAATATAGTGTCGCCTTTTTTCCCCTTTTTCAACATCACAAAACAAAGAAACTGTTGGTACAGTTGACAGTAGTTAGAAAGTTAAAAAGTGCAGCTCGCCTTGTTTGCAGAGGGTGCAAAGGATGTCTTTTCTTGGGCGCCACTTCTGTGCAGCACCAGAAGTGTGCTGCCCCCCCCTCTCTCTGTTTGTCTCTGCTCACCAATAATATGAATACTGGCTCTACTCTACAGAGTATGGATTTGATGATTAAAATGGTGGCCGTATGACCATGAGGACAATAAATTCAATGCCCTTTAGATGACACTGTATATGTGCAAGCATACACGTAGGCACACACACACGCGCACATGTGCGCACGTACACGCACACGCGCGCACACACACACACACACACACACACACACACACACACACACACACACAAAGGAGAGTGGCTTGTGGTCAAGCAGATCGTCAAGCAGATCTCTTGCTCATGGAAACATGATGAAATACAGAGGCAAGAGGTTAGCGCTCATTCAGCCAAGCTCATTGACACAAATATATAATGTACCATCTCTGGTAGGCCTATGTAAAGAATGAGAGGAAATAGAATTGCAGCAGTGAATTACACCCGCCACCATGCAGCACTGTGTCTTAGATCACATGTATGGAGGCTCATGTAGTAATAGCTTGACTTGTGACTCTGAGTAACCACATACTCCACAGTGGTATGTGACATGATTGCATTATTTGACCTCAATGGAGAAATCCACCAAAATGAAGAATTCACATAGTTCTTGGAAACTTGGACTGTTTAATCGGCAGCTGGTAGGCTAATGCAAGCAACTGTCCCCTTTACCAGTGAACGAAGGCTTATATGTATGAACAGGATTCAATTTTAGAATGACACATTTTTGCATTTTGACAAGACCATTTGCAGCGGCAGTGTGTGGGTCGATACAAAAATCATGCCCCCCCCCCATCTTGGAAGTCAAAGATACGTCCCTCATTATATAATAATAATAATAATAAAACTTTATTTGTATAGCACCTTTCATGACATGAAATGCAGCTCAAAGTGCTTTACAGAGCAATGAAGAAAAAATAAAAGCAAGGCATAAACATTAAAAAACAAGCAGTAATGCAATACAGTGAGGACATGAATAACAAAAAAAATAAAATTAAAAGCAATGTTGTAGAAGTGGGTCTTGAGCTGTGCTTTAAAAATGTCTACAGAGGCTGCCTGTCAAAGGTACAGTGGGAGCTTGTTCCATGCCGTCGGCCCGTAGAAGCAAAAAGCTGCTTCCCCGTATTTTTTAGTTGCCATTTTTTTAGGCAAAGCGAGCAGGCCAGCAGTGGAAGACCTTAGGGGGGCGGTTTGTGACATATTTAGGCAGGCAGTCATGTAGGTAGGAAGGTGCAAGACCATTGAGAGCTTTATACACAACTAAAATAATTTTAAAATCAATCGTAAAAACAACCGGAAGCCAGTGCAGTGAAGCCAAAACTGGAGTAATATGTTCTCTCATCTTAGTTATGTGTTCTTCATTAATACATGTTGTCCCTCCCTCCCAAATAAACAAATAAAACTCAAACCATCTGGCTTTATCTGTGTGGAGTAGAAAAGTGGGGTTGAAGGGCAGAATCAGTGCGACCGCAGGATGCAGGATGTGGCCTGGTGGCCTTTGACAGATACAGAGAGTGGTTTCCTGTGGTGGCTTCATGAGTCATGATGACACCACCTCAGCAACCCAAAGTGCTCTGTGAAGCCTCATCAAAGGTTAATGTCGGGTAGTCTTTTAGCTTCAAACAGGTTTCAAGTAACTCTTTGGGTATAATTTAACAAATATTGTAACGTTTCAGCATTGACATGTGCAACATGTCACACTGTAACAGTGTGTGTCAGAGATGAGGACCCAAAAGCAGATGGCAAAGCAGAATAGGTCATATCCTCCATATCACATGTGTCATTAACCCTATAGCATCCCTATCCTGGGCATGTCATAATATGCGAACATTCGGTGAAAATGACACGTCAGCGATGCGTTGTGAGCCTGTAGGCTAGTTATTTTTTGCCAAGAGGGAAGGGTCTTGCAGTGGAACAATAAGCTGCCCTGCATAATGTGTAGGTGGTGTTGATGTGAGACCCCACTGGCCAATGAGGCGTCTTACTGTATGTCTCTGGTGGAGACATGTGTGATACTGAGGCTACTGTAGATGGGATGAGAGAGAATGGAATGTGGGAGTGGCTGGTATGAAGAGACAGACCAAGACAGACAGACATGACAGAGGCTGGAGAACAAATTTACAAGAGAAAGTATCTGAATAGAATTTTGAGAGAAAGTAATTAAGATTGGATTTTTACAGACCTTTCTTTCTTTCTAGAACAACTGAAATTATATCTCCATGATGACTAGGGATATATGCTCTAAAAGTGTGAGCCGTCACCGATTTACGTCTTGGGTTTGAGAAAGGCACTTCCGCTCATCTGGAGCACGGAAATGGCTTATTTGAACTTAATGCACAGCACACAACGGTTTGTGTACCTACTCGCACGCACGCACGCGCACACGCCAGGGGGAGAGAGAGATATAGATAGAGATAGAGAGAGAGAGAATGAGAAAGAGAGGGAGAGGAAACCAGTCATTCCTGATTTATTAGGTAGATTGTGACCTTAGATGGAGGAAGGAAGGTCTCCTACACTTTTCCTTCCTCTACGGTCTCCTCCCAATCAGTCACATCACGGTGTGAGTGTGTGTGACTGTGTGTGTGAGAGAGAGAGAGAGAGAGAGAGAGAGAGAGAGAGAGAGAGAGGTGTAGGCAAGAAATTCATAATACTATGGATGTGTGCGTGCGTGTGCATCTTCCACTTTTTTTAATTAAGTGTGTGCATTTGCACAATCATGCAATGTGTATAATACCCGAGTGGATCCTTGGGGCTTGGAGACCCTCAGTGCTGATCAGGAAAGTTAACCATTAAGTGCAGGGTGATGATTATTAGGCTGACCTAGGATCAGAATACTGCAGCGTTAAAACAAGAGGAAAATCTTTAGCTGCACATGCATGCCAGGCTGCCAGCTGCCTGAGTTCAGTGACTCGGGACAATGCATCAAATGATACCTCCATGGGATCAAAGGTGTACTAACTGTACACACACCGTATAGGGTGCACGGTCATGAAACGTCATTGGAGTAAAATAAAAAGCAAATTTAATTCCATGAAAGTTCATGAAAAGGTCAGGTTTCAGGGCTGTGATGTAAAGAGAGTGTCCGAAACAATCTGGTCTCTGTCTCTGAAACAAATTTCACGGGTGACGGTCCATGAGGTTTCGGGTCTGTCACTTGCACCCTGTGAAGAGTTCTACTTGGTGGCCAGTCTGGAACTCCATATACTTGAGCAGAAACTCCATATTTGGGCAGAAGTTGGTGGGACATACGGGGAGCATACAGACATTGCCGTTTTAGATGGCCCGACACACACGAAAGACAACAAGTGCGTTTTAACTCTGCTACTATAGCAACTGTGGCGTCATCACAGTGCTATAAAATTATGTGTGAGTCCAACACAGACTTTAGTTTGAGTTACTTAATTAATGCAGAGTTTGAAAATAAACCACCTACCTGCCCCAGCACTGCAACGCGAGGATATACGTATATGTTTAAGTATTGTAGATATTTAAGTGATGTAGAATGGCATGTGGCCGTGGGCAGAACGTCGACGCAGACGTGGAGATGAAGCACAGCGACGGGCAAATCCCCCGGGAGAGAAAGGGTGTCACGGCTGAGCCGAACGAATCCGAGAAAGGAGAAGAGATCGACCCCGAGGATCTACATCCAGACGAGGCCCCGGATACGGAGATTATTGTCCCCAGCCCGGAGACCCCGCCGCTTCCCACCCCCGTCAAGATCAGTAGAATTCCAAGGAAATACCATCGTACGGCAGCGCCGTCAAAGAGCGAAAGACTAAAGGAGGAGACTAGCGAGATGTACAAGTACATGATCAAGGATTTCCAAGCCAGTCTAGACTACCATCCTCTGTCTACGGCGGACATCATTAAAGAGCACAAAATATGTGTCTGCGTGAGGAAGCGCCCACTGAACAAAAAGGAACTGACTATGAAGGAGCTGGATGTGATCACCATTCCCAGTAAACACACTGTGATGGTTCACAAACCCAAACAGAAGGTGGACCTGACCCGCTACCTGGAGAACCAGACCTTCCGCCTCGATTACGCCTTTGACAGCACCACAACCAACGAGACGGTGTACAAGTTCACAGCCAAGCCTCTCTTGGACACCATCTTTGAGAAGGGCATGGCTACCTGCTTCGCCTACGGACAGACGGGAAGTGGGAAAACACATACTATGGGGGGAGATTATTCCGGAAAGCAACAGGATTGTTCCAAAGGAATCTATGCATTAACTGCTCGGGATGTATTTATCATGTTGACGAAACCCAAATATAAGAAGTTGGAACTACAAGTGTACGCAACCTTCTTTGAAATCTACAATGGAGGGGTGTTAGACCTGCTGAATGGTAAAGCTAAGCTGAAGGTGATGGAGGACGGTAAACAGCACGTTCAGGTGGCAGGGCTGGAGGAGAAAGCAGTGCGATGTACGGAGGACGTTCTCAAACTCATAGAAACGGGAAACAAATCTAGAACATCCGGTCAGACGTCGGCCAACGCCCAATCGTCCAGGAGCCATGCTGTATTCCAGATCATTCTACGGAAGAAGGATCAGGTGCACGGGAAGTTCTCGCTCATCGACCTGGCCGGGAACGAGAGAGGAGCGGACACGTCCGGCTCCGACCGCCACACTCGCCAAGAGGGATGTGAAATTAACAAGAGTCTGCTGGCCCTGAAGGAGTGCATCAGGGCTCTGGGACGCAACCATTCTCACACTCCCTTCAGGACCAGCAAGCTCACTCAGGTCCTCAGGGACTCCTTCATTGGGAAGAACAGCCGTACATGCATGATTGCAACAATATCTCCTTGCATGTTGTCTTGTGAAAATACCCTCAACACACTACACTACGCTAACCGGGTGAAGGAGCTGAAAGTGGACTCCTCCAAGAAGCTCGACCGCCATCAGCCCCAGCCCCAGGCTCGGCAGTCGCTGTCCGCTGCGGCCATGGATCAGCTGATGCTGCAGGAACTACGGAACGAGAAACTACAGAACGAGATCAAGACCCTGAGAGAGGAGCTCAACAACAAGGACCACAGTACCTCCCAAGCATTCCTGGAAATGCAGCAGAGATTAAGGCAAGAGTTTGAGATTATGCTCTCTGAGAGAGAGAACGCTTGGAAAAAGGAGAAGGACCAGCTTCTGTGGGAACAGAGACGGGATGAGGAAGGGGAGACCTCCGTTAATGCCACGGAGGAAATTCAGTTTCAGCCTCATTCGACCGATGGCTGCTCAGATGGTCTTGATGAGCGCTCCCTATGATGAGCACACCTCACCTCGTGTTGCACGTTTGTATGAAAAAGACATCAAAAGACAGAAATGGGGGTAAGAGCTATGATAATTGTGTTGGTATACAGGGGCAGCCTGTGAACACAAATCACCCCCATTTGAATGACTGCGACCTCTAATCTGTTCAAATCAACATAAAAACTATATATATAAAAAAAATAAAAAGCTGATCACCCAGTGTATGAAGGTAAACCATCACTAAGGGAGCATCAGGATTGGACAAGACCTATAAGTGTGTTGTGCTGCACACGACTGTCATACATTTGTGTGCAGACTTATGGAATAAAGTCAGATTTTGACGGACTGTATGGCAGAAAGCCGAGGACAAAAATATAACAAAGAAATGTCTAAGTGACAGTGAGTGATAGTAACAATTGCATTTTTTATCAACTTCATGTTAAAATGTCTTTTCAGAAGACCATAGTATATGGTAAAATAAGTATGGTATAATAATCATCCAAATGTAACACGTGTCAATCAATTTACTTGACTATGCACCGTTTAACACCCCCCCCCCCCCCCCCCTCCCCCTCCCAGCCAACAAATTCCCTGCGTGGTGTTTTGATGACTCTAGGCTTACATTTAGCGAGTTGACTACAACAAAGTAGACATTGACAACAGCTCCGATGTCGATCCAATGACGATAACATGACCTCTAAGCAATAAACATTGCTTACCAGCATTTTTGGGGGTCTGGGGAATACGAATAGGGTCCCAGTAAAAACTATTCGGTATAAAAGAACCATTAAGAAAGCACTAATAATGAATTGCATTTTTACAGCGCTTTTCCAAGTGCTCAAACTCAACGCGCTTCACAATGGTTCGTTCATTCATACATCGGGAGGTGAAGCGGCGAACAGTCGACGCCTGCAGCTTCCTCACTTCCCTCATTCACACACCAATGGTGGCGAAGCTCACAACGATCGACTCATTGGAGGCAATGTTGGGTTCAGTGTCTTTGCCCAAGGACACGACATGTGGACAGGAGGAGTTTGGATTCGGACCGCCGGCGCCGACCCATGGATCATTTGACGACCTGCTCTACCTCCTGAGCCACAGCCGCCCACAAACTAAACTACTAAACTGGAACAGATGAATCAGTATACAAGCGGATGATCACTCTGTGGATATCAATCTAGTTACTCTGTCAGATAGCCTATACATTAATATATCTACAGGGTTTCCTTAGCAGTCACACACTCACCTGCACGGGGAATACAAGTGTGGTATATCTTGTTCCCCCCCCCTGTGATAAAATAAAAATAGAAATGCATAAAAATAAGAAAATAATACAAATACATACTTGATTTGAGAGTTGTATATCAAATAGGTAAAATTACCAACAAAACTAAATTCTATATTACAAAATCTTGCTATTAAACATTAATTAAACTATTTAAAGGTCAAATTATTCAATTGAAAATTATATTTATTAAAATTCCCAAATTGCATAAATGAAAAAAACATATTAAACAAATTCACAAAACTGTTTGAAATCTCAAAGAAATTCAGAATGAGTACAAAAAGTGTCACTCACAGATGCATATTAATTGTCAAGATACTCTTTAACAAACTGGCCAGGTAACAACTCAACACTGTGATAATGTGCCCGTATACACATGTCTACATCCTCAAATATGAGGATAGTGATAACACTTACATTTTGATTCAAAAAATCATTGTAAACCTTTCTTTTTTTTCTTATTCTTTTTTTTCCTTTTTCCTTCTTTTAGGGATTACGTGTTTGGATTAAAACACCAGGGTTTGTTTTTGTGGAAAGGACTCAATGCCCATGTTGAAGACACATATAAATAAATCAAGTGCCTTTACCAGTTCTGGAGTGGAAACCATTTTCAACAATGGCGCTTCTCTTCAGTGGTTCTGTTGCATGTAGCACTGCCACTTCGTGTTAAGATGATTCTGTTAGCAACGTACACACACACACACACACACACACACACACACACACACACACACACACACACACACACACACACACACACACACACACACACACACACACACACACACACACACACACACACACACACACACACACACACACACACACACACACACACACACACACACACGTCCTAATGATTTCAGCAGACAGGGGAAACTGTCGCCTGCACAAGAAGCTCATCGGAACCCAGAGTGATACGAGCGAGAATTCAACTCTGGTCCACTCTTACTCTCACTCATATTCTTATCAGCTGCTGTGTTTACATTAGAATGCCAGTGTGTGTGTGTGTGTGTGTGTGTGTGTGTGTGTGTGTGTGTGTGTGTGTGTGTGGTTTGTGGTGTGTGTGTGTGTGGTGTGTGTGTGTGTATACACATGAGCGTGCGTGCCTGCCCTTTCTCAGGGCCAACCTCTGCCCTGTGTGTGTGTGTGTGTGTGTCAGTGTTTCCAGACCTGAGCAGACAGGCGTGGCCGTGTTCTGCTGTCGGCCGGCGTCTTTTCCGGGTTTTTAGACAGCTGGTGGATAGAAAAGAAGCTCCACCCATGCGGCTGAATGCCGCGGCGGCCAGAATCCCGGAAACACTCAGCCGCATGGTGGGTGGAGCTTAATTTCCATCCATACCAGCTGTCTAAAAACCCGGAAAAGACGCCGGCAGACAGCAGGAAACGGCCACGCCTGTCTGCTCAGGTCTGGCAACAGCTCATGTGAGGGCTTCCTTTCACTTTCAGGAATGTGTGTCTGTCTGTCTGTCTTTCCCTCTCTCTCCCTCTCTCTCTCCCTCTCTCTCCCTTTCTCTCTCCCTCTCTCTCTCTCTCTCTCTCTCTCATTAAAACAAATGCTGAGACACTGGGCAGCCAGTGCCTGTGTTGGTCGTATCCATCAGAATGCTGTTTCCAAGGAGACTGCTTGGCAGTTGGAAGGGGAACCCCTCCCACCTCATTCAGAGTGGCACCCAGCCAATCAGGAGTGCCGGTGGAATCAAATCAAATCTAAATCAAATCAAGCCTTATTTATATAGCACATTTAAAACAATCGAGATTGACCAAAGTGCTTTACACAATAGAATCTAGAGACAGTTAGTTATGCATACAAAATACAAAAACATCAAACAAGTAACAACAAGAAATGAAACGGTTCAAATGACAAAAATAAATAAATCAGGAAGGATCAAAGGCCATAGAAAAGAGGTGAGGAATGTAAACTCCAACTATATGTCTATGTTGCTGTCAAAACATATTGTTGTTGTTTAGTTATAAGGACTATGAGTCTATGTTGCTGTCCAAACATATTGTTGTTGTTTAGTTATAAGGACTATGAGTCTATGTTGCTGTCCAAACATATTGTTGTTGTTTAGTTATAAGGACTATGAGTCTATGTTGCTGTCCAAACATATTGTTGTTCTTTAGTTGTATGGACTATGAGTCTATGTTGCTGTCAAACCACATTGTTGTTGTTGTTCAGTTGTATGGACTATGAGTCTATGTTGCTGTCAAAACATATTGTTGTTCTTTAGTTGTATGGACTATGAGTCTATGTTGCTGTCAAAACATATTGTTGTTCTTTAGTTGTATGGACTATGAGTCTATGTTGCTGTCAAAACATATTGTTGTTCTTTAGTTGTATGGACTATGAGTCTATGTTGCTGTCAAAACATATTGTTGTTCTTTAGTTGTATGGACTATGAGTCTATGTTGCTGTCAAAACATATTGTTGTTCTTTAGTTGTATGGACTATGAGTCTATGTTGCTGTCAAAACATATTGTTGTTCTTTAGTTGTATGGACTATGAGTCTATGTTGCGGTCTGGAGGAAACCACCTAACTTTGATTTTTTGCATAAATCAGCCTTTACATGTTGGTTTGAACCAAGGCAATGAAAAGTAGTAAAAAACGCTTCGGTTTTTCATTATCTTGTACATTGGACGAGAAAAGTGATTTAATTTAAGCAACAAAATAAATGGAATACCGATAATGTATAATTACCATGAACCCTGTAACTGGGAACGAACGCACTAAGAAGAACTGTACGACCCGTAACACAATGAAAGTTAATAATAGAAATGTAACAAATGATTTGTAACAATTACAAAATGTACTGTGATGCCCAACATGACCCACCTGTTTACCGAAAAATCTAAATAAAAGTTAAAAAAAAAAAAAAAAAACTAAATAAAAACACTTCGGACAAAACCTCTTATTGGACGAGGCAGCTAACTCCTCCCAGTCTCTGCAAGTAATTGACAATATATAACCCATTCTGACCTGAGATCAGATTCATACGAGGTTTCCACTGGACACACACGTGGTCTGATTAACCCATTCTGACCTGAGATCAGATTCTAAAAATGTCAGTCGTTCAAAAAATAGCAGACCTACAAGCTCGTAGCGCGCCATCTGCTATTTTTCAATAGCTAAAGCATAACATGATGCTAACACCAAAATGGGTGCCCGGTCAGAAAAGTCACAACACCAACTTTGATAAGGCAGTATTGCTTTGTTTTCAAAATATACGTTTTTCTTCCCGACAGCAGAGATATGTATTTTAGAAGTGACTATTTACTTCTCCCTTTGGCCTCCTGAAAGGTGCATTTTCAGGCCTTCTCACTTGACGCATAAACAACTAGTGTGTAGCCTATAAGAAATCCAGAATAAAATTGAACAGCTGCACATCCTCCGATCTTGGTGCTGAGCCAAACTGTTAACACATTTAGGCCTGACCTCGAAATTAAAAGAAAATCTTCTAAATCCTCCAGTTTTCTGAAATAAATATTTTCACGATTTCTCAAAAATAGCAGACCTACAAGCTCGTAGCGCGCCACTCGGTGGCACAACGTGTCGCAGCGCAAACGCGTTGTAGATCTGCTATTTTCAGCATGCAACTTAGCATAAAACTGGATCCTCGTCCACTAGTCCCTCCCTAACATTTTAATCTAGTTTTTAATAATGTTGAAGAAATTGTCAATATATTTAGTCATAGTTTTAGTCATCATAGCATAGTTTCCATTTAGTTTTTGTCAGTGGAAAGAAGTAGTCGACGAACACGTTTCGTCTTAGTTTTAGTTTTTTTTTTTTTTGGCGACGGAAACAACACTTATGTGTACACTACAGTACTGTATCTGTGTACTGTATGCGCACACATGTTTGTATACTGTATGCTGGCTGATAAGAGTGAAAAGGAGCTAGACCGGTTTGCGTGGAGCCAGCTGACTGCTAAAATCCAGATGATGTCATTTTGTGCTCAACTGGTTTGGTGGTACCACAGCATTTACACCAGGCGTGGCTCCTCGGCGCCCCCTATAGTCTGCTGCTTTAAGGACATCGACATTACTCCATTTGTCGCTATTTAAACCGTTAAGCCTTTAACCCATTCTGACCTGAGATCAGATTCATACGAGGTTTCCACTGGACACACACTGGTCTGATGAACCCATTCTGACCTGAGATCAGATTCTAAAAATGTCAGTCGTTCTTCGATTTTTCAAAAATAGCAGACCTACAAGCTCGTATCGCGCCACTCGGTGGCGCGATATGAGCTTGTAGATCTGCTATTTTTCAATAGCTAAAGCATAACATGATGCTAACACCAAAATGGGTGCCCGGTCAGAATGGGTTAACAAGAGCCAAATAGCAGAGATGAAGTCAACGGGATTACCTCTGTGTGTTTTTGGCCTGCTGAGTGTCTACAGTCTATGCCTCACGCGGGGCAATAATCCCCCCCCTCCTCCTCGCCCCTCAGGACTCTGCAGACACCACTTTACTGAAATCCATTTCCTTTTGTCAAGTCAAGTGTTAACCTTTTATTTACATCTCAAACCAACAGGCGGCGCTGCTCTCCAATTTTGCACGAGTTATTTCACGAACTAATATTATTATTTAACGTTCATTCAAAGTGAATAAATCTACATCAGTGAAATTATGTATCTACTGTATAGTGGCCAAATTGTGTAAAAATGTGTTTCCATGGTGTGACTCTGAAAGATATATCCATCTATAAGAGAAGGAATTTAAACAGAAATGATGGGTATAGCGAGGCTAATAAAGGGGTATATCTGTGTGTGTGTGTGTGTGTGTGTGTGTGTGTGTGCGCGCGCGCGCTGGTGCATGCGTGCGAGGGCACGTGTGTGCGTGCGAGTGTGTGTCTGTCTGTCTGTCTATCCCTCCAGGAATAATACAAATTGCTGGACAGATAAACGACAAATTTCTCCTGCACTCTGCCACTAGGCTATACGTGGCCCTAACGTAAACCAACTCGTTTGTTTACACACCTGTTTTGAGACTTTTATCTTTATTTTAATCATGGACGTCAATGGGGCTCAAGTTGTCCAAATGTATTTACAAAAGTGCCCCTCGGGGCACAGGTCTGCACCAGGCCAGGTCAGGTTGTGGCCTCCTGGTGGCGCTAGAATATGCCAATGACATTTCTTCTCATGCCTTGGATGGCAATTGGATGATTTGAGGCATTTTGTTCCAAATATGTGTCTTGCAAAAAATCCACCTGTTGGTGGCGCTATAACAGGCCAATGTGAAAAGGGTGGGATATATTCCTCAGCCTAGTAGGAAAGTCTGTGAAAGATTTCACGCAAATTGCACGCTGCGTTCATGATTTGAGGCTTTTTGTTCCAAACGGACCAATCTTGCAATGTTAGCCGAGGATGGAATCTGAAATACCGGACAGATCCGTCTTGAACACATGACTATAGAGATACTGTGTAACGATTTGCGGGATTGTGTTTTTCAAAAGTCGGCCCCCTGGTGGCGCTATAACAGGCCGTTCTGGAAAACGGCAGAGGTTCATCGTTGGCATCCAGGGAGTGTGCATGACGGACGGACGGACGCACGCTAGCGCCCCTCAAAAATAGACACTTGTCCTATTTGCTCAGACACTATATAAATATCCATTCATTGTCAATGGGAATGTAATGTTTGTGTAAGACGAAAATCTACACTAATAGCCGAGTACAGGAGGGGCTTAGCACCCCTCAATATTTTGGGGAGAAACCTATTCCCTTGGAATAGCATCCTGTCAACAAAGACCACCAGGACCAGAATCCCAAGTCATTCAGAGTGGTGCTTCTTTCTGGAGTGTGGTGTCAATTAAAAAAAGGCACTTAAGTGGCATAGATTTCCCACAGTTCATATAGTTAGAACCAGGAAAATAACTCGGCAAGCCCTCATGATAAGCACCTTCTGGGTCCGTTTTAAGGTTTTTTTCTTGCTTCATTCTGTTCCTTTTCAAATGCTCCTGGGCCATTCGTGCAATAAAGGAAAGCACTTAAGCTGCCTCCGTCCGTTTCCCACCATCCTCTGCTACAGACAGATAGGGCTGTAATTTGCCTGTCTAATTACCAGCCTATTTAAAGTAGTGTTTGTGGGGTGTGTGGGGCAGGCAGACTCAAGGCAAGTCACATTATACTTACATATGCGCACGCACGCGCACGCACGCACACGCACACGCACACGCACACGCGCACACACACACACACACACACACACACACACACACACACACACACACACACACACACACACACACACACACACACACACACACACACACACACACACACACACACACACACACACACACACACACACACACACACACGAATGCCCTCAACTTTGGAGTAGGGTGCAAGCGTGAGTGAGACTGACTGCAGTAATATTGTAACATTAGCACACAATTCTGTATGCACGAACACTCACTCACGCACGCACAGCAGGTGCCAGCAGCTGAACCGACTAGAATAAAGCTGTCAGAGCCAGTACAGTACCAGCTTGGAGGAGAGGAGAGGAGGAAAGGGGAGAGACGAATGGAGAAGAGACAAAGAGGCAGTGTTGAATAATTCATTCGGGTTTTTCTGGAGGAACTTGCTTGATTTCCAGCACTTTTCCACAACATCGTAACTGTTTTAATTAATTCTGTGTCTATCTTTTATAGTTTTATTTTTGTTTTCAGTATTTACCGTCTTCTGATTCATATATTTAATTTCGCTGTATATTGCTGATTTTGTGTTCTGTATTCAGCTACATTGAAAATGAGGGGCTGCCCCTCAATTGTACTGATGATGATGATGATGACTTTCTCCATTTCATCATAGCTTCTCAAATTCTTGATTCCTCCAGCCACAAACTGCATGCTTACTTACACGCTATGTGGAGCATGGACCTAACCATGCACCTTTCATCCACCACCACCGCCAGCCAGCAGGCCGAAAAATTACAACTGTTCACAATATAAGGTCGGGAATAAAGTCAGGTCGCAGAATTAACTTATCGTCCTGTTAACACTGTGTTGACAAGGGAAAGTTACTGATTGGTCTGTGTCACTGTAGACTAGAGCAGTGGTTCCCAAAGTGGGGTCCGGGGACCCCCAGGGGTACCTGAGGGAGTTCCAGGGGGGACCCATCTATTTTGTTCATGTTCATAAAGTGCTAAAGTGTTTAAAGCAGTGGTTCCCAAACTTTTTCATGTCAAGGACCCCCAAATTGACACTACTTAGCCCGTGGACCCCCATTTGAAAAGATATGCCAGGGACCCCCATAAGAGAAGACGTACACATTTAGACGTCTACATTTAGACGTACACATTTAGCGTCTACATTTAGACGTCTGTATACATTTAGACGTCTACATTTAGACGTCTGTATACATTTAGACGTCTACATTTAGACGTCTACATTTAAACGTCTACATTTAGACGTATACATTTATTTGTTATCCGTGTTGCGAGGATGAGGGGGTACCTGGAAAAATATCTACCCCAAAAGGGGTACCTGGTCCAAAAAAGTTTGGGAACCCCTGGACTAGAGTATATTGGTACCTAAATCCTCCGATACCTGGAACTGGGAGCCAGGGTCACTTTATCCATATACTTTCAGTGGTCTTTACTGTATAGTGCAGACATCCGCCCACGTGTATTTACTGTGCTGCTTGCTGTGGATAAAGAACTGGTTGGAGACAACTTAAGCACAGATATCTAGTTTGAAATGTATAATATAAACATATAACTGTATCAATAACGTTTAAATGTTAATTTGTGACTGAATGCAGTACACGGTGTATGATTTCATTATGAAAGTAGAGGACTTGAATGAGGAATGAGAAAAATGAGGTTGCTTAGTTAGATTGAGCCAGCGGTTATTACAGCTATATTGAACTTTAGATTTTGTGTACATTTCTAAATCTAATAACCTGGTCTTCAAAGTTTAGAGGTTTCTCAACAACTTAAGAATAGAATAGATTTTGAGGAAAGTCCCGATTTCATTAGTGGCTTCACAAAATATCTGTCTGACTGCCCCCCTGGTATGCACACACGCACGCACACACACACACACACACACACTCTCACGCATGCACGCACGTCGCACACACAGCTTCTAATCTCTCTTTTTGCCCCTTTCTCTCTCCCCTGTGTGTGTGTGTGTGTGTGTGTGTGTGTGTGTGTGTGTGTGTGTGTGTGTGTGTGTGTGTGTCTCTCTCTCTCTCTCTCTGCATATCCCTCCCTCTCTGCTCTGCTGTGTTTGAGCTCACAGGGTCATGTGTATGTGTTAGGTGCCAAATAAAAGCCAGTTAGTGTTGGGGTCAGCATCTCTGGACTATTTGTGCATTGTCCAGCTGGGGGGGTTAGCGGCAGGAAAAATCCCCGGCTACATCAGCAAACAGAAAACAATGGACAGTCATGTGTTGGGACTTATTGCTGCTGTCACCGAGGGAAGACAAATGTACTACAGGCAGGAAACAAGCAGACATGGACATTTTACATTTATAATGTACCCAATATAAACCCAAACTGAGAAACAGATGCAGGCATGCATGAACAACACATGAGCTCATCCATGGTTATGTCATGGGACAGGATGGGTATAATCTACCACAACCACTAATGATGAATGCTCATAACTCTTGCAAAAATACTAACTTAGGTCATTGTGGCTAGCACAGGCTAACACCTAAATATAACAAGGTAGTGGCTAAAAGCCACAGTGAGCCAGCTGCTCAAAAGCAGCTGCTTAAAGAAATTAAAAATAAATAAAACAGATTTAACTAGAATTGTTCACTCGGTTAGCAGAGAGCAAATCTACACCAAGAGACATGCCCTAAGGCTAAATAATATTTGTAGTGAAATGTCTATACAACCTTGACAGTAGCCTTTCCTCATTGGATATAAATGGTATTTGGACCCGGAAATGTATTTTCTATATACTAAAGAGCTAGCCTGGCTAATAAGCAAGAGGCGAATCACGCGACAGTGTGATTTGAGTTTGGCTTATTAGCCATGCAGGCTAATAAAGAGCTGCATAGAGTTGGGGGTAGACCCGCTGCTAACATACACTCTATTCTATACAGCAAAGATTGCTATCGGAATATAGGCCTACTGTAGTGCTATTTACCTCTTATTTTAACAGCACTTGTATGTCCTCTCTGTCTTCCCATCTCTTCTCCCATTTGAATAAAGGGGGGGGAAAAATTATCTTAGGAATACGAAATGCTGTAACATTAATGCATGTAGCCTATATGTCACTGTACGATTGAAAACCAGTCAGATGGAAGGAGGTGCACAGAATGTGACTTGAGTCGAGCGAGCTTAGGCAAGCGAGTCGCCGTGTCACCTTCAGTTGACTCAGCGCCCAGTGTTGCCAACTCTCCAGTAACGGAAGTAGCTAGTGGCTCCTCGAAAAGTAGCGTCCCTAGCGACTTTTAGGCGCCCCTATAGCAACGAAAATATGTAGCCAGCCCAGAAAAAAAATTGTCATTTATGTGCACTTAGTTTAAGTTAGTTTGTATCATCTCTTGCTGATACGTGACAAAGTTGGATATCACCATGAAACTTCACATCAAACTGACATCAATACATCCCAATACATGTTGTTGCTGTGGCTGCTTGAGGAGCTGATTTGAAAGAGTACACTGCTGATGTGCCAAACTGCCTCAAAACAGTGTCAGGCAGCTTGTGCTGATAGCAAGCATCTCCAGACAGCTTCAGACCATATCTGATTTATTTTTTATTTTTTCAATGCAGCAGCTGCAGAGGCACTCTGTGCTGTGGTCTGAACTCTGAAAATTCGCTGCTCGTTTAAACTCATTGTAATATAAAAAAAACATACCTCAATTCAACTAACGTTTAGAACGCTATTTTGTTCCGATCCATACAGGAATTAGAAGGTTAATACTTTATGCATCCAAGTGTGTATTTTATTTTTACTAGCAGACTAAACTGAGCTGCCAGTGCTTCCTCCTTTCTTGCTCTGTCGAGCTCGAGGGGCACGTTCGGAAATACCGCACCGGAGCGCACTCACCTAGGCAGAGCAAGAAAGGAGTGTGTGCAGTGTGCACATAACCGAGCAGAGGAAGCCACTGAGCCTGCTGTGAGCCAGACACGCCGACCACTTTTAGTTTTGCCAATTTAGAGAGAATTTGAGGCTGAGAAAAAAATAAATTGGGATTTTATCTCTGGCGCATATCTGGCGCCTGTCAACACGATTTGTCCCCAATTCACCAGGGAAAAAAAGCTAGATTTCTCGCCAGAAGCTTTTCACTAATTCAGTCGCTAGGGGGGTCTGGAAAGAAGCTAAATATGGCGACAAATCCGCTAAGTTGGCAACACTGTCAGCGCCGTCCGAGTTCGCCTAAGCCCCCCCCCCCCCCACCCCCACCCCCACCGTCTTGGTACGTCCGGGATGTAATTTGTTTTTCAGTAACATACGAACAACAATGATACGAACAATGCACAAACGCCACCAACAGGCATCAACACAGTTCTATCCATCCCACATAATATCCTCTTGTCACAATGCATGTCAAAGTATATGATTAACATGCATAGCATTTCCAAAGTACACATTGTAAATAAAAATAAATGGCTGGTATATTAGGCTCTGGTGTGAGTTATTATTATTATTATTATTATTATTGTTGTTGGATACAAGCCACTAACTACTCTATCATTCTTGACTAAACACAAGAAACTTCTGCTTGTTGAGTTGCATGCCTTATAATTTCCTACCACATAAATGGCACAGTAAATGGTGGATTTAAATTCTAAAGCGCTTTACATTGTGCACAGTTTGGGGCCTTGCTCGCATGGCGTCTCCCGCCACCAGTCATCGGGAGGAGTTAGGGGGTTAAGATTCTTGCTCAAGGAAACTTCAACACGTAGCCAGCAGGAGCAGACGGGGATTGAACCGGGAACCTTTATATTCCCAGGCAGTCGATCTACCTGGAGTGTGTTTGTCAGTCTAACCTTGATGTGATGTCATGGCATTTCTGGTAGTTTTTAAGTGGCTATCACTAGAATGGGGATGAAATGGTTTACAACAACAAGCAGTTCATAGCTTGAATCCTATGGTGGTTTCTGTCATCTCCAACCCACTAGCCACTATAGTACCTACCAGAGACCAAATGTTTTTATAACCCTCCTCCCACCGCTAAGCCCCCAACCACCACCCTAAACCCAAGCGTTGAGGTTCTAAACACTTATTTGTAACACTCTTTAAACGTGTCACAGTGTTTAGATTATAAGAGCATGTTTGTTTAAATGCCATGATTGCAGCACTGAGTCATCTGGTAGGTAGGCTACTCCTTTTCATTGGCGCGGTACAAACGGGACGAACCGACTAGGCGAATATACTGTAGGCCTACATATTCAGGTCTAATTCATCATGGGGGCCCGAGCCCCGCCGCCCCCACGGAGTCTTCGTCACTTACAGTAGCCTATCACTGAAAGCTCACATATCTCTGCACTCCTTCTCTACACTCTAGCAAGCTGCCTTCCGCTGTGTGCATACTCTGACCTCTAAGTCAATTTCCTTGCGTTTCCATCATTCATTTTGACTTCTAGTGTAATAAAAAATACTTTTCCTGCATCCACCCTGTTGGTTGGCTGGCTGGGGTCCTAAAATACAGACTCCTGTCTTCATTTCCCAGAGGATTTCACCTCTGCAGTTGTTTGAGATTCAATGTTTGAGATTCCATCAGGGATTTGCGGGAGATGGCAGTGGGAGGTCGACATTGAGGAACACATGTACACTGGTGCCTACCTGGTTGATCCTGCCAGTAGCATTTGCTTGTCTCGAAGGTTAAGCCATGCGTGTCTAAGTACAAACGGCTTGAATTACAGCGATTGAGCGAATAAGAGGATGCGGTGGAGGAGTGGATACGAATAGGAATAGGAAAGAGACCAGGATGGTTGTTGGAGAAATGAGTGTTTGCCAAACATAGGGTCCTCCTATATTGTTGTTATTTTATTTTACGTTCCCTACATTTCAGACATCTTTTCAAAAGATTATCAGAAATACAAATACAAATTCAAACAGGGCTTAAGTGGTTAATCCAAAATGTATTTGTGTAGGCTACCTTTGGGTCCAGGGGAGACTCAAATTTTATCTTTTGAACCTCAAGCTGAAAAAGGTTGGGACTCTGTTATCTGCTATGTTATGTGCCAATTGTTTTATTACATTATGAGGTTTTATTACATTTAAATTATTACATTATGAGCCGTTATTACATTATGAGTCACTCCACCCCTACCTTTTATGATAAAGGGAGAGTGAGAAAACATGTGTCTGTTTTGGTGAACCTAAATTTAGCGTTGGCCATAGGGGGCGCTAGCTCCCCTCAAAGAGCCAGAATGCAAAATGCTTGTCATTCAGCCACACTTTGAGTTGCTCAGTGGACTGTCTCTCACACAGCGATATGGAGAAAAATATCACACCCGCGTGACGTGAGCGGCACTGTTATCACCATACATCACATTCCGTGCTCAGCCAGTCAGCTTGAGCACATTCCGTGCACTCACACATACAGCCTCAAAATACAACACAGCTCAGTGTTAGGGAACCCTGTAGCGTGTGGAAGACCCATAGATCCATAGACCCATAGATCCATAGAACCCAAGGTAGCCGCAATGAAGTAATAAATATAGCAATAGAGTTCAAAGGTTGCAGATGAAGAACAGCTGCACTAATTGGCGTCGTTAAGGCGTGCATGGCAACAGTTTGTGTCTTGTGTGATGTCACACCAGAAGATATAAGATGATGCACCGTGTTGAAAATGACTGTAGACGTCGAGAGAGAAAAGAGCGAGACAGACAGACAGACAGACAGACAGACAGACAGACAGACAGACAGACAGACAGACAGACAGACAGACAGACAGACAGACAGACAGACAGACAGACAGACAGACAGACAGACAGACAGACAGACAGACAGACAGACAGACAGACAGACATGTTGTCTTGGACCGTTTTCAAAGCAGGAGGACAAAGTCGAGTCAATCATGCTGCTGTAGCAGTGAGGAACAAACTGTATTTATTTGGAGGCTGTGGTGGAACAACATGGAACAACATGGAACAGATGGATGTCTATGTCTTCAACACAGTGTCTTTGTGCTGGAAGAAGTTACCTCCAGTGGAACCTGGCAGAAGAGGAGTTCCATGCACACGCTACGGCCACACAGCTGTGTTGGTTGAAGATACAGTCTACATCTGGGGAGGCTATCCTTACTGCAATGTGCTTTATGTATTTCATGTTGACTCCCACAGATGGTTCCGACCCAGGGTTTCTGGGATTGTTCCAAAGGAGAGGAAATACCACTCAGCCTGTGTGTTGGAGAAGGTCATGTTTATCCATGGAGGACAGACCACGACTCGAGAGACTAATGACATGTACAAGTTGGACACCAGCACGATGGTCTGGACTTTAATTAACACCAGAGGAACTCCACCTCCTGCTTCAGAGTGTCACTCTGCCACCATCATCAGGACAAAGATGTATGTATTTGGGTCGAGGTGGGGGTTCTGCAACACCATCAGAGTTTTTGACACAGAGACCAACGTCTGGTGGAACACACCTTCTGTTCAACTTCTACCAGAAGGACGCTGGAGTCATTCAGCATTTACCTACAATGGAGAGCTGTACATATTTGGTGGCTACAGCCGACAGATCTTGAATGATATGTGGAAATTCAATCCAGAGACCTTCTCCTGGAAGAAGGTTGAGCCCAAGGGGAAAGGACCATGTCCAATGCGTTGTATGTGCTGTTGCATTGTGGGAGATCGTATCATCCTCTTTGGAGGATTCAAAGACCACAACATTATCTCTGATGAGCTGTTCATCTTAGACTTGAGTCCTTGTCTTAAGACGTTATGTAAGCTAGAAGTTATTCAGTACTCTCTGGACCAATCAGAACTCCCACACAACATCAGGTGGGAACTTGCAGCCATGGCAACCAACGACAACAACAACAACCGAGACCACATTCAAGATGAAGGAACAGCAGAAAGATCAAGAAATGATGGATCAACATCTCATCCCACCTGATGGTGAGCCACCTCTCAGCATCACTTACTGAGATTCAAACCTCAGGAGACTCCTTCTCTCCAGACAGGCTCTCTAACCATTCAGCTACGCATCAAACAATGACATTGTTCCGTCCAACACAAGCGGTGGAAACACAAACCTGTGTCTGTATGTTCCAAACTGAACACGGTGGAACTCTCTTTATTGTATATTTATTTCTATGATCTTTTTTTATTTAAAGGACCAAGCAGTCCTGAAAGGACTTGGACTTTTATTGTTAGTTTATTGCAGTTTTGGCTGAACCGTGCAGTCGGTTTTAGCGAAACTTAAAATGAAAAAAAGAAAAAAAAAAGATTATATCGGCCTACAGAAAAAACAAAAATCTTAAAGACTATCTGGTACACAGCAAGCTAAAAGGAATCAACACACCAGCACGCCAGAGACCAGAATACTTCAAACCCAAACAAATAGTTAAAAATAGAACTACAAAACGCATGTTGGAGATTAAACAACAGATAACGGCCAGCACCAGCAACTGTGTTCATTTAATCACATGTGATTAAAAAAAATGTGGCTTACAATATTTCGGAGAAACGAGTAAAACAATAGCTGCAAGGCTGAGACAACACAGATACAATATTAACAATGCAAAAAAGACAACTACAAGGATTGTTCAACATTACATGACTCCCAGCATTGTAGCACTAAAAGTATCTGGACTTCAACACAATCCCAACTGGACAGTAGGACAACGACGTTTTAATGAAAAACAATGGATCAAGAACCTCAACACGGATTTTCCTGGAGGTTTAAACATGCCAAAATATTAGATAAGTTGTTTTGATTTTGTACCAAAACTCCACAGCCATATACATGCTAAACACAGCCAACAATCAATGGAAATCAGACTTTGAATATAGGGGACAAATTAGCACATTCCACACCAAGCCAACCTGGGACACGAAGCAAGAGGTGTCACTGACACACAATGGGCCATTAGACACCGGGCCCAGGAAACAAAAGAGAAACACATGACAGGGACACCTTGAAATATAAATGTTAATTAGAAGAGCCTGGGTTTTTTTTTTAATGGAAACAGTAAAAACTCAAATAACAAAAATATATCTAGTTTTGAGTTTTAAATCCCAACTCTAAACCTAAACCTCACAGGAAGTCACGAGCTAGTCATAAAACCTGCCACTGGCTAATTGAGGAGCCATGGGGTGAATTAACCCTAAACAAAGCCCAATAAGGCTAAATAAACTAATCCTAAAACAATAGTGTAAACTTAAACTCAGGGATAAACTGGAGAAAATCTAAGAGTGGTTAGATCAGGCTTCCTTCAAATACATGGCGAATGCACTCATTCCTTGCATTGTACTTATGTAAGTACAATGCACTGAAGTCCCCTCAGTCAGCCACTCTTGGCCCTCTCTCTCTCGCTCACTCACTCACTGCCTTGCTCTTTACACCTATTTTATGTAAATAACATGGTCAAAATGTGCAGCATTGGGAGGTAAAGGGGAGACACTTTAATTGTGAAAGTACGATAGGATGAGGAGAGGTGTTGTTGCTAATTGTCGAGAGTAATGGCTGCGTGTGATATTGAACAGTCAAACTATTCGTATCAATATATGGCTGTATCAACAAAATAATTATGTCATAGGTATATGGGGGGCCTCATATTTGGTCTTGAAACGGGCCTCCAGATTCCTAACAGTGTAGTTGTTACGTACATTTGAGATGTGCCCGAGAGCCTGCAGGTCTAAGGCAAATACTTCCACATGCCCAAGAAGTGGTGATGTGGCCACTGGAAATAGAGACGCAGTAGTGAGTCTCAGAAGGAAAAACATCCTTGCATCCACTGATGATGACCAAAAGGTGGAGCAGTTGAACCTGTGCCCACAGTGCCAAACTGCCAACATGCACTAAAATGAACACAAGCACAAGTTCGTACTTTGTACTCCCAACTACATCCTGGAAGGTGGATATATAGATGGATGGATATATTTAGCTAAAGAGGTCAGATGGAGCAGGGGAGTCAACTGGAGGAGAAGGTCAATATTGTTTCAATTACAGTAGGCCTACATGTCACCCCAGAGTGAATTTGTGTTGATTAGAGAACTTTTCTACTTAGTTTGAAAAACATTTGGAGAACTCACCTTTTAAGCTGTAGTGTCTGTAGAGTGATTGAGGCATCAGAGGAAAAGAAGTCCGTCTGAAATGACGTTGGATCTGTAAATCTGTATCCAGAAGCCAGGCCCGGGAGTGTGGTGATGGTCAGAGTTGGGACGGGAACACAGGTGGAATATGAAACCTTTAAAAAAAAAATGTAATGGATACATTTACTAGATTTAAATAATTAACTAGCCTACATACAGTAGGTGTTCTAGGCGTTTCTCAGAGTTAGCACTGAACCCGAATCCAGAAACGTACCATGTGAATCGTGCGCGCACACACACACACACACACACACACGCAGGATGACAGGTCAGGAGAGGAGTCACTCACGCACTCATTTGATTTTAACTCGGATGGAAAAGCTGGTGCTCAAGCAACTTTTTCTGCCGTGAGATCAAAGAGGGTTTTTTTTTTTTTTCTTTAATAACTTATTGAATTTTTACGTTTTCACATAGATGAATCATGAAAGGTATAAATTATAAGCACATACCGTACACAATACAGTCAGTATTCATTAGAAAAGAAAGAAAAGAAGAAAAAAAAATATATATATATATATATATATATATATATATATATATATATATATACACACAACACCGCTTTGTGATCCGAGAGAGACATTGGAAGCAATTCAACTTGATTGATTTTGTGAAACAAATCCCTGGGGGCAAAGATGTAATCGATCCAAGAAAACGAACCATGCCTTCCAGATAGAATAATCTGGAATAATCTCTAACGCCGCCATATGCTCTTAACTACGCGCCCTTGTCGATTGGGAAGTGTATTGTACTCCGATTACATTACAACCTTTTCAGAAAATGGCCACGGATCAGATTAAAATGCTTTTTATTGAAGAATGCGGAATCCACGTGTACTAATACCCACCCGTACAAATTATCTGATCCGTGGCCCTCGGGTGAGAACTTTATATTTTAAATCTTTTATGTGTTAAAAACAGTGGGGATTCAAGTTGACTTGAGCGTCATGTGAACCATGGCTATAGTAAACAAACTGCTCGCTCAACACAAAAAAGATACATTACATTTGTAATGTAGATAGCACAAGTCATGACATGTTCATGATGTTCTATAGATAGCATGTCAACCTATGGATATTTGTAACAAAATTATATGTCCATTTCTTAAACACACACACACACACCACCCACCCACCCACCCCTTTACAATTTACAATTTACAATTTACAATTTAGGCATTTAGCAGACGCTCTTAATCCAGAGCGACTTACATTAAGCAAGAACAAAAAGCATGGGAATACATCACATAAAGACATTTATCATGAAACATGCGTAGCTAAGAAAGTAACAGTGGAATATCTATAATGAAACTATACATATAAGCTATACATCTATACTACTATGCTACACATATGTACTATGACGTGCTATGACTACATACAATGCACTTATGCTGTCTACATAACATGCTATAAGTCTGTATCAAATGCTATCTAAGTCTACAGAATTGCTATCTAAGGGGGTGGGGTAAGTGCTATGGGCCATGATGGAGTCTGAAAAGGTGGGTTTTCAGACTACGGCGGAAGATTGGGAGTGACGCTGCAGTTCTGACTGCAATGGGAAGTGCATTCCACAGTTTTGGAGCCAGAAGGGAGAAGAGTTTGGGACGTGTGGAGCGTTGTCCCGGCGTTTTTAGTGAGGGTACTTCCAGCTTCCCTGCGTTGGCTGATCTGAGTGAGCGGGAGGGTTTGTAGGGTTCGATCATACTTGCAAGATATGGGGGAGCCATACCTTTGGTTGCTTTGAATGCCAGCATCAGAGTTTTGTATTCTGTGCGGGCAGCGACCGGGAGCCAGTGGAGGGAGCGGAGCAGGGGGGAGACATGTGAGAATTTTGGCTGGTTGAAGACCAAGCGAGCTGCAGCATTTTGGATCAGCTGGAGAGGCTTAAGTGCACATGCTGGTAGGCCAGTAAGGAGGGAGTTACAATAGTCAAGTTTTGACAAGACTGTTGTCTGGATTAGGAGCTGGGCTGATTCCTGGGTGAGGAACGGTCTAATTCATCGTATGTTATAGAGTGTGAACCTACAGGATCGAGTGACAGCTGTGATGTGAGTTTTGAACGAGAGCTGACTGTCCAGGACAACACCAAGATTCCTGGCTGTTGGGACAGACGTTACCAGGGCGTTGTCTATGGAGATAGTTAGCTCCCGCATAGGGCAGGACTTAGCTGGGAAGAAGAGAAGCTCAGTCTTGTCTGGGTTCAGTTTGAGGTGGTTGGAGGACATCCACTGTGAGATGTCAGCCAGGCATGCAGTGATGCGCTCTTCCACCTGAGTGGCAGAGGGGGGGAAGGATAGAAACAGTTGTGTGTCATCGGCGTAGCAGTGATAGGATATATTGTGAGCAGAGATGATAGTGCCAAGGGATTTAGTGTACAGTGAGAAAAGGAGGGGACCAAGTACCGATCCCTGTGGGACCCCAGTTTGGAGGGTTCGGGGGGATGATAACAGACCTTTCCAGGAAACCTGGTAGGTCCGGTCGGTGAGGTAGGAAGAGAACCACTTTAGTGCCGTTCCACCGATGCCTAGATCCGCTAGGGTGTCTAGGAGCAGCTGGTGGTTCACTGTGTCAAATGCTGCCGATAGGTCTAGGAGGATCAGTACTGCAGAGTGGGAAGCAGCTTGGGCAGCATGTAGTGCTTCTGTGACTGCCAGCAGGGCAGTTTCTGCCCTCCCCTCACTGTATGTTTCTTTTCCCTTTTTACCTCCTTTATGATGAATTCCCCTTCTGTTCTTTGGCTTTATATAACCCATTCTGACCTGAGATCAGATTCATACGAGGTTTCCACTGGACACACACTGGTCTGATTAACCCATTCTGACTTGAGATCAGATTCTAAAAATGTCAGTCGTTCTTCGAATTAAAAAAAAATAGCAGACCTACAAGCTCGTAGCGCGCCACTCGGTGGCGCGATATGAGCTTGTAGATCTGCTATTTTTCAATAGGTAAAGCATAACATGATGCTAACACCAAAATGGGTGCCCGGTCAGAATGGGATAAGTGTCTATTTGTACGTCTCTAAATGTTTTGATGAATTGAACAAGGTGGACCATGGACCCTCTTGTAAACAAGTATAATGCTTTATTGGGTCGTCCACTCACAGTTAACAGTCTTTGTATTGAGTTGTGCTTGAATTGTACTGTAATTCTGCAAACTGTTAATAAATATTTCAATCAATCAAACACACAGACACACACACACTCACACTTCTCTCGTCTTTTTACAGGCGTACAGCAGGCATGTCTGAGTGTCAGCCATCAAGTTGCGGTGATGTACACTGTGGTAATCTTTCTCAGTATCCAGTCTTACAGGTCAGTAATGGTTAAACAGGACACACTCCCAGTGTTGTACCATCAGTAATGCGTCAGTAATAGGTTATGATGAATTATGTATTATTTTGTATTGCTTGAGATGACATGATCAGACATTGCTTATACTGTAAAGGCTCATACATAGTCTGGATTTTCGGTGGTGAGGTGACCACCGAACTACAACATGACGTCACGAGCCGCGATGAAGAGCAAACCACCGCCCCATGAAGAGCAAACCACCGCCCCAGCCCTTCTCTCTGTTTTTACTCACCACCGCTCAACATTATTTCAGCTCCGGTGGTCAGCTCACCACCGGAGAGGTGGTCACCTCACCACCGAAAATCTAGACTACGATAGGACTGTCTCCCACCTGGGTATGACTACCATGTTGTTGCCTTTGAGGAGCAATCTTCAGAAACGGACAACGGTGCATTTTGTGCTACATTACGGCTCCCATTGAAGACTGAACAAGAAACTACACAGTGGATTCTGGAGACAAAGGACACCCCTGGTCTCGGACAGGAACAAACTGCAGGTTGAAAAGACCCTCAGCTCTGAACTCGGTAGAATCTGCACCTGGCTCGCTGATAACAAACAATCCTTACACCTGGGAAAAACTGAATCCATTATCTTCGGATCAAATAGTAATCTCAGCAAGGCAGATGGCTTCTTGGTTAGAGTGGGTGACAATATTATCACACGAAAAGATGAAATTACCTACCTAGGTTCCATCCTGGAGGCCAATCTTTCCGGTGATAAAATGGCCACCAAAGTAATCAAAAAAGTCAATAAAAGAACAATATTCCTTTACAGGATCTCCTCACTGGTCAAAAAAAACACCTTGAAGACCTTAACAGGAGCCCTCGTACAAGGTTTCTTTGACTATGCATGCACCTCTTGGTACCAAAGCACCTCAAAGGCCCTTAAAACAAGGCTCCAGACCTCCCAAAACAAACTGTTCAGGCTCTTACTTGGCCTCACCCCCCGAACCCACCTCACCCCTGGCCACTTTGACAGGCTGGGATGGCTTAGGGTCGACGACAGAGTACAGCATCTTGCAATGGGTCTGGTCCACAAGATTCAATACACCACCAAGATACCCATGTACCTGTCTAAATACTTCCTTAATGTTAATGAAGTCCACACCCACAACACCAGAGGGAGTGCAACAAACCATGTACAACCCAGATTCAGCACAAACAAGGGACTAAATTATTTTCGCTCCTATGCCACCAAAATGTGGAACACCCTACCAACAGTCATTACGACATGTGGATCCCTTGACTCCTTCAAAACCGCTCTCAAAGGGCACCTACGGACGGCAATTCGAAACTGGCCCCTGGAAAACCCTTTTCCCCTCACTGTATATGTTTCTTTTCCCTTTTTGCTTCTTCTTCCTGTCCTGTTCTTTAACTATAGAAGTGTCTATTTGTACGTCTCTAAATGTTTTGATGAATTGAACAAGCTTAATTGGGTCGTCCACTCACAGTTAACAGTCTTTGTATTGAGTTTGTGCTTGAAATGTACTGTAATTCTGCAAACTGTTAATAAATATTTCAATCACACATGGAGGGTCTACACTGGCAGAAGAGCAAAGGGCATACGGAATCTCTATAGGGTAATGAATATAATAGATGTATATATTTACATATATGCTCTTTTCTCCATCTGTGGTGAAATTATGTTGATGAAATAATTCAATTAAAATGTTAAATAATCAAATACATATATTTTCAGAAGGATTACGTATGTCAGCACAATGTTCATTGTAAGATAAAAAACAAAAAACACAAACTGTCCAGCTAAATTGAGCGTGATCATCAAGGCAGACCCTAGAAGAGAGGGTAACACACGGTAAGTTTGTTCACAGTATGTTCAAAGTGTTGTCATTTGAATTAAACTACAAAAGTGGTGGGAAAATTCTGCTTGTTGAGTTGCATGCCTAATCATTTCTTACCACATAAATGGCACAGTAAATGGTGGATTTAAATTCTAAAGCGCTTTACATTGTGCACAGTTTGGGGCCTTGCTCGCATGGCGTCTCCCGCCACCAGTCATCGGGAGGAGTTAGGGGGTTAAGATTCTTGCTCAAGGAAACTTCAACACGTAGCCAGCAGGAGCAGACAGGGATTGAACCGGGAACCTTTATATTCCCAGGCAGTCGATCTACCTGGAGTGTGTTTGTCAGTCTAACCTTGATGTGATGTCATGGCATTTCTGGTAGTTTTTAAGTGGCTATCACTAGAATGGGGATGAAATGGTTTACAACAACAAGCAGTTCATAGCTTGAATCCTACGGTGGTTTCTGTCATCTCCAACCCACTAGCCACTATAGTACCTACCAGAGACCAAATGTTTTTATAACCCTCCTCCCACCGCTAAGCCCCCAACCACCACCCTAAACCCAAGCGTTGAGGTTCTAAACACTTATTTGTAACACTCTTTAAACGTGTCACAGTGTTTAGATTATAAGAGCATGTTTGTTTAAATGCCATGATTGCAGCACTGAGTCATCTGGTAGGTAGGCTACTCCTTTTCATTGGCGCGGTACAAACGGGACGAACCGACTAGGCGAATATACTGTAGGCCTACATATTCAGGTCTAATTCATCATGGGGGCCCGAGCCCCGCCGCCCCCACGGAGTCTTCGTCACTTACAGTAGCCTATCACTGAAAGCTCACATATCTCTGCACTCCTTCTCTACACTCTAGCAAGCTGCCTTCCGCTGTGTGCATACTCTGACCTCTAAGTCAATTTCCTTGCGTTTCCATCATTCATTTTGACTTCTAGTGTAATAAAAAATACTTTTCCTGCATCCACCCTGTTGGTTGGCTGGCTGGGGTCCTAAAAGACAGACTCCTGTCTTCATTTCCCAGAGGATTTCACCTCTGCAGTTGTTTGAGATTCAATGTTTGAGATTCCATCAGGGATTTGCGGGAGATGGCAGTGGGAGGTCGACATTGAGGAACACATGTACACTGGTGCCTACCTGGTTGATCCTGCCAGTAGCATTTGCTTGTCTCGAAGGTTAAGCCATGCGTGTCTAAGTACAAACGGCTTGAATTACAGCGATTGAGCGAATAAGAGGATGCGGTGGAGGAGTGGATACGAATAGGAATAGGAAAGAGACCAGGATGGTTGTTGGAGAAATGAGTGTTTGCCAAACATAGGGTCCTCCTATATTGTTGTTATTTTATTTTACGAAACACAAACCTGTGTCTGTATGTTCCAAACTGAATACGGTGGAACTCTCTTTATTGTATATTTATTTCTATGATCTTTTTTTATTTAAAGGACCAAGCAGTCCTGAAAGGACTTGGACTTTTATTGTTAGGTTTTCTTTTGGTTTTTTTAAAATAATTTTTATCCCACGATTTTGTAACCCAGTTTTTCTTTTCACCCAGTGCCAATTATCTAAGTAATCCTGGGCGCTACACTTCCTCTGCCAACCTGGGGGGGCAGCGGACTGACCTCATGCCTCCTTCTATGCATGAGGAGTCCAAGCTGCATCTTTTCACCTGACAGAGGGGAATTTCCCCGGCCGGACGTAGCGCGTGGAAGGGACACGTTATTCCGACCAGTTCCTTTCCCCTCCATCAGGCGCCCCGGCTGGCCAGGGGGAGGCAGTTTAGAGACCAGGATTACGGCATGTTTTTGTGAGGGTATCTACCCTCGGGGATACGGGGAGAACATGCAAACTCCACACAGAAAGGCCCTATCGCCAACCCCCGCCTCGGGTATGGGCACTGATGACGCGGAGGAGGGAACACGCCGCCAGTGCCCACAGCGTCCCCAGCGGGAATCGAACCCAGGACCTTCTAGCTGTGAGGCGACAGCACTACCAACTGTGCCACCGTGTTAGTTTATTGCAGTTTTGGCTGAACCGTGCAGTCGGTTTTAGCGAAACTTTAAAATAAAAAAATAAAATAAAAAGATTATATCGGCCTACAGAAAAAACAAAAATCTTAAAGACTATCTGGTACACAGCAAGCTAAAAGGAATCAACACACCAGCACGCCAGAGACCAGAATACTTCAAACCCAAACAAATAGTTAAAAATAGAACTACAAAACGCATGTAAACAACAGATAACGGCCAGCACCAGCAACTGTGTTCATTTAATCACATGTGAAAAATGTGGCTTACAATATGTCGGAGAAACGAGTAAAACAATAGCTGCAAGGCTGAGACAACACAGATACAATATTAACAATGCAAAAAAGACAACTACAAGGATGGTTCAACATTACATGACTCCCAGCATTGAAGCTCTAAAAGTATCTGGACTTCAACACAATCCCAACTGGACAGTAGGACAACAACGTTTTAATGAAAAACAATGGATCAAGAACCTCAACACGGATTTTCCTGGAGGTTTAAACATGCCAAAATATTAGACAAGTTGTTTTGATTTTGTACCAAAACTCCACAGCCATATACATGCTAAACACAGCCAACAATCAATGGAAATCAGACTTTGAATATAGGGGACAAATTAGCACATTCCACACCAAGCCAACCTGGGACACGAAGCAAGAGGTGTCACTGACACACAATGGGCCATTAGACACCGGGCCCAGGAAACAAAAGAGAAACATGACAGGGACACCTTGAAATATAAATGTTAATTAGAAGAGCCTGGGGTTTTTTTTTTTAAATGGAAACAGTAAAAACTCAAATAACAAAAATATATCTAGTTTTGAGGAATAGACCAAATACATAAACCTAAATCCCAACTCTAAACCTAAACCTCACAGGAAGTCACGAGCTAGTCATAAAACCTGCCACTGGCTAATTGAGGAGCCATGGGGTGAATTAACCCTAAACAAAGCCCAATAAGGCTAAATAAACTAATCCTAAAACAATAGTGTAAACTTAAACTCAGGGATAAACTGGAGAAAATCTAAGAGTGGTTAGATCAGGCTTCCTTCAAATACATGGCGAATGCACTCATTCCTTGCATTGTACTTATGTAAGTACAATGCACTGAAGTCCCCTCAGTCAACCCCGCCACTCTTGGCCCTCTCTCTCTCGCTCACTCACTCACTGCCTTGCTCTTTACACCTATTTTATGTAAATAACATGGTCAAAATGTGCAGCATTGGGAGGTAAAGGGGAGACACTTTAATTGTGAAAGTACGATAGGATGAGGAGAGGTGTTGTTGCTAATTGTCGAGAGTAATGGCTGCGTGTGATATTGAACAGTCAAACTATTCGTATCAATATATGGCTGTATCAACAAAATAATTATGTCATAGGTATATGGGGGCCTCATATTTGGTCTTGAAACGGGCCTCCAGATTCCTAACAGTGTAGTTGGTACGTACATTTGAGATGTGCCCGAGAGCCTGCAGGTCTAAGGCAAATACTTCCACATGCCCAAGAAGTGGTGATGTGGCCACTGGAAATAGAGACGCAGTAGTGAGTCTCAGAAGGAAAAACATCCTTGCATCCACTGATGACCAAAAGGTGGAGCAGTTGAACCTGTGCCCACAGTGCCAAACTGCCAACATGCACTAAAATGAACACAAGCACAAGTTCGTACTTTGTACTCCCAACTACATCCTGGAAGGTGGATATATAGATGGATGGATATATTTAGCTAAAGAGGTCAGATGGAGCAGGGGAGTCAACTGGAGGAGAAGGTCACTATTGTTTCAATTACAGTACATGTCAGCCCAGAGTGAATTTGTGTTGATTAGAGAACTTTTCTACTTAGTTTGAAAAACATTTGGAGAACTCACCTTTTAAGCTGTAGTGTCTGTAGAGTGATTGAGGCATCAGAGGAAAAGAAGTCTGTCTCAACAGGCGCCCAAGAACTTCTCCCATATCGTATAAAATACTGCAGGTTTCTTCCTAATTATATGTTAGTTTCTCATGGTTGTTAAGTTCCTCAGCCAAAAGCCGATCGTAGGGGCATTGACATTCTTCCAACATAGCGTCTGGCCTAGTGGCCTGTAACAGGCAAAGGTCGGTCATTATTTTTTCATTACTATTTAGTGAATTCTGTGTACATTTCAGTGTAGTGAGGGGATATGACTGAATGAATGAATTGTCACTTGAGGACTTTTTAACAGTTAGTTATTTATTCATATTGAAGGATGAGTTAGCCCATTTTAATCCATTGTATTTATATATTTATTGTAAAGGGTGATTTAGCCCATTTTAACCTATATTCTGGACCTGGGTTACATCTGCGTCAATGGCAGTCCTCCAGGCTCCTCCCTCCTCTCTCTGGCACCCTGATGGCATGAGTGCTTATTGGCCTTTATTGCCCCCCCACATAAGCCCTTATTTGCCCCCACATAAGCCCTTATTGCCCCCCACAAGCTCGTATTGGTCCCCTCACATAAGCTCGTATTGGTCCCCCCCCCCCACACACACCCACACACACACACACAAACACACACGTCCTTATGTGGCAAACAAAACAACTTTTTTGCCCTTTCCCTTAAATAAATAAACTTAAAAATAAATAAAAATACTGCACGTGCCTGATGCACAATTGCACAATTTCTCAGAATAATTATGGGAAACACAAAAGCGTGGGAGAGACCCATATTTGCTATCAAGGAAAACGGCGTGGAGGAACCACACGGAGAGAGCATCGATCAGAGCAACTCCTCAGGGATCTCGGATGCTCCACGTCTGCAGACATGCCCCCTACTCGTAGTCGACTACTCGTAGTCGTATAAGCGACGTTGCAGAGAGGGCGGATACGGTTGTGAAATCATCATAAGGACACATAAACATAAAGTTGTTGGGAGTGCAATGGAGTCTCCACGACCTCGCAAAAAGCTCTAGTAGGCTACTTTTACTGGACTATAGCAAGCAACACTTTAGGAGCTACCCGTCGAACTTCACTTCACAGTGTAGCTACACTGTACAGGTGCATATCTCCTCCTAAAAACAGATGCCATGGTTATGCTCCTATAGCAGGTGGTATTCATCAGAAGCAGTTTAGATGCCCCTATGGTGTCCTATAATGACTGATTGATTGAAAGATGTATTAACGGTAGGCCTAATGTCTATGTAATATTTCCTAGGTAGCTACATTTCAAGCACAACTCAATACAAAAACTGTTAACTGTGTGGACAACACCATAAAGCATTACACTTGTTTACATTGCCTTAAGCTTTACGTGGCCATTCACTTCTAGCTGCAGGTGCGTGTGGCCTCTACTTATTCATTATGTGGACTCTGGCTCCCTCTGCTGGTCACTTCACAGAACACTTTATAAACGGTTGAGCAAAGACTGCCATCTTAAATTCACATTCTTGTTCGGAACAATATTATATGACTTACATGCATTCTATTGTGATACTTTCTAACTTAGACTGAACTCCAGTGATGACTTCCCTAGAATGTTCTGCCCCCTGAATCTTTCAATTCCCACAGGATTTGTGTAAAGAATATGCCTACACTGGTGATAACTGAATATTACTAGTAGGCCTACAACGTGAGAGTCAATATCAATATGGTACTTTGAACCCAAATATGACGATATCAAAGACGATATCAAAGCGAGAGGCTCCATTGAATTTGATTCACTCTGTGAATCTGATTTATAATATTATACAGTTTATTATTATTATTACTACTACTACTATTGCTATAGCCTAATTATTTTATCTTTGTTAAAGGTGAAGTTCCTTGGGGATTAACAAAAAGCAGAAATGTTCGACCGTAACTTAAAGAACGTGGTTGTGGTCTCTGTTGGCTTCCTGTCACTGTTTACAGCTTATGCTGGCCTGCAAAGTTTACAGGTAAGTTCACAAGTTGTCTCAAACAGTTGGTATTGGTAGGTTCATTCACACACAGCAGAGTGTTCGTCAGGTATACTGAGTACGAGTATGTCTGACGAAGGCCCCAGAGGCCCAAACGTATTGTTTTCCTGTTAATACATTATTTTGGGAGCTTTTAAAACGTGTGCAGATCTCCTCTCTCCTTTCGTAGTTACTTCTTTTGGATCCTGCACCCTTTGAAATGTGTGGATGTGCGTGCACCTCTTGACCATTACAGTTTCATCCATTACCTTGTATTTCTCCTGTGCAGAGCAGTCTGAATCCGGAGGAGGGGATGGGGGTGGCATCTCTGAGTGTCATCTATGCCTCCATGATCGTGGCCTCCATGTTCCTGCCCCCCATCATGAACAAGAACCTGGGCTGTAAGTGGACCGTCGTGGCCAGCATGGCCTGCTATGTCTCCTAAAAAACAAAAAGTTATGGAAGCATATAGTTGACATAATTCAAATGAAATGGCAAATATGAAAAGTCTTGAAATAAGGGAAATGCTTTTTAATATCACACATTTTCTGAGAAAAAAATAAATGTAAAATTCAATAGTGTTTACATTTAATCTACAGTATGGTCCTTGAAGCCTTAAATTACACTTAACTCAACCATTGACAATAATGTATTTTCATCAAGCCATACAACCATGTGACAATAATGGTAAATGGTGCATTTATATAGCGCCTTTATCCAAGGCGCTTTACAGAGATTGTGCATCAATTCACCCATTCACACACACACACACACATTTATACACCGATGGCGGTGGAAACCAATAAAGTAGCCATTAGCTTCAGAACATACGGTAGGAGCAAAGAGGGCTAAAGAAACAAATGACAAGAATGGATGCCTGTCCTGACTCCTGTCCTCCCATAACTATATACAGGTACACACTAATCCCTACGTCTGTGATCCTGGGTTTGGGCGGATCAACTCTATGGGCGGCTAAATGTGCCTACCTGAGCATCACTGGTGATCTACAGGCTGCGGAGAATGGGATCATCCAGTGCCCAGCGCTTACAGGCCGACAGTCTCCAAGGAGTTTTAACGGAGCCCTTTTTTCAATTTAACAAATTTAACGCTGTTTATTAAATGTATTCGTGAATACATTATCTCCATTGACTTCTAATGCGAAGACTCCCATTCAAGTATTTTTTACTAGGAGACCGTGAGCACTATATTCACAAAACCTGGTAGGAGATTCATAATAAAATTAATTGAAAAATAGTTGTCGGCCGGCTCACAGTGGTGCTATAACAGCCCACTTTACGTTTTGCCGTGAACCGTAAAGCAGTGTTTCCCAAACGTATTCATGTCAAGGACCCCCAAATTGACACTAATTATAAAAGGTATGCCTGGGACCCCCATAAGAGGTTTTTACAGTTCTAGCAGTGATTCTTAACCCGTTTAATTGCAATTTGCAAGGACAGCCCAGTTTGACATGCCGGTTGGTCGACGTGTTAATTGACCATTGAAAACAAAGGCGGCTTGCATGCTGTGGTTTGCTACTAACAGAAATTTGCTGCCAAAGTAGGCTATCTTTTGTTGTTTTTCTTGTTTTTTCGCCCCTCTAAACTGACTGCGGTTAGTCCAGGACTCCAGGCAATGGACCGGTGGTGACACACGCTCACGTAACGCTTTCTCTCTCCTCTCTCGTCTGATGTTGATTCAATGCTGTGCAGTGCACATGCAGTGAGGCAACTCAGGCATGGCGCAAGACTCCTGTCCTCTCTCTTAAAAGTTTCCCCCATAAACTGCCTCTGAGACCAGACCTGACATCAATAATATGATCTAATAAATCACATTACCCACACTGTACATCATTTGGTGTGCATATACCGTACACGAACGGGTAAGGACTAGTACTGGAAACATACAGTAAAAGACAAATGGAGCGTCTCTTTTACAATGAGTCTACACTAGCGGTGCTTTGCGTGGCGAACTAATCAAGGATACTGAATTATTTAATCTTCCTTGGAAGAGTAAAACCACAGACAGAGACAGGAAGAAAGATGTTGATGAGTATGGAACCCAATTTCAAAATTGTTTCACTCGAAGCCACAAAAGATAAGACTTACGGTAATAAGGTTTCTCAATGCCACGTCTCTCCATTCGCAGCGGCGGCCATCAACTTCTCCTGCATCATAGCCTTGCTGTACTGGAGGCCTCATCCCGACCAGCTGCCCGTCTTCTTGGTGTTCCCTGGGCTGTGGGGCGTGGCAGACGCTGTGTGGAATACACAGACCAACTGTGAGAATAGACTAGTTTTAATTAGATCCTGTATGTTTTTAGTTTCATTCGAGATATACTTTGGAAATATTGAATTATGAACCCTGAGAGTATCATGTTCTTTCTTTCCTTCTCCCTCCAGCCATCTATGGAGTGCTCTTCCCCAGAGACAAAGAGGCAGCGTTTGCCAACTTACGTGTGTGGCAATCCCTGGGCGCCGTCGTCGCCTTCGCCTACAGCACCTCCATTTGCCTGGAGACCAAGCTGTACATCCTTCTGGCTGTCCTGCTGCTCACCGTGGTCACGTACCCCTCCGTGGAATACGAGGAATACAAGAACCCTGTGATGTCCATCGAAGCGTCTGCCTGCGAGAGTTCCGACCATGAGAATAGAAGGCCTAGCTACATAGGTCCGTCTGACCAGTCTGAAGAGTCAGCCAAGCACATCACAGCTCTGAGCAATCTGTAGATTCTGCCTCGTGTTGTGATTGTTTTCGTCTCTCCATTGTGTCTTTCCTCTCTTCAATGTGTTTATTATTAACAATATCACTTTTTAGCAGTTTTTTTTTAACGTTCTGTTTATTGAATTTTATTTTATTTTTTACAAATTCAGAAATAAATTGACAGCGACGATAGGAGGATCTCTAAGCAACACCAGACGTCTTGTGTGTTTTCAAAATCAAGCACACGCACATACACACACTACTTTTTTATATATGTGATGTATGCCATGCTTTTGTTTTTGCTTAAATGTAAGTCGCTCTGGATCAAGAGCGTCTGCTAAATGCCTAAATTGTAAATTATTTAACAGAAACAAAACACAGAAGTAGGCCTACATGTCTAAGAGGATAAACCCAATAAAGCCTATGGCATGTTTCCATTGGGGTCCAAGGGTTCATACAAAAGGGTATTTTCACTCGCTTCATGGGGTGGGAAATTTGTCTTTTTGATTGATTTATTAAAAGTTTGCAGAAGTAGGCCTACATTTCAAGTAGGCCTACAACTCAATACAATAACTGTGTGCGTGTGTGTGTGTGTGTGTGTGTGTGTGTGCGCGACAAGACTGTCACCACTGTAAATAAAACCATACATACCTAGCTGGTACAACTTTACAACAGGTTGCATCCGAGCATCAAACTGTCCACATCCCTCGTCCATCTCTGACTGTTCCTCCGACAACGTTGAATATCCTTCGGAGGCCTTCTCTCTTGATACTGTAGACCAGTAGAAACAACTTTTAGTTTTCATTCAGAGGGGGTGTCTCGATTGGCCTCATACGATTCAATTCTCAATTTTAAAGGTCACGATTCAATTTAATTATTATAAATTGATTTCAATAAGTAACTTTTATTTGAATAATAACAGTTTACCGTAATCAATTCTACATGGTTCAGACCTTCAGCAACTTTCTCTTGCCTTCATGTTCTCAATCTTCACACTCAAATGCGATCTGGCCCTTTTTCGAAAACTAAAAGATGTGTCCCAATCAAAGACACGCATGTTGCGAGTTCCAACAGCTCATTCTAGTCAATCTAGTGCATACACTAGAATACAGTTTGTTAAATAACCACTTAAACATAGCCTGGGAAACCATCCTGGTCAGTGGTCGAGTGAATTCACATCATGTGTCTTGAAAATGTGAAGGACCAGGATGATTTAACTTAATTAGGGTGGCCATAAGAGTTAGATTCATACTCCTATTTTACCGCTGTAGTGCAGAAATGATTTCGGCTCGTCAGAAATTTTCAGTTGCACCGAAGAGACGACTTTAGGACAATAATAATAATCGATCTGCCTCCGCTGTGACTGTGCCATTTTTGCCTAGTCAAAGCATGCCTACCTGGGAATAGGCTAAACATAGAACAAAAACTGAGTAAATATGGGGAGAATTGCAATTTTATGTTTAATGTTAAAACATCACATTCAAAAACTAGCACAACTGTTTAGGATTTGTATTTGCCCATTTCTTGGTATTGACATTAAAATGGACTGGATGTTATGGCACAATTTATAATCTGCTCAAGAGACACTACTTTTGTTAAATGCTATTATTCAAAAGGTGGATTATCATTCACCATCATACTAGCTATCATGTTCTCTTGCAGTTTAAAATATTATAGACAGGTAAAGGTTTGAGAACCACTGGTCTTCCCCACACAGAAAGGAAATATATGAACATACATGCCAATATATTACTGGTATATATGCCGAATATATGCTGCATAGATGCCATGCCCATATTCAGGTTCATATACAGTACCATATAACAATATGTGGATATATAGGAAATGTATTCGTCACTCATTATATATAGCACATATATTCATATGTGGCATATAAAATATATGTTGTATGTATATTTTAGTATTTTTTAGGATGGAGGTATGTCTGTATTCCTCTAAATCGATAAAAAGGACAAATCGACATTAAAAAAGCAAAAAAAAAAAAAATCAACGCCGCCGCCCGAACGCATCAGGACACTAAAGTATCACTCTTGCCTTTTCCTGAAACTTGGCAGCCCTGTACAAGGGTATTTTACTATATTTTCACTGGCTTGGGTTCTGGGGTGGGACATTTCTCTTTTGTGTCTCGACGAGCTGGAAACAAGCCATAGGCTTTCTTGGGTGTAAATCTTCTTAGCAGATGGTATTAAACTGTACTTGAATTCCAACTGTTAATAAATATTCAAATTAAAACATTTTGGAAAACTAATCCCTTTTTGGCCAAAAGGTACCGTTTATACGTGTGGTGGGGGGCTCAGAGTGCTTCCACTAAAGAAAGTAGGCTTTCTAATGACACAATGCGCCTTTGTTTTGGCGAGTAGCCAAAAGTTCTTGGTCTGGACTTTAATTAACACCAGAGGAACTCCACCTCCTGCTTCACACCATCACTCTTCCACCATCGTCAGGACAAAGATGTTTGTATTCGGGAGCTGTGGGTACCAGGAGGTCTGCAACACCATCAGAGTGTTTGACACAGAGACCAACGTTTGGCTGAACACACCTTCTGTTCAACTTCTACCAGAAGGACGCTGGAGTCATTCAGCATTTACCTACAATGGAGAGCTGTACATATTTGGTGGCAGTAGCGTTAGTAACCAGACCTTCAATGATGTGTGGAAATTCAGTCCAGAGACCTTCTCCTGGAAGAAGGTTGAGCCAAAGGGGAAAGGACCGTGTCCAATGCGTAGTACGTGCTGTTGCATTGTGGGAGATCGTATTATCTTCTTTGGAGGATACAAAGCAAATAACTATCTCTGATGAGCTGTTCATCTTAGACTTGAGTCCTTGTCTTAAGACGTTATGTAAGCTAGAAGTTATTCAGTACGCTCTGGACCAATCAGAACTCCCACACGATATCAGGTGGGAACTTGCAGCCATGGCAACTGTGATGACCCATCCCGTTTGTGTCTGGTATTAATACTGTTCTCTGTTCATGTGCAGGAGGGGGGACCAGCCTGCAGGGGTGTGCCTAGATGAGGAGGCACACCTGACTCCAATTTGGCTCAGGAGTATTTAAGCAGGCTGGTCAAGGCCATTTGCCCTCTCTCCTGCCTAGGAAACAATGTTTGTTCTTCACTCCTTTAACTTAGTTTGGATCTAAATTGCTGCACTTGCACATACACTATACACTTTCACACATCCACAAATGCTCTACACCACTGATCCAACTGATGACTCACACCCCACTTTCACCGTAAAGTATGATTTCTTTGACTAGTTTAAAATAAATACATGTTTTTTGGCATTTACTCCTGTGTGTCGTCTCCCATATTTGTCATGGTTAAGTCCGTTCATGACAAGATGGGGGCTCGCCACTCTAGTCTAGTTTATTGGTAGATTTGGTTGTTACCTCCTGTTGGAGTCGTTTCTATCAATTGTCTTCATAAACTTAGGCTTTGCTTGTTTGTTTGTTCTTAAGTGGAACAAATTGTTTGGGGGGCACACATGGGAATTGGTATTTTGTTTGGGGGGAGGGGGAGAGCATTAGGAACTTTTCGTTTTGTTGTGTTAGCTCTGTGAAGGTTTTTGAGTTTTTAAAGTACTTTAGTCCTTGGGGTTCCAACTCCCGTATAGCTTTTAACAGTGGGTCTTCATATGGGACTCACTGTTTTTTGTTTCTGGGTTAGACTGTGTTCCACAAAAGCTGGAATGCGGTGGTACCACTGAGAGGCCCTTGTTGGAGGGGGGGACTCGGGAGGGCCACTGAAGTCTAGGGTTGAGAAAGTCAGTCAGATTTAGGTAGGGGAGTTGGGCTCTGGGGTCTTTTATTACTTTTGGTTAAAGCCTTTGCAGTTTTTTTTTACCATGTGAATCGTGCGTGCACACACACACGCACGCAGGATGACAGGTCAGGAGAGGAGTCACTCACGCACTCATTTGATTTTAACTCGGATGGAAAAGCTGGTGCTCAAGCAACTTTTTCTGCTGTGAGATCAAAGAGGTTTTTTTTTTCTTATTGAATTTTTACGTTTTCACATAGATGAATCATGAAAGGTATAAATTATAAGCACATACCGTACACAATACAGTCAGTATTCATTAGAAAAGAAGAAAAAAAAAATATATATAGGCCTACACACATACATATATATACATACATAAGATAACACAACACACATGGGCATATCAAAAGGCAAATTGCAAGAGTACAGCCAATCCAATGAATCACTTAATTATATCACTTTATAAATCACAGTAGATAGATCGCTGGGCACAAAGAGGGTTTTAATGCTTGTGAGAAAGAAATTAGTAGGCTATATGACATTCATTCTAAATACATACCCTGGAGAGGAAGTAGCCATGCAGTTATTATATATATATATATATATATATATATATATATATATATATATATATATATAACATATATTATATAATAAGAAGAATACACAGTCATGCACAACATGAGATATCAATTAGAAACACTCTGTTGGGTTGCCAGAAACAGCACTATTGCCTGCTAATGAGAGAGAGAGAGAGAGAGAGAGAGAGAGAGAGAGAGAGAGAGAGAGAGAGAGAGAGAGAGAGAGAGAGAGAAGGGGGGGGGAGTTGCACCACTCAGTTCACAGTACACGGGTGTGATTTATTTCATCAAGGTTGATGATGTCTACGTCCATGGAATGTATGGAATGCATATGCTAATAAAAACAACTTAATTATTAGCATGTGCGTTCCATACATCCATGATGACATCATCAACTTGCGACAGGATCTGTTCCCATAAAACTAATGCATGGCTGGGGGGCGTTTCCAAGAACCCATGTGACTCAATACCCTGGCCTGCGAGTCGAGTGAAGCAGAAGCTAACAAGATGTCGTATATCTTGAAGAAGCAAGCGTCAAAAGCGATGGGAGACGAGGAAAGAAAACTACAGTCAAAAGCGATGGGAGACGAGGAAAGAAAACTACACTGTGCACCACTACAATCCACTAATATGCCAGCTAACTGTTCCGGTTATGCTGTACGGTGAGTGTATTTGTAATGATTTGTTTTAACTTTTGTTTCTCATATAAACTTCGGAAGCCTCATGTCAGAAACCGCTCACTCGCGGCACAGACAGGCCCTCATCTTCTATCTATCTAATAATTCTAACAATTATGTTATCTGACAGCGTGTTATCTCATCATTAACTGCACGAATCACTCCCACTTTTCACACAGGCATGGACCATAATTATATGGAGGTCTTAACGGAGCCCTTTTTCCCATTTGACACAATGATTAATAATGAATTTATTAGTGAATTAAAGCACATGGCCGTTTATCCGAACTCTTTCTCCGACCGAACCACACTTTTACTAGTGGTGGGAACTTTCGTTCTTTTCAGTGAACGGATCGGTCGTTCGTTCGTTCACTAAAATGATTCGTTCATTTCGGTCCTGTGTAAACTGTAAAGTAAACTATAGGATCTCCCGCACGGACCATACTCTATGCCAGGGATATTCAATTGGCGGCCCGCGGGCCACATGTGGCCCGCGGAGCGCCTCCTTGTGGCCCCTGGAAGAATTTTGGAAAAAAAAAAAAAAAAAAAGAAAACTTTTTTTTTTTCTTTTTTTTTTTGAGAATAATAATAGGGCTAATAAGAGTTACAGGTATGGTGTGTGTGATATTAATTGTGAGATTACCATAATGACGGTAATCATTAAAGGACCACTTTTCAACCTATCTTCATATAATAGGTCCTCACTAATAATCATGATAAAATGACACGTTTTTTTCTACTCGGTCTGTGTCACATAGGAGGGCTGTGGGCAGTTCAGAAACCCACCCAACAGTGACATCAATGGAGAATCCAAGCTAATAGAAACTGCAGGCTTTCTAGTCATGAAAAGTTGCGAAAATGGAAGCCATCATTCTCACAATAATAAACCCTGTTAGGGTCCATTTGGTTCCATTTGTACACTCTCAGAGTTACAGACCCATAAGGGTCCATTTGATTCCAAACCATTTCCCTGGGGACCCCCTGGAACTGCCTCAAGGACCCTGGGGGTCCCCGAACCCCACTTTGGAATCACTGCTCTATGTAATGTTTGTGTGTGTACTGTGTGCGTGTCCGTCCAGCTGATGGTCGTTAATGTCAAAGCAATGCTGTTTATGCACTGTCAAATAGGTCTAGGCCTACATCTATTCTAAGGTGGCATATACCTGTATAGACATATTACCCTGCTCATTACTGTGCGGAAATATACATAAATCTTCGTGTTTGAGCACAAAAAGCATTTTGAGAACCCACAAATTTCCGCGCTTCGCGCGCACAATGTGCGGCCCCCCACACACAATCATTCTACAGTTGTGGCCCCCGGCCTAATCTAATTGAATACCCCTGCTCTATGCTATGGCACGGACCCACCAGTCACTCGAACGAGTCGTTCAATCAATATCATTGGCCGAGCCAGGCCGATCGTCCTTCCAGGCTAGGGGATTTTCTCTGGGAGGGATGGGGTCTAATCTCCTCTTGTGCGGCTGAGAGTAGCCATTTTCCCCCCTGCGGTCTATGGTAGTAGCAGAGTAGCACTGTCAATTAGCATCGAACATTTGCACTCGTTATAGCTCAATACGGTATTAAAAAATTATGAATTATGATCGAAAATCTCAGTTACAATGACACTGAATGGAGGTGTTTTTTTGGAGGGTAAATGTTCCGTTTTGGCAGAGTCAGATGATCCGCGATGTCAACACCAGTCACCCCCAGTCATGATGCCTTCTACCCGGGCATAATTTCCTCTTTACGTCCCCTGTCTGTCTGGGACCACCAGAGCTCCAATACCTATAGCAATTATCACAATTTAAATAAATAAGCATATAGAAACTATTTCACATTAACAATGTTGGTATAACTAAGATATTTGAGGGGAAATATATAATTTATATCCACAAATAAAATATAATTGATTAACTCCATTCCTCTACCCTCCATCCCTTTAGTTTCCATGGTGGTTATTGAGCCCTGCCCCTCCTATATTTAATCTATACTAACCAATACTAACCACTAATATTCTATATATATATATATATATATATATATATATATATATATATATATATATATATATATATATATATATATATATATATTTGCTGTTCATATATTCAGAACGGGTAAGGACTAGTTTAATCAACGCAGCATTGTCTGGCGGGCTGTCACAGGCATCTAAACATATGTATTCACTCCTAAAATGTTAATATAAAACTGTATATAGTAAAGAAAAAGAGATTTCCAACTTTACAAGTAATTCAAATCAATATAACATGTTTACAATGTACACGTTCATGCATAATCAAACAGTGCTTTACTGGCCTTGTTAAACATATGCGAGTGCACTTGTGAGATGATTTGGGAGCGCAGCGTGACATCAGATGCCTATATGTCTATCCCTGTGATGTTATAAAAAAATATATTTAGGCATAAATGGATGGACTGCACGCCTCTATTTCAAGTGACAATGACAAGCATATAGCTTTTCCATTTGCAATTTTAGGCTATAGGCCTATAGGTGTAAGGGGCTTAATCATTCAGATAAAATGCAGATCTGGTCATCTGGGTCAGATAGGCTGAGCGCTTACCGCTTATGCGAGATGGGACGTTTTATACATTTTACAAATATTTCCTGGGGTGCAACTCCGCAGGTGGCAGTTGGCTATAGTTTCATTCATACCACCATGTTGCAAAGGCATTTGAAAAAAGGTGAACAACTCTATCTGTATGGGCGTTGGGCGCTTTACTCTAGTCTAGCAAATGAACGCAATCTATCATAAATCACTATAAAGACCATATGACGTAATACTGAACTGTCGAATGGCCACCCTATCAGAGTGGAATTGAATGGATCTTTTTCTGTTTAGGTATGGGTATCTGTCAGGTGTGCAAAACAACACGGCGGGTATGCTGACCCTAAGTTGCCAAATGAAGAACGACAATACTGAAGCGCTAAAGCACCGCAACGACATTACCCTGGTCCTTACGGTGCCTTCGACGACTACTCTGAAGGTTTTCCTCGACCTGGTCAACGATGTAAGTGATATTTTTTGGTTAAAGTGCAACCTTTTGGCTAAAAAGATAAAGCTTTTTATGCTATATATACCAGTCCCGTCCTTCCTCTTCGATGTCTCCCTTTTGACTGATACCCGTCCATTCAAAAACTAGATGGGCTAATAGCCAAAGCTATTAGTGCAGCTGCGTCCGGCAGCCGGCGAAAACTAAAGTTCTCATCAGGCCCGAAAGACACTGCCCCCGCGGCCACCCTTAGATCTCCATATATGGCCAGACCTCATCAAACCCTAAAGACACTGCCCCCGCGGCCACCCTTAGATCTCCATATATGGCCAGACCTCATCAAACCCTAAAGACACTGCCCCCGCGGCCACCCTTAGATCTCCATATATGGCCAGACCTCATCAAACCCTAAAGACACTGCCCCCGCGGCCACCCTTAGATCTCCATATATGGCCAGACCTCATCAAACCCTAAAGACACTGCCCCCGCGGCCACCCTTAGATCTCCATATATGGCGCTGACCTGTTCTGACATCCCACACAGTATGTTGACTTGACCTCATCAAACCATGTACACTCAAGTGTGTGTGTGTGTGTGTGTTTACACACAATAATAATAATGGTATATATATATAATATATAACACACATGCAACATATAATAATATATTATATATTGTTTACACACAATAATAATAATGGTATATATATATAATATATAACACACATGCAACATATAATAATATATTATATATACATATGTGGCGTGGTTTACTAATAGTGGTCTACTAATAATATATGATATGGTTTGACTATACTTATATTATCTCATAATGTATATAATGTATGGTATACTATAGTAATAGGAATGTATAATTTTATAGTACAGTACGTCATAGTTCCCCTTTTGTAATGCCATTAGTGCTCTTCGCTTCTGTATTTATAAAAAAATGTTTTTTTTTAATCTAGTTTTGAATTGGTTTATGTTTCCACAGGGATTTACACACCGATGGTTTAATAAGTGGTATCCAAAAAAAAAAAAAAAAAGAAAGAAAAAAAAAGGGGGAATGTCCCCAAAGGTCCCCAAAGGACCCAAGATAAGATCCACAATGATGTTTCCAAACAATCGACAATACAAGGAGGACACAGCCGACATTTCCAGGATTTCCCTGTATGACACAGGAGTCCAGAATGGAGCTAAAGTTGTGATTACCCAGTGTTTGGTGGAGGAGGTTAGTCACAGCTTTTAACACTTTAATGATTCTGTGCATGATTCCTTCCCCTTCAAAGAAAAACATACAGCCATAATATGGCTTTGACATATTATGTCAAATCGACCGGCTTCATCGGGAATCGTGTGCATCCATTCCAAGCATTAGTTTTGCATGAAAAACACTCGCTTGTTGTAAATTTGGCCGTTTTTAGCCCAAGGAGTGTTTTTTGTGCAAAAATCATGAAAAACCCCTAGTTTGATACATCACATGCTACTTAAGGCTATTTGCAGTGAGCAGATATTTTATCCTGGCTAGTAGACCTACAGTATGTCCTGTTAGAAACAGTTGAGAAACAAAATAATCCAATTTGGTCCAACCTCTGCCATTTACGTGGCCATTGCATTGAAAAATAGTAGATGCAGATCTACAAGCTCACAACGTGTTGAGGATGCCACACATTCTGAACTTGTAGATTTAAGCAATAAGCCACGAGAGGTCTCTGGTTAAGCTGGCATAGGCTTGTAAGACAATCAAGTGCTCCCCTTCCCCAGTACAGCTACAGAGCTGTGGAATCAGCTGGGAATGATATAAAGGGATTGAAGGTGTGTGTTATAGGTGAAATTTACAACGGTCACATGACGGTAACTAGATGCCGTGTCCTTCTGCCGACTGGCCATGACCACCGTCTACTTTCCTATTACTACTTATTCCTGAACACGTCGTCTTTGGCCAACCAACTACACTTTGGTGCGATTGCATTAACAATCTACTTTGACCTGAATTCTCAACAGGATTCGTTTTAAATCGTGTCGCCAAGCAAACTCCAAACGCCCCAAAGTTTTATTTACCACGGACAGCTGGGTCACATTCTCACCGAATACTTCGGTAGACTCAATGCGAATGGGAGGAGAAATTGGGATTCTTGCATATTTCATTTGCTGCGGTTTGCCTTCACACCGTCATCCACAGTAATTGGAAATGCCCCCCTCTCTCTCCCTATCTCTCTCCGCACGCAGCTACGCACTGTTCTTTTGGGCATGGAGGCACAGCGCTGAGCGCACTGATATAACAGACAGCAGCGCAAAATGTTTACAAGTTCAAGATGAAAGTCCATACTCCCCAGTCCCCACACAGTGACAGCACTCCATGTTTACGGCACGCACAGACAGACAGAATATTCTCTAGGGCCTAGGCTATACACTGCAGTGTTTTTATGTGTTTCCTTAAGCAATTGATTAATGTACTCGTCCTCATTTCGATCAGGGCTTCAGTCTCCTCATTCGACCACGTCTATCCAAGGTAACGGGACATCTTTGCGCTGCGTAAAATATGCCTTCTCCGTCTCCAACTGTGTTCAGCTCCTCACCCGCCACATCGTTTGCTTAATTTCCTTTATTTGCTGCGGATTGCATTCACACCTGCACCGAATCGTAATCAAGTGCGATTGGAAGCGAAGCGAAATCCCCGTTTTTTTGGGCGGAGCAGAATGCGTTTCTTTGCTGCGCATTAGGATTCTAATGAGCCTTCACACCTGCCAAACGAAGCGAACTTTCGGACAATGTGCAGCAGGATTCGTTTTAATCGCAGTAAAGCTTTCTGGTGTGAATGTCACCTTAGTGTCAACGCCTGTAGGAGAGTAAAACACTATGAAAAACACAAATCTAAACATTTTTAAATACAATTCAACAAATTAAAGTTGTATTGTATTGTATTGTAGGGCATTTTTTTATTACAATGGGTAATTAAACCACTTCTGTAACATGAACACCTCTTCTTTCTGATTGAATTAGGCTGCGGTCGTGCCACTACCGTTTCACGACCAAATGTTTATCGTGGCATGACCAATGTGTGAACATGACCAAATGTTTTCCTAACGTCGGGTCGTGTGATGACTCTCCTTGACCAGATTCTGTAAGTTACTCAAAAGATCACCTTTGTAATATTAATGTTATATTAATATGTGCGATAAAGAATGTCATACCTATTTGGGGTGAGGGAGAACCTCAATTGCTCTTTCGAGAATAAATAAAGGTTTCAATCAATATGCATGCCTTTTATAGTTGCAGTGAACTGATCTGAGCAAGTTACTGATTCTAACTTTTCTTCCCCTCTAAAAGGTGTCCTGATGTGAGAGGCTGCTGACTCGTGAAGAAGCTTCAGGAGGACATTGTGATAGTTGTTTGTGTGAAGTTGAATGTATATCTCTTATTTTTTTACTTACTACTTACTTAGTTTTCAGTAGTACAATTATTTTAATTTGTTTTTATTAGTAACTGTTAAGACTACAATTGCAATTGAAAACTTTAACCAAATTCAAAATATGAAGAACATATTATTTTTGTTTTAATACATTTTTTGGATTAATATGCTACCTTAAATGTAGACCGTTGGCTTTGTTAAGTCCATTTTAGAGAATACATAACGTGTGTAGACTTGTGTTGAATACAAGGTAATTTGAAAACGGATGTCTGTTATTCTTACCATTTTCACCAAGCACATTTTCAGACGCCTTGATTCAATCAGTCAATCAAAAAGGACTTAAAGCTTGCAAATTTTAGAGCACTTTGTGCTTCAGTATGTTTGTCAAGCTTTATGGAGATGCTGATTTTCATTTCCAGCTTGATCTGGCACCTGCCCAGGGCCCACAGTTCAGGTTCAGGTTTATTTGTCATATGTAGAGTATAAATACAATGAAATGCATTTTGCTCAGAGCACTGTCTTGTATACACAGGACAAAAACAAACATCTATAGTGCAAAGAAAAAGAGCAAAGTGACAATACAGTTCGAGGTCAGCCTGACTGCCTGGGGGAAGAACTGAGACAGGTGGTGCGAGATTTGATGCTCTGGTAACGTTTTTTGGAAGTGCTAAAACTACTAGTAATTGATGTACTGACCATGGAATTACGGTGCTTAACTGACGAGCCAACTGGCCTGACCAAAACCTCACAGAGAATCCATGGAGTATTGTCAAGAGGAAGGTGTGAGACTCAACAATACAAATGATAGCCGTTATCAAAGCAAACCTGGGCTTCCATATAACACCAACAGTACCACAGGCAGATCGCCACGCCACATTGATGAAATAGTTTGTTCAAAAAGTATTGACTGCATACATTGATGTACTATTCAGATTTCAGACGGCCGACATTTCTGGTTAAAAAGAAAATCCTTTTTTTAGTGGTCTCGTAAAATATTTTGGGATAGGATTTTTTGATTTTCATGAGCTGTATGCCATAATCAAGATAAAAAGTTTAAAATATTTCACTTTATGCACAATTAATTGAGATATATATGAAAGTTTCACCGTTTGAATTATATTACAGAAGAAAATGAACTATTGCACAATATTAATTTGTTTTGAGAAGGAGCTGTACAGTAACTACTACAGTAATCTAATTTATCTGATCCTCCTGTGGTGCAGGATATTTATGCTGTTGCTTTGTCAAGAGAAGCTTCACCATTCAACAGATACCTTAACTTATCCCATTAGAAGATTGCATGTACATCTGCTATCTTTTGAATAATCTTGAATAATTTAGAATGTTCTAACAAGTCTCTTCTGGGAGAATATATGGCACCAAACATTTTCAGATGGATGGTCCGCGGCCAAATATCAAGTTAACGCACAAATACTTGGCACAAATACTGATTTAGAAGGGATTTGTAGAATCGACATCAGGTCATTAATGGGTTAAGCCATGAATTACTTTGAGCACAGGGAGGGAAGCTCACATCTGCCTGTGATTAAGTTCATGACTGTGTACCACTGTACCATAACATCAGAAGTGGGATTTGAACCCATACCTCCAGGGGAGACTGACCTGAAAGAGCAGATAAACTGCATTTAGTAATACTAATCTAACATTGAACATACAATAGTAGGGTAAGTGATATTGCTTTGGTTAAAACGTTAAATCACTAATATTCTGATGGTAATCAGACTGTTTGTTCAGTAACGGGTCTCCCCATCTCAATTTATTTAATACACTGAAAATACATTTTCAGGTAGGTGACATTTCAGCCAATCATTTATCATGACAATACAATTTTGTCTGCTCATTTCTTACAATTCCACTTGTTTAATCTGTATCCTGACAGAGTTCTCTATCCTGGTTGGATAAAATTGGTATCCCGACCTAAAAATGCATTTTCTGTTTATAAAAAGTTGGAGTAACATGGAGACTCCTGTTACTGAACAAACACCATAGCAATGAGTACTATCACAATAATACATTTTAACACTTATTTTAACCAAAGAGAATCACTTGCCCTACCTTTAAATATCAGTTGCATTATTAGGTCCTCAGAAGTGAACCCCCACCTATGAGTGAACCCCATAAACTGCTTGGATGACTTGGTTCTAGTTGACTAGTATTTTACTCAACAGCACCCCATTGTGGCTGACACGAGGACCTACAGTCCCAATGCAACTGAACTGACTACCATAATTGTGATGATATCCACATACACGCGTGTGTTTGGACTTTAAAAGGAAATAGAAGGAAATAGTAAGAAAGGTATAGGAAAGCTGACAGTGTGGGAGAGACAAACATACGGTCAGAAAGCTGACAGTGTGGGAGAGACAAACATACGGTCAGAAAGCTGAGAGTGTGGGAGAGACAAACATACGGTCAGAAAGCTGACAGTGTGGGAGAGACAAACATACGGTCAGAAAGCTGACAGTGTGGGAGAGACAAACATACGGTCAGAAAGCTGACAGTGTGGGAGAGACAAACATACGGTCAGAAAGCTGACAGTGTGGGAGAGACAAACATACGGTCAGAAAGCTGACAGTGTGGGAGAGACAAACATACGGTCAGAAAGCTGACAGTGTGGGAGAGACAAACATACGGTCAGAAAGCTGACAGTGTGGGAGAGACAAACATACGGTCAGAAAGCTGACAGTGTGGGAGAGACAAACATACGGTCAGAAAGCTGAGAAGAAAAGAGACACAGAAAGCAGGAAAGCGGAGAGGGAGACAGTGTACGAGAGACAGACTAGGAAACCTGCTTAAATATGATGAATTCCTGTTCTGTTCTTTAACCACATAGAAGTGTCTATTTGTATGTCTCTATATGTTTTGATGAATTGAACAATGTGGACCCTGTTGTAAACAAGTGTAATGCTTAATTGGGTCGTCCACTCACAGTTAACAGTCTCTGTATTGAGTTTGTGCTTGAAATGTACTGTAATTCTGCAAACTGTTAATAAATATTTCAATCAATCAATCAAAACAGACAGTAGGGACTGCAAGTGACTGAGCTAATAAAGCCTGATATCTGATAAAAGTGGATTCATCCAATTCCCTACCAGCTGCTCCAAAGGAGATCAGGTATATTGCTGTCCAGAGGGCAAGGGCAGGTGTTGCTCTAGCGCCCCCTACTGTCTATCTGTGCACGCCTCTGACTTTTGGGTTCCAGACCATAATTGCTTACATCAACCCTCACAGCAAAACGTCTGTTCATTAGCTGGAACTGGAAGTCATGATAGTATCTAGCGTGTACTGTGACTACACTTTGGCATAACTGTAAAAGTCAATCATTTATACACTCTTAATCTGCTGATAAGTACCTAATGTAAAGTTCACAAGAAGACACACACACACTCACACACACACACTACAAGATTATTTGAATGACAATCAATTTCCGCATTACATGTAGTGCAGATCGCTAGTTCAATGCCTGCAGTGGTACAGTTACATAGTAGGCCTATGTGTATTTACAGGATGGATTAGGAAACATGTGGTGCCTTATCTCACTCTGGTCACAAGAAATAAGGTTCAACTGTTTTTACAGGAATCGACCATTGCCCTTATGGTGGGGATGAACTGAATGTAAATATTGCTTCTCGTATGTCACTGCCCTCACAAAGAGGTCGAAGACAAACAGAACTTAAAAGGTTGAGCCTAAATGCAGCAGGGTATAGCTAAAACCGGATTTAAAGATTGAGCCTACATGAAGCAGGATAGGGAAGGGGAAGAAAATGGTGTGTGAAATAGAGGAAGGGAGACGGATGGGCGACTGTTATGATTGTAACTATGACCTAATCTTCTTGACCCAGTGTCAAACAATCACCTACGTAAGCACATTGATATCCATGATAACCACCCAATCCATGATGACCATCAATCAACTACTGTATCGGTCTATCAGAGACATGGACTGTCTGTGCTCAATGATATGAGATGCATGCTCTGTTCCTGTTCATGCTGTTCTTATCCTTGTTTTCATATCTGCTGGGCACGTCATGTGTACGCTGTTCAATACTTCAGCCTCTGCGTGACTCAGTTCATCCATAAGGCTTCCAGAGGGAGGTCTCCAAAAACAAGAGCCCTTTGCATCTTGGTGGCTGACCAGACTGACCACAATCACAACAGCGACGAGTATGGTTTGATTGATTGTCTTTGTTAAAGTGTTGTGCTTCCAAGGAAGGGCAAGGCCCGCCTGGTTCCGGGAAGGATAGAAGTTTATTGTTAGTTGATAATTACTTTACGTTAATTACTTTGTCTTTAATGGTTTATAAAGAAAAAAGATAAGGTTCTGCCTAACAACATAAAATAGAATTGCAACAGCAACAACAACAGATAGTCTGTGAACTTTGAACTCAAATATGGCCCATTTTGACTATATCAAAGACAGGCTCAAAGTTCCTTTGATTTGCACTTGGATTCATTCTTGTTACTCTGAGAATATAGGCTACAGTAGATTATTATAACATCATTATACTTTTTTTTTTTTTTTTTAAAGGTGCAGTTCCTTGTGGATTTACTAAAGGAAGCTAAAACATGTTCAACCGTAACTTAAAGAATGTACTTGTGGTCTCCGTTGGATTCCTGTCACTGTTTACAGCTTATGGAGGCCTGCAAAGTCTACAGGTAAGTTCACAAGTTGACTCAAACAGAGATGGGAGGTTCATTCAAGGTCATCTGTTGAACTATAGTCTAAAGTTGACAGCAGCAACTCAAACACGCAAACTGGCGTCTACATTACTACTTTGGAGCTTGCAAAAGTAGGCTAATATATGTACTTTGGAATGGAATGTGAGTCACATCACACGGACAGTAAAATCCAGAATTCTACTTCTGTTTTACTTACTTTTAGCTATTAAAGTATTTGTTTCTAGCAAGACACCTGTTCAACATCTACATTCAAAATGTATTGTAATATATTTTAGCCTATAGAAGCTAGATCATACCTTGTTTTGTTGCTAAATTTGGAAATATAATTTATATTATTTAAAAGAGTTTTACTCAGAATTAAGAATTATTTTCATTGTGTACGGTTTAGTTTAGTGTATTTTTTGTCATGGTGAATCCAGTCAAATCAAAGCCATGGGTCATCTCTCTAAGTATTTAGAATGAGCGACCCCCCCCCCCCCCTCGCCTCGTCCAATGGAACACTTTCCTGCTGGGCGTCTTTAAGTGTGCAATATGTGGTTTTAGATATTTTAGATTATAGCAGTGAGCCCAGTGTCTCATTATGGGATTTGTAGTCCAGGAAGTAAGTGAGCCCAGTGTCCATGAGATCAGAGACACTGGGCTCACTGCTACAATCTAAAATATCTAAAACCCACATATTACACACATAAAGACCCCCAGGAAAGTGTTCTACATCTTCTAAACGTCATTAACATATATTCTTTTGCAAAAAGGGGGAAGTGTCCCTGGGCCTTTAATGCAGTGGTTCCCAAAGTGGGGTCTGGGGACCCCCAGGGGTCCTTGAGGGAGTTCCATGGGGTACCCAGCTAAATTATAGTTTGGAAACATTGATTTTACAATATAAATCAGGGGTCCCAGAGATAGGAATGCCATTAAATGGGGGTCCATAGACTAATATGCATGTCAAACTGGGGGTCGTTGAAATTAAACGGGTTGAGAATCACTGCTAGAGACGTAAAAACTTCTCTTATGGGGGTCCCTGGCTGCAGGCATATCTTTTTCAAATTGGGGTCATCAGTGTCAATTTGGGGGTCCTTGACATGAAAGTGTCGGAACCACCGCTTTAAATGGACAGGTAGCACCTGGGAGGTTTTCAGCTATTAGTTATTTTCTGAGGGGCGCTAGCCCCTCCTATGCCCAGCTTTCCGGGTTTGTGTAAAGTGAAAGACGGACAAGTGAGGACGCAAATTGTGATTGGCCAGAATGAGATGATTGTTTGTTTACGGTGTTTAGCCGTTTACACAGACAATATATTGCTCTATTCCTGTACAATCAGAATGAGAGCGTTTAATGATCCTCCACCCCTCCATCCATTACGTTGTGTGTGTGGTGTGTGTGTGTGTGTGTGTGTGTGTGTGTGTGTGTGTGTGTGTGTGTCTCTCCTGTCCAGAGCAGTCTGAACGCCGAGGACGGGATGGGGGTGGCGTCTCTGAGTGTCATCTATGCCTCCATCATCGTCTCCTCCATGTTCCTGCCCCCCATAATGATCAAGAACCTGGGCTGTAAGTGGACCATCGTGGTCAGCATGGCCTGCTATGTCTCCTACTCCTTTGGAAACCTCTATCCTGGATGGTGAGACACCACTCTCTGTCATGTTCCTCTCTCTGTCCTTCTCTTTGTCTAAAGCCCTAACCACACCAAAGGGTCTAGACGGTTTTAGCGTTGATATGTCCTGTTGCACGTTGACCCACGTTGTCCCAAGTAAGTTAATTGTTTCAAGTGATTCAACGCATGGAATTCAAAGGCCCAAAACACACCAAAGGGTCACCATGCAACTCCTTGTAACCGTTTGGACCCAAGGAGTCGCATGGTGACCCTTTGGTGTGGTCAAGGCTTTATGCCTTTTGTCCATGAATTAAAACGAGCTTAAAATCATGTAGAAGGAAGCTCTGCCAGGGTGCTTTCAGGCTTTCTCTGATATGATCTTAAGAATATATGCCACTTATATTAACTCATTTTGTGTGGCCATTGTGTGGAAAACAAAATAATAATACATGGTATGCTTTGAACAATCAGTGATCTCAAGTTGGAACACACAGATATAATCCTAACAAATGGAATAAGTTACTACTTTAGTACGTTAATACTTCATTCTAATAGCACATAGCGCAGCATGTTCACACATACTACAAAGACCGTGTTCTATTTCACCAACAGTCTGTTGGATTTTACAGTTGTATTGGAAATTAAAGAGCCTGTGTATTACACAAATCACAGAGGCTCTAGATGGTCAATGACACACGACCAGCACACATTTTAACATCCCATTTCTGCTCGGCGGCAGAAGCAGCAGCAGCAATAAACAATAATAATATACCTAGTAGATCACAAGGGCTGTGCAGGTAGATCACATGACATGCCCCTAAAAAAAGGATAAAAATGTAAAAGAAATGGCATCTGCCACTTGAATTACGGTGACTTGATTGATTGACATCAATAAAGGGCCTGAAAATGATGTGCAACGTCAGTAGCATTACAGATTATTCCATTTCTCCCCCTCTATTTCCAATTCCAAGTACATTTGTCTTATATGTAATGTAATGTATTGTAATGCCACCTCCGATATTCCATATTTAAAACTATTTTCAGCAATGGTAAAATGTACTTTTCATCCCTACCTCTGTGATCCTGGGTTTGTATACAGGTACACACTCATCCCTACCTCTGTGATCCTGGGTTTATATACAGGTACACACTCATCCCTACCTCTGTGATCCTGGGTTTATATACAGGTACACACTCATCCCTACCTCTGTGATCCTGGGTTTGTATACAGGTACACACTCATCCCTACCTCTGTGATCCTGGGTTTGTATACAGGTACACACTCATCCCTACCTCTGTGATCCTGGGTTTGTATACAGGTACACACTCATCCCTACCTCTGTGATCCTGGGTTTGTATACAGGTACACACTCATCCCTACCTCTGTGATCCTGGGTTTATATACAGGTACACACTCATCCCTACCTCTGTGATCCTGGGTTTATATACAGGTACACACTCATCCCTACCTCTGTGATCCTGGGTTTATATACAGGTACACACTCATCCCTACCTCTGTGATCCTGGGTTTATATACAGGTACACACTCATCCCTACCTCTGTGATCCTGGGTTTATATACAGGTACACACTCATCCCTACCTCTGTGATCCTGGGTTTATATACAGGTACACACTCATCCCTACCTCTGTGATCCTGGGTTTATATACAGGTACACACTCATCCCTACCTCTGTGATCCTGGGTTTATATACAGGTACACACTCATCCCTACCTCTGTGATCCTGGGTTTATATACAGGTACACACTCATCCCTACCTCTGTGATCCTGGGTTTGTATACAGGTACACACTCATCCCTACCTCTGTGATCCTGGGTTTGGGCGGATCGCCTCTATGGTCGGCTAAATGTGCCTACCTGACCATCACTGGTAATCTACAGGCTGCCGAGGACGGCAGGAAGGGTGCCGATGTCATCAACCAATACTTTGGCATGTTCTTCTTCATCTTCCAGTCCTCTGCAGTCTGGGGCAACCTCATGTCCTCCCTCATATTCCAACAGGATGCTACAATAGGTACACACACGTAAAACACGCCTTTAGAATGAACGCAAATAGACAACAGCTACAAAATGTGATTCACCTCTTTGATTCACAAGATCCTTGTAAAGAAAGATTAATTACAGGGCAGTTGTCGTGTTACATTATCACTGTCTTAACTTCCTCTGGACAGGCTAGTAATTCATGGTTTTGACTAATTAAAATGTACGTGGTCTTCCAGCCAACATCACAGACGAACAGTTGGAGCTCTGTGGCACGGCTGTATGTGACATCCAGCCAAACGTCACCACCATCAAACCAGCACAAGAACTGGTCACGACGCTGGTCGGGGCCTACATCGGTATAACATCATGATCATTTTATGCCTTTTATTTTTTATCTCTTTCCAACGATCCATGTTCAAAGAAAACATCTCTCCCTTGTCGTGTAGGCGTCGGGCTGCTGGCCATGGTCATCGTGGCCGTGTTCCTGGACAACATTGACCAGAGCCAGGCCAGGGAGTTCCGTGGGAACCGGGAGCCGTTCTGCAGCACCTTCTTGGCCACATTCCGGCTGCTCAGAGACCGCCGGCTCCTCGTCCTCGTGCCTCTCACCATGTACAGTGGCTTTGAACAGAGCTTCCTCTCCGGCGAGTACACCAAGGTGAGGGGGAGCTTGTTAGGGCCCATTCATACTCCTATTTTAGAGGGTTCGGCGCTGTAGAGCCTACAATGTGACGTCATTTGGCTCTGTACAGCGCCAAATGACGTCACATTGTAGGCTCTACAGCGCCGAATGACGTCACATTGTAGGCTCTACAGAGCCAAATGACGTCACATTGTAGGCTCTACAGAGCCAAATGACGTCACATTGTAGGCTCTACAGCGCCGAATGACGTCACATTGTAGGCTCTACAGCGCCGAATGACGTCACATTGTAGGCTCTACAGAGCCAAATGACGTCACATTGTAGGCTCTACAGCGCCAAATGACGTCACATTGTAGGCTCTACAGCGCCAAATGACGTCACATTGTAGGCTCTACAGCGCCAAATGACGTCACATTGTAGGCTCTACAGCGCCAAATGACGTCACATTGTAGGCTCTACAGAGCCAAATGACGTCACATTGTAGGCTCTACAGAGCCAAATGACGTCACATTGTAGGCTCTAGAGCCTACAATGTGACGTCATTCGGCGCTGTAGAGCCTACAATGTAGGCTCTACAGTATCTCTTTGGTGCTACTGAAAGTTTCTGACGAGCCGAAATCGTTTCGGCACTACAGCGCCGAAACGGCGTTAAAATAGGAGTATGAATCGGCCCTTAATGTTTCCGTGTGATGTGAAAAATGTTGAAAAAACAGAGCAGTGATGTTTTCGAGGCTTGTTCAACACCCATTTTGAGCAGGAACCCCCTTTTGATGTTTTAAGCATATATGTAGGCTACTTTAGCTATTGAAAAATAGCAGATCTACAAGCTCGTAGCGCGGCACTCTACGAGCTTGTAGGTCTGCTATTTTCTTTTTTTATCCTGAAAATGTGGTGCAAATCTTTGAATATATATTCTTTCAGAGCGAGCGTTTTTAACTCAAAACCTTGCTTCTTCTGGGGGAGTCCCTGGAACAGCATATTTTCAGATGGGGGTCGGCATAAAATGTCTTTGTTTCCATTACAGAACTATGCCACGTGTGCACTGGGCATCCATTTTGTTGGCTATGTGATGATCTGCTTCGGGGCTTGCAATTCACTGTCCTCCATTGTCTTCGGGAAGTTGGCCATGTACACAGGCAGAGCTCCTTTCTTCCTGCTAGGTAAAGTTCATGGATAAAAAGATACCTTTAAGAGTGTAAACGAGGCTAATCTATAGAGCTATGCATAGTTGAGAATGCTCTGCTATGTTTCAGCTAGATTAATTATTAACCGGTCATCATATCGGTATCAGCAATATATCAAGAAAAACAACAAAAATGGTTGTATAACCTGCCCTTTTTTTCCTCTTTCTATAATTATCTGTTCGGCCCAAAAAAAGTGTTTATTGTCACGAGTTGTCACCTGCTGAGTTGGCTTTGTCCGAAGCTTTAAAGGTCTTTAAATAAATACTAGGGTAGGTACCCTCACAAAAACATGCAGTAATCCTGGTCTCTAAACTGCCTCCCCCTGGCCAGCCGGGGCGCCTGATGGAGGGGAATGGATCTGGTTGGAATAACGTGTTCCTTCCACTCGCTACGTCCAACCAGGGAAACTCCCTCCTGTCAGGTGTAAAGGAGCAACTTGGACACTCGGGCATGAAGGAAGCATGAGTTCAAGTCCGTTGCTCTCCCCAGGTTGGCGGAGGGTGTGTAGAGCCCAGGATCACATTAGATAATTGACACAGGGGTGAAAATGGGTTACAAAATCGTGGGGTAAAAATTATAAAAATAAATAAAGAAATAAAAACCTTTTTGAAACGCCTTCGCAGGGGGGATTATAAGTTGTAGTATAAATTGAAAGACATTTTGTATAGTTAAGACTTCCGATCTGAATCACACTCACCCTCATTCAACGAGCAGTGAGGTTTCTCAACGCCACGTCTCTCCATTCGCAGCGGCGGCCATCAACTTCTCCTGCATCATAGCCTTGCTGTACTGGAGGCCTCATCCCGACCAGCTGCCCGTCTTCTTCGTGTTCCCTGGGCTGTGGGGCATGGCAGACGCTGTGTGGCAAACGCAGACCAACTGTGAGAATATAAAACTAAATCCCTCGGATGATAAAAGCTCATATAGTTTAGATCAATGGTTTTCAACCCATTTCATATCATTGTTTATTCCCCATTTGAGCCACGGATGGACCACCATTTCATGACATTTTAGCCTCTCAGACCCAAAACGAAAGAATATTTAGTCGTCGTTGATGAAAATAACAGTTCTACATTCTCGTGTAGACTTCTTGTAAATTAAGTAATGCAGATGTTTAACAATAAAGTAACTCTTGAGAGCGTAAAATGAAACCAAATGGACCCATTTGTTTTCATTTTACACTCTCAAGAGTTAAAAGATCTATCGGGTTCCACTTGGTTACCAACTCTCCGTCATTTAGCAGGGGACCACCTGGAACCCCCTCAAGGACCACTGGTGGCCCCCCGAGCCACTGGTTGAGAACTACTGGTTTAGATAGAATTATTTATAGGACAGTGTCAAAATAAACAGCAGCACATCCAGATGGTTCATCAATGGCGTTAATTATGGCCATAGGTTTACTTCCAGACAGAGAGCAGTGTTTCATCTCGTTACCCCGATCTGTACTCTCAACTTACCAACCGTTTCTCTCTCCCATCTAAAGAAAAAAACACATCGACTTAAAAAGGCTACATTTATTTGTTTTTTATATTATATTATGATCCTATTATGTTGATTCTCTCTCTCTCTCTCTCTCTGCAGCCATCTATGGAGTGCTATTCCCCAGAGACAAAGAGGCAGCGTTTGCCAACTACCGCATGTGGGAGTCTCTGGGTTTCGTCATCGCCTTCGCCTACAGCACCTTCATCTGCCTGGAGACCAAGCTGTACATCCTTCTGGCTGTGCTGCTGCTCACCGTGGTCACGTACCCCATCGTGGAATACGGGGAATACAAGAACCCCACCATGCCCATCGAACAGTTAGACCACATAAACCCTGCAGGCCACCAGGACTCGGACCCTGAGGAGAAGGCCTACCATGAGAAGGCCTACCAGTCAGAAATGACAAGCAAGCACATCTTGGCTCAGACTAGTCTGTAGATTCCGTCTCGTAATCGTGACTGTTTGACTTTCTTTGTTTGAAGTGTAATGTCGTCGATGTCACTGAATGGTTAGCCGGGGAAAATTGTAGAGCCTTTTAAGTTATTCAGTTATCTTTTTAAGTTATTCTTTTGTGATGTTATAAAAAGTGTGATATTTAAAAAAAAAAGGACCAGCCGCCAAAACCACCAATCTTTCCTAAATACAATCCCACTAGAACAAACAAAGAACTATACCTATACCTTGGCCTAAACGTATACCCCACAACCCTGGCAGCCCCCCACTTTGAAAACCACTGACTTAAATGTCCCTCGCATATACAGTAAGGTCACACACCAGACCGTGGCCTCTCGCTTTGAGGGAGACAACGTGGCACACTCTGCCATAAACGATACTGTACATTTACAATGTACTCGTGCATTATTAAACAGTTGCTCTTATCCAGGCTGACTCATCCAAACATCTCATCCAGTGACTCAGGATATATGGCATGAGGAACTTTGGCCAACAAACCAAACATCTCATCCAGTGACTCAGGATATATGGCATGAGGAACTTTGGCCAACAAACCAAACATCTCATCCAGTGACTCAGGATATATGGCATGAGGAACTTTGGCCAACAAACCACACTTTGGCGCTATAAAGCAGCGGTTCCCAAACCTTTTCATGTCAAGGACCCCCAAATTGACACTTGACAAGCTCGTAGCGCGCCACCGAGTGGCGCGATACGAGCTTGTAGGTCTGCTATTTTTGAAAAATTCGAAGAACGACTGACATTTTTAGAATCTGATCTCAGGTCAGAATGGGTTCATCAGACCAGTGTGTGTCCAGTGGAAACCTCGTATGAATCTGATCTCAGGTCAGAATGGGTTAACACTGTATAGCCACATACATACATAGAAACACATCACACACACAGACACATTGTGCCACGTCGCCACTGAATGTCATTGCACTGATTTATCACCGCGCTGTCGCAGAATGGCTTCCTTTATGTCCCCCCAATAGAAAGACCCGGAATGCTAGATGTCCCATTAACCCATTCTGACCTGAGATCAGATTCATACGAGGTTTCCACGGGACAACACACTGGTCTGATTAACCCATTCTGACCTGAGATCAGATTCTAAAAATGTCAAAAATAGCAGACCTACAAGCTCATAGCGCGCCACTCGGTGGCGCGCTATGAGCTTGTAGATCTGCTATTTTTCAATAGCTAAAGCATAACATGATGCCAACACCAAAATGGGTGTCCGGTCAGAATGGGTTAATTGGCCAGTTTATTGTGCATTTGCATATAGGGGGCATTGGTAATGATTAAGCAATACCCCAGCCACACACACACACATACACACACACACACACACACACACACTACAGCACAGTGACATGTGTATGCATGCACACACGCACGCACACACACACACACACACACACACACACACACGGCACGCTCCAATACAAATGAGTTAAAACATCCACACTTTGCCATCAGGACAAATGGAATGAGACCAATGAGAAGCCACAAAGGCACCCCTTGCACCTAATCTGTAGTTTCAGAGGTCTGTAGTTTCAGAGGTCTGTAGTTTCAGAGTTCTGTAGTTTCAGAGTTCTGTAGTTTCAGAGGTCTGTAGTTTCAGAGTTCTGTAGTTTCAGAGGTCTGTAGTTTCAGAGTTGCAACAGAAGGTGTCAGTGTAGTCATTCTCAATACACAGACGCAAGCAGAGGGCTGTCCTATGACAAACAGATGAAATCCAATTCCTTATACCCCTCCTCTCTCTAACACACACACACACACACACACACACACACACACAGTTTGTTACTGGGTATACTGCATCTATCCACTAGAAATTATGTTCAGAGTCGGACTGCCTAAAATGCTCTTGCATCATCCTATAACAAAGCCATTTATTTTGAAATATCACCCTGGGATGCGCCGCTTACATGTATGTACAGTATGGCAGTGGTTTTCAACAGATTTTGACCCAGGGACCACCACTATTGTGTGGGGTGGGTCCATCACAGACCCACCCCACACACAAAGTGTTTGGGAGGTTCATGCAACATTCCATTGTCATCTTGATCAACTTTTGCCTGTTATCTCTGGAAAAACGATAAATAAAATATAAATTCTACTGCATTCTCTAATTGTGTAGACTTCTTGTAAATGAAGTAATGATCGAATTGATTGATTGAATTGATTGAAATCTTTATTAACAGTTTGCGGAATTACAGTACATTTCAAGCACAAACTCAATACAAAGACTGTTAACTGTGAGTGGACGACCCAATTAACACATCTAGTACAGGAAGTGCATCAAAATAGACGCTCCGGGGTGCCAGAGTAGTCGCCAGAGTAGTGATCGCTTTTACTCTGAAAGCCATGAACCGGAAACACTTTCTTAAAAAAATTGACTTGACAAAGTGAGCTCATAATCCCCGATCATCTTACTATATTTATATAAACTCCAAAAAGCGTTCATATTTTGCGGGAGAGACGGATGAGGAGCAGAAATGCAGCGCCAGCATATCGATCCATTCATCACCACGGAGAGCGCCCTGGATGAGGAGATACGAGTCATTCTTTCCGCCGCGCTAACATGGGAGTCAATGACAAGCTAATATTTGCACAGAGCGTTAGCATACGGCAAGCGAAAAGCGAAATGCCAAAAAAAAAAGAAGGAATAATTCTGAATATTATTATCTCGCCCCGCGTCGTTTGGACGTCGCTAGGACGTCCACAGACGTCTAAGGTACCACTCGGTTCTGATCCTTATGACGTTTCCAGACGTGTTTTGTACAGAATGTGTTAAGCCTTACACTTGTTTACAACAGGGTCCACATTGTTCAATTCATCAAAACATTTAGAGACAAACAAATAGACACTTCTATGTAGTTAAGAACAGAACAGGAATTCATCATATAGGAAGCGAAAAGGGAAAAAAATATATATACAGTGAGGGGAACAGGGGGATAAAAGAAAACGAAAGACAGAGTGTAGGGCGCCTGCACACAACACCATGCGTTGATGCCATGTGTGCATATGTGCAGGCACCCAACACCACGTCCATACAAAAACATAGTACAATCCATAGTACAAAGACAGAGTGTAGGGCGCCTGCACACAACACCATGCGTTGATGCCATGTGTGCATATGTGCAGGCACCCAACACCACGTCCATACAAAAACATAGTACAATCCATAGTACAAAGACAGAGTGTAGGGCGCCTGCACACAACACCATGCGTTGATGCCATGTGTGCATATGTGCAGGCACCCAACACCACGTCCATACAAAAACATAGCCCAGTAACCACACCAAAGAGTGGAGACGGTTTTAGGTGTGATATGTCCTGTTGCACGTTGACGCGCGTCATCCCTAGTGATTCAACGCATGGAATTCAACGGCCCCAAAACCACACCAAAGGGTGGAGACGGTTTTAGCGTTAACTCCTTGCAACCGTTTGGACCCAAGGAGTTGCACGGTGAACCCTTTGGTGTGGTTATAGGGCTTAAGTATGGTTTCATCTTCACTAGAGCTTAGCATGAAGTGCCAATCTAGTGTCCTCATTTCACTAGTATCATCATCATCATGTCATGATGTGTGTGTGAGGAGGATTCTGTTTCCCCTTTTTTATTGTATTTTATTGGAACCATCACACAAGGCTACATTATTGTACTCTTAGTCATATTAAACTACTAAAATCCTACACACTCTCCTTTTCGCCCCTCTACACAACAAATATCTACGTACAGTATACACACAACACATCATGTTGTGACATGCTGTTGTGAGCTTGTAAATCTGTTCTTTTTGCCAAACGTTTGCCCATGAAGAACAGGGACGCTATAGGGTTGTGGTTCATTTCCTATAATAGAACCGAATTTATGGCCACAATCTTACATCTCTGACAATGAGGGTCACTCCGATCCTATCCACACCCACGCTCCTACTCTTCCTCATGCCTTTTGATGCAAGTCTCCACAGTTGTATCTCGGTATGGCCATACTGTACGAGCGCGTGGTTCTCTACTGTTCTCACAATGGGCAATGCTTTACCGCAGAGCAACGGAATCAGGACGCAGTATTATTAATATCTTGCTCTAGTATAAAGTTATTCTTTGTCTGCAACCCTCGTCTTTGACCCACTTATGGGGTTTTTGAGCCCTTGGTTGAGAAACACCGGTTGAGAGTGCATGTGTATGCGGGACATTATTGTTCAGATCATTATACAGTAGATTATACAGTAGAATGATGGTCCCTGGAGTCCTCTGGTCAGATCATTATCCCATTCTGACCGGGCACCCATTTTGGTGTTAGCATCATGTTATGCTATAGCTATTGAAAAATAGCAGATCTACAAGCTCATATCGCGCCACCGAGTGGCGCGATACGAGCTTGTAGGTCTGCTATTTTTGAAAAATTCGAAGAACGACTGACATTTTTAGAATCTGATCTCAGGTCAGAATGGGTTCATCAGACCAGTGTGTGTCCCGTGGAAACCTCGTATGAATCTGATCTCAGGTCAGAATGGGTTATACAGGAGTCCTCTGGTCATTCTCTTTTGAAGACCCTGAATGACGTAAACTTGATTCAAGCCACTGTTTTTGCCTTCTGCAGCAGTGGCACTGTTTCTCTTGATATCTCTCTCTCTCACACACACACACACACACACACACGCACACGCACCCACGCGCATCCTCGTGCGTGCGTCTGTCTGTAGCGTTACAATTAAGCCTAATTTTGGGCTGTTTGGCCAGCTCTCTTTCCTCTTGGCAGGTGCATCACCATTTGGACCAAACACATTAGTGGGGAACGGCCAACAAAACATGGCTTGCCCTTAAGTAGAGAGACATCTGTCAACAATCAGGCGGCGTGAGGCGTCGTTGCTTGTAAAGAGCGTGATTACACTTTGCATGGGTTGAAACGGTCAGGCTTTTATCTCGCCATGCAGGGCGTCCGCACCGCCAGCCCTACAAGGACCATATGTTAGGCCATCCTAAGCCCAAAGCTGGACCAGAAATGGGATTTGTATAACATCCAAATCCCCTCTACCCGTAAACACCTTGGCGCCGTGATCTTTCCAGGATCCCTCGCACACACACACACACACACACACACACACACACACACACACACACACACACACACACACACACCTTTGGCCTTCCTGCTGGCAAATCCCTCCTCCCCCCCGCGTCCCATCCCGTCCCACCCACGTCCCACAAGGCCGAGAGGAGTGTTGGGTTTCATTGCCATTCTGAGGCAGGAAGCCCTCTCTGTCTGGTCCTTTTATAGTCCTGGATATTCATACACACTGGCTTTGTGCAGGGGACTATCAGATGATGAATTGCACGCTATATAGTAATACTATGGAGATATCCCATTGCAGCCAAGTACAGACCAATACCATGTGTTTTAACCCATTTTGACCTGAGATCAGATTAAAAAAAATGTCTTCTACATCAATTTGCCACCAAAATGCGTTAAGAGGGATCTGGGCCGTGCCAATGAATCAAACTACTGGTTTCTGAGGTTGGGTAGAAAACTATTGTGACCATTTTAACCCATTCTGACCGGGGACCCATTTTGGTGCTAGCATCATGTTATGCTTTAGCTATTGAAAAATAGCAGATCTACAAGCTCGTAGCGCGCCACCGAGTGGCGCGCTACGAGCTTGTAGGTCTGCTATTTTAGAAAAATTCGAAGAACGACTGACATTTTTTAAATCTGATCTCAGGTCAGAATGGGTCAATCAGACCAGTGTGTGTCCAGTGGAAACCTCGTATGAATCTGATCTCAGGTCAGAATGGGTTAATTATATACCCGTTTTGGGCAGAATAATATGGTGTGATGTGACATTGTGACATTCCGTTTGGCATTTGTCACTCTATTTAGGCCACCATGCATATCATATAGGGTGCTGGTAGACCTGTCTGAAGTGAGTGGTGCACCAGCGCCCCCTGTTGGTACTCTACATACAGACATAGGAATGGTCGGACGTTGCTGGTTGTAGGAGTGGTTGCACCACTCAAAAGAGACATTTATTAATGAAATAAACTGTTGCCTAAATAAAGAAATGTGAATTGACCCAATCTATGATCCAGACCACTTTGTAATTTTACTAACAGTCCCCAGATGCTCCAACGTGAGCCAGTAACATGTGAACCAATGCAGCGACTGAAAGATGCATACTGTTACATCACCTATCCTGCAGGAGCGTGCACGCAGACAGACACGCAAGCAGCCACGCAGACACGCACGCACACACACAGTGTGTATACAATGGTCCTCCCCCATCTCTGCGATACAACTTATCAAAACTTCAAAGTCGCTTTAGTGAAAAAAAAATCACTCACAATGACCCATTACAACTTTGAAAAGAAACGTAAACATCAGAAATACATTTTCCTGTGTTTCTTTTATCTCCACTGGAACTGCAGTCGTGTTACTGTACAGTACAGAACAATACGTTCTGAGAACGCCGTCGTTCTTCATCAAACCCATTTAACCCATTCTGACCTGAGATCAGATTCACACAAGGTTTCCACTGGACAACACACTGGTCTTGATTAACCCATTCTGACCTGAGATCAGATTCTAAAAAATGTCAGTCGTTCTTCGATTAAAAAAAAATAGCAGACCTACAAGCTCGTAGCGCGCCACTCGGTGGCGCGCTATGAGCTTGTAGATCTGCTGTTTTTCAATAGCTTAAAGCATAACATGATGCCAACACCAAAATGGGTTCACGTTCAGAATGGGATAATACAGTATACACACATGAAAGTGCATAAAGGGTGATGAATGGTTGTTCACGAGGGTACACATTTAAGCCTCCAAAAATAAAGTCAAATACTAATCTTTTCTTACCCCATGCATAATATCTTTGTGCAAACGTGAGAATGTGACGCTCAAAAACTGCAGGATAGACAGACAGTTATCTGTTCTGGGAACTGCAGGTGAAACAGGTTTAATCCATTTTGGTTATGCTTTAGCTATTGGAAAAATAGCAGATCTACAAGCTCATAGCGCGCCTGCACCGAGAAGAACCACTGACATAGAAACATGAGCTTTTTTCAGAAAACTGTCAGGATGTAGAAGACATTTTTTTAGAATCTGATCTCAGGTCAAAATGGGTTAGTCGAAATTCAGGGCTTGCATCGCATGCAGCCGTCTGTCCGTCCGTCCATCCATCCATCCATCATGCTTTAACCCATTCTGAACGGGAACACATTTTGGTGTTAGCAGCATCATGTTATGCTTTAGCTATTGAAAAATAGCAGATCTACAAGCTCATAGCGCGCCACCGAGTGGCGCGCTACGAGCTTGTAGGTCTGCTATTTTTGAAAAAATCGAAGAACGACTGACATTTTTAGAATCTGATCTCAGGTCAGAATGGGTTCATCAGACCAGTGTGTGTGTGTCCAGTGGAATCCTCGTATGAATCTGATCTCAGGTCAGAATGGGTTAATAAGTGGTTTAAAAAGCAACGTAGCTGAGAATGAGCATCAGATTATTGGGTTGAGATGTCACAGATGTCTCTCGGACATGAAGAGACACTATAGGCTGCAGGCAGAAGACGCGAATTGACCAGCAGCACGGCCACCTCCTCCCCCCGTTTTATTCAAAGTACATCAGAATTTAACCTATATTCTGGGCAGGAACCCCTCTTGCCGTTTTAAGCATTATGTTATACTTTTAGCTATTGAAAAATAGCAGATCTACAAGCTCATATAGCGACCTACGACGAGCTTGTAGGTCTGCTATTTTTGAAGAATCGCGAATATGTGGCGCAAAACTTTGAATACATGCTTCTTTCACAGAGAATGTTTTCAACTCAAATCTTTGCTTCTGGGAAGTCCCTGGAACTATACATATTTTCAGATGGGGGTCGGCGGCCGATTACATATAATATCTATCTGGGTTATTGACATGAAATAGTTTGAGAACCACTGACCTAGAAACATGGGCTTTTCAGAAAACTGTCAGTATTTAGAAGACATTTGTAGAATATTCCTCGGGTCTAAATGGGTTAAACACAATAACACTCATGTTCAACATGGTACAGTACGTAGATGACATTTCTGATGGACTGATGTTCAAAAGATTACAAATGATCTGGGCCTGATCATTAATGATCATTAATGATCATTAATGATCTGGGCCTGATCATTAATGATCTGGGCCTGATCATTAATGATCTGGGCCTGATGCATGTATCGTTGCAGTGGGTGAGTGCTCATTTTCTTTGCATGGAGATGAGCAGTGAGGAGAGTATAGGGAGCGAGAAAGGGAGAGAAAGATCAATGTATTGCAATTAATAGCAGCTTACACACATTATTGCCAATAGAATTAAATACTTCTCATCCTGTAACAATGATTTCAGCCCCTGGTTTCTGAGGGGCGCTATAGCCCCTCCTATATGTCCATCTTTGGGTGTATGTGCACAGACATAGTGTCTATTTTAAGCCATGATGATGTACGATGATAAGAGCGCCCCTCAAAAGAAATGGCACCCTTTTCAAATTGACCAATAGAGCACCAAAGTCTGACGTCAATATCGGTCAAGTACACTGGATCATGTACTTTTTATTTGCATTGTAATCCCCACAAAGGGGGATTTTAGACCGCCTCAAATAAGAACCGTGTTTGAAAAATAAACAAGTCACCCCGGCCGCTTCACTCATATTGATATGAAGAATCAACTGACTGAGAGAAAAACACTATAGTTACTGCTGCTGAACTAGTTACATTTTCGCTAGAAACAGACTGTATCATATTATGAGTGACTGACTGTCACAAACGATACAGAGACACCCTCCCTGACATCATAACGTTACAGCTGACACCTCCCTGACAATAACGCAGAGACGGCTTATATGAAACGATTTTAAGATCACCCCATGTTATTCTCCATAGAGAACTTACTTCCGTGAACCCGGGGAATCTAGGGGACGAACGAGTGACGTCAGGACTTCGGCGGTCTAATATAACGCCACCAGGAGGCCACAATAACCTACCTGACCTGGCAGAGAGACCTAGTGCTCCAAGGAGCACTATTTCTAGTCTCCATTTAATTTTGTCCGTCGTTAAAGCAAACTGCAAACTAAAAGAGTTACAAAGTAGTTCTATACGCTGTATCCTGAAGTGCTTTATCTTCATACACTCGTACTGCAGACAGTATGTATCTCTAAAAGATGTTATGAAAACAAAAGCCTATTATTTCCTACAAGACTGTTCTCTCTTCTTCGGTGTGTAGGTAGTGTCCTTCCCTCGACTATAAACTTACTGACCCTCTCTGGCTCTCTCTCTCTCTCTCTCTGAGGCAGAGCTACACTGACTCCTTCTCCGGTAGAAAGGAAAATCAATGAGCCCACAGAAGGAGGCGGTATTGGTAACACAGTAAAACTGTCAGTGCTGGATATATGGCGAACGTGGCCTTTACAAGCCTCCAAACACAAAGCAGGCGCCTTAGGTTATTGTACGTGGCTCTGCTCCCGCCTGCGATTCCTTTGATTTATGGCTGTATAATCTACATAATTATATCAGCAAAAGTAAATAGAAATCCATCATTATTCTATGATGATATACCCTATTTGCTAGTGTACTGTAATGCGTTCTTATTATATACAAATTGCCTTGTGGGTTGGGGTGGAGGGTGGGTGGGTGGGCATTGCAAACAAAACAGACACGTCCGGTCTCTGTGGATGGTGGGTTATGTCACACAAACTAAGCTTTGTGAAGATTTGAAAGTCGGAAATTAAGTGGCCTGAAAAATCTACCGATCATACAATGACAATGATCATTTTGTCTGTGTGATTAGGCCTGTGTGTGTGTGTGTGTGTGTGTGTGTGTGTGTGTGCGTGCGTGTGCGTGAGTGTAATAGCAATAGAGAGACAGGAAACCACAGAGAGGGTGGTCACGCAACAGGCATTCGAGGCAGAATTGAACGGAGGACGTTGTAATTATATGGTCGATACACTATCCGGTCGGCTCCCTTTCAGTTGACATTTTTTGAATTGAGTGAATTAGAAAGTTGGCCCTCGTTCGTATGTTGTGCCCATCAATGTACACACGCACGCACACTATAGCGTCTGTAGGAAAACCTCCGATAAGAGCCCATGTGAAGACAAGCTTCTTTCACCACTCAAACGTCTCGTCATGAAGGTGGCACCGGCGTGGAGTGCCGTTGGCGCCGTGCCTGGCAGGCCCTGCATGGCACTGCCCTGGAAACCCTCCTGAAAGCTGCTTATCAGGTGTCACATAAGGGGCCTCTCTTCTGCTTTCCCCCCCCCCTTCACATAGTGGTTTTTAACCCATTCTGACCTGAGATCAGATTCATACGAGGTTTCCACTGGACACACACTGGTCTGATTAACCCATTCTGACCTGAGATCAGATTCTAAAAATGTCAGTCGTTCTTCGAATTTTTCAAAAATAGCAGACCTACAAGTAGATCTGTAGATCTGCTATTTTTCAATAGCTAAAGCATAACATGATGCCAACACCAAAATGGGTGCCCGGTCAGAATGGGTTAAGCCAAGTGGAGCCTTTACAGGACTAACTTAACGCCTAGCAGAGTTTATTTCTATCACTGGGGGATTTCTCCCATCTCAAATCTTCACCCAAAGATTGTTTTACACTCCAAGGATTAATAGGTTCTGTGGTTCTGGTCACAAACCAGCCATATTGGACCAACACTATAGTCTCCAAGGTTCTGTATGTTAGCTTAACCAGAGGGAAACGTTTTGGAGAGTACACTGAATTTAAGATTCTGTATGTTAGCTTAACCAGAGGGAAACGTAGACCCGTCACTGAATTTAAGTTAGTCTTGGCATGGCGATAAAAGAGCACGATATGCAGTCTGAGGCTAATGCTAATCTAGCCTATCTTTAACCCATTCTGACCCGAGATCAGATTCATACGAGGTTTCCACTGGACAACACACTGGTCTGATGAACCCATTCTGACCTGAGATCAGATTATAAAAATGTCAGTCGTTCTTCGAATTTTTCAAAAATAGCAGACCTACAAGCTCGTAGCGCGCCACTCGGTGGCGCGCTATGAGCTTGTAGATCTGCTATTTTTCAATAGGTAAAGCATAACATGATGCCAACACCAAAATGGGTGCCCGGTCAGAATGGGTTAACATGCCCTTGCGTAGAACGTCTGCGATCGCACGGCGGGCCCCTTCGCCCATGAGCGTGGGAACAGGGGACATAAAAGGGTACAGGCTCAACACCGGGCTAAGTGAATCAGTGGCTCTGATGTAGCCAGTGTCCCTTCGACATTATTGGCAATTAGCCACCGATAACTGGACAGGAAAGGCAGCAGACAAGGGGGGGTTTGCCTGCAGGAGAGAGTGTGAAGGTCACGGCCGAGATCTGAAGGGTTGAACAATAATGCAACACCGGTCTCAGAAGAGCTAACGCTATCGCACGCCAACACCTCGCCAGACCAGGGAGGCAGTGGAACACCATGTGAGGGGGGGGGGGGGGGGGGGGGGGGGGGGAGGGGATGGTTTGGAAAGAGGCCAGTCTTTCTTTCTTGCACTCATTCTCTTTATAGCCTATATGGGCTCTATTTTCGGCCTTGCTAAACCATCCATCCATCCGTCTTCAACTGCTTATCCGTAGTCGGGTCGCTGTGGCAACAGCTCCACCAGAGTGCTCCAGACTTCCCTCTCCTCCAGAGCAACATTAGTGACTTCCTCCTGGGGGGGATCCCGAGATGTTCCAAGGCCAGTGAGTCGATGTGTTTCCTCCAACTGCGCCTTGCTCTGCCCCGGGGTCATCTCCCAGTGGGACGTGGTCCTTGGTCTGCCCCCCGGGGTCATCTCCCAGTGGGACGTGCGTCGAGGACCTCCCTATAGGGAGATGAGGCATCCTAACCAGATGCCCGAACCACCTAAGCTGGCTCCTTTCCAGGCGAAGGAGCAGCGGTTCTATAGATAGATTGCTAACCGTGGCGGCCACGGTTGACATGCTGAGTTTGTTTGCTTCCTCCATGGTGACAGTTTAGCACACGGTATGACTTTAACTTGCACTGATTGGTCAGCTGATCTAGGCTCTATAGGGCTACCAGTTAACACCCTCTTGGTCCGTTTATCACTCCCCTCACCCAGTGCAAGTAAAGGCAGCCTGGGTATATCTTCTGATATCAAAATCACAATTTTCCTTTCCTTTCCCATTCACCAACCTGTGGTGCCATTCCTCAGAATTGTTGCTTATTTGTTGTTGCTTATTTGGTGCCTGTTCAGTGTGTGGGAGGTACCACACTCCCTGGTACCACACTCCCTGGTACCACACTCCCTGGTACCATACTCCCTGGTACCACACTCCCTGGTACCACACTCCCTGGTACCACACTCCCTGGTACCACACTCCCTGGTACCACACTCCCTGGTACCACACTCCCTGGTACCATGCACACTCCCTGGTACCACACTCCCTGGTACCACACTCCCTGGTACCACACTCCCTGGTACCACACTCCCTGGTACCACACTCCCTGGTACCATGCACACTCCCTGGTACCACACTCCCTGGTGCCACACTCCCTGGTGCCACACTCCCTGGTACCACACTCCCTGGTACCACACTCCCTGGTACCACACTCCCTGGTACCACACTCCCTGGTACCACACTCCCTGGTGCCACACTCCCTGGTGCCACACTCCCTGGTACCACACTCCCTGGTACCACACTCCCTGGTACCACACTCCCTGGTACCACACTCCCTGGTACCACACTCCCTGGTGCCACACTCCCTGGTGCCACACTCCCTGGTACCACACTCCCTGGTGCCACACTCCCTGGTGCCACACTCCCTGGTACCACACTCCCTGGTACCACACTCCCTGGTGCCACACTCCCTGGTACCACACTCCCTGGTACCACACTCCCTGGTACCACACTCCCTGGTACCACACTCCCTGGTACCACACTCCCTGGTACCACACTCCCCGGTCGCAACAAACCTATCCTGGTTTCAAGCTAGGGAATGATGTGGATCTCAGAAAGGAAAAACGGCATGGCTGCAACGTCTATCTCGGACTTAACCTGACCAACCTGTGACACCATTTGTCTGTGACCTGGTTTCACTGCAATCTCCACTGACTCCACTTCTACAATTGAAGAAAAATATTAAGTATCAGAAATATGTGGGGGAAAAAAACCCCATAGCAGAGGTACTTCTGTCATGTGGCCTAATGGCAGCGATGTCAGAGACATTCATTTATTTTATTTTAAGTTTTTTTTTTCATCCCACGATTCTGTGCACTAGGCTGCACCTTTTTCTGGGCACGGCCTCAAATGTTATAGCCCTTTAGCGGTGGCGGGGTCCACGCACGCCGAGGAGGAGAACTAACAGTCGCTCTGTCAACGGGAACGGAGGCTGTGCAGCGGATGTGTTTATTTTAAGATTTGCAGTAATTACTTAACGATGCCTCAAAGATATGCTCGGCGCAAGAAGAATGCCGCGTGTATACCCACAACACGTTATTCCAACCAGTTCCTTTCCCCTCCATCAGGCGCCCCGGCTGGCCAGGGGGAGGCAGTATAGAGACCAGTTCCTTTCCCCTCCATCAGGCGCCCCGGCTGGCCAGGGGGAGGTAGTTTAGAGACCAGGATTACTGCATGTTTTTTGAGAGGGCACCATACCCTACCCCAGGGGACACGGGGAGAACATGCAAACCATACAGAATACAGCCACCGCCAGATCACTCGAGTCAAAGTCGGAACGGCGTCAGTCGGGGAGGACGTACGACGCGTACAGATCGTCGCCCATCGTCATGAACTCCAGCCAGTTCCGCCGGAAGCCTCGAGAGTGGACCCCCGGGACCCCCGGGACCCCCGCATCCACGACGAGCCCCCAGCAGCCGACGCGGCCTTCTGCTCTCTCTCGGGCGCGGGCGACGTGCGCCTCGCGCAGCGTCACGTTGTGGCCGATGTGAACCACCTGCGCCAGCAGCAGGCAGAGCAGCCCCGCCGCCGCCACGCTGCCGTACCAGAGCAGCCCCGCCTCCGCCACGCTGCCGTACCAGAGCAGCCCCGCCGCCGCCACGCTGCCGTACCAGGCGCAGGCGAAGACCAGCGCCGTGGCGTGCCGCTGGAACACGCCGGGGCAGTAGAGCAGGGCGGTGAGGAGGCTCCGCCTCCGGGGCAGTAGAGCAGGGCGGTGAGGAGGCTCCGCCTCCGGGGCAGTAGAGCAGGGCGGTGAGGAGGCTCCGCCTCCGGGGCAGTAGAGCAGGGCGGTGAGGAGGCTCCGCCTCCGGGGGCAGTAGAGCAGGGCGGTGAGGAGGCTCCGCCTCCGGGGGCAGTAGAGCAGGGCGGTGAGGAGGCTCCGCCTCCGGGGGCAGTAGAGCAGGGCGGTGAGGAGGCTCCGCCTCCGGGGGCAGTAGAGCAGGGCGGAGAGGAGGCTCCGCCTCCGGGGACACACGCTCCGCAGCGACAGGCCGATGCCGTACAGCGACGTCGACAGGAAGAGGAGGAGCGTCAGCAGGAAGCTGCGGTGATTGGCCTGCCCCACGCAGCCGTCGATCCAGACGCAGTGGTGGTCGAGGCGCCGCACGCACACGCCGCAGGTCCGGCAGTGGCCCGAAGAGGTCGACGTCCTATCTCGGACGTCCCCCCGGCTCGGCCGCACGGCGCCCGGGTCCTTCCTGGTGTGGGCGAGCGCCAGAAGCCCCAGGGTCATCCCCGTGGCGAAAGCCACGCAATGCGCCGACCCCACGTGGCCGCGCGGACACACCTCCGTGACGAACACGTAGCCGACGGAGCCGAGCGTCAGGCTGAGGAAGAAGCGCGTACGACGACGTCCCTTTGTCCGCCGGCGGGCGTAACGCCACGCCAGCACGCCCGGCAGGGCCGCCAAAACCACCGCGGCGAGGAGGAGGAAGTGAAGCGCCGCCACGTGCAGCAGGGCGGGTAGCAGAACGAACGCCGCGATGGCAGACGGGTCTACCTTCCGGGCTCCGCCCCACAGCCAGACGGGTCTACCTTCCGGGCTCCGCCCCACAGCCAGACGGGTCTACCTTCCGGGCTCCGCCCCACAGCCAGGGCATGCGAGCGCGGTCCGCCGCCAGCAGTCGCGACGGCACCTGGGGTTCCGCTCGCCGTGCATGTTCACGTACTCGCAACAGCACAGGCCGCGTTCGGGATCCTCCTCCTCCGCCGTGACAGCCAGCCTCGCGGCCGATTGGCTGCGAGGCCGGCTGTCGAGACGAGGCGAGTCGGCGCGTGGCGGCGGCGGCAGCGGCGGCGGCGGCATGGCCGGCTAACGTTGAAAGGTTTCACGGCTCACCGCAGAGCGGGTCCGTTTCATGTTTTAGAATTCACAACAGGGGCTCCGATGTGAACATGATAAACATTCAATTTACGATGCGTTTCGAGGGTATTTTAACTACGGGACGTATGTCAACATGTGACGTAGATTCCCTCTGCTATGTAACAGGACATGACATCACAAAACCAGACGGTTTTCTCAATGTCGTCAGTTAACTCTGTTCTTACTCTATGGCTCTGCCTAAACCTAACCTGACCGTAACCTCTCAAACTCTATGGCTCTGCCTAAACCTAACCTGACCGTAACCTCTCAAACACTATGGCTCTGCCTAAACCTAACCTGACCGTAACCTCTCAAACACTATGGCTCTGCCTAAACCTAACCTGACCGTAACCTCTCAAACACTATGGCTCTGCCTAAACCTAACCTGACCGTAACCTCTCAAACACTATGGCTCTGCCTAAACCTAACCTGACCGTAACCTCTCAAACACTATGGCTCTGCCTAAACCTAACCTGACCGTAACCTCACAAACACTATGGCTCTGCCTAAACCTAACCTGACCGTAACCTCACAAACACTATGGCTCTGCCTAAACCTAACCTGACCGTAACCTCACAAACACTATGGCTCTGCCTAAACCTAACCTGACCGTAACCTCACAAACACTATGGCTCTGCCTAAACCTAACCTGACCGTAACCTCACAAACACTATGGCTCTGCCTAAACCTAACCTGACCGTAACCTCACAAACACTATGGCTCTGCCTAAACCTAACCTGACCGTAACCTCACAAACACTATGGCTCTGCCTAAACCTAACCTGACCGTAACCTCACAAACACTATGCCTATAACCCTAACCTCACAGAATTATAACCCCCCCAAACCACGCCCACCTCGGCGAAAGCACTGCGAAAAAGGGCAGTCCCGACATCACTGTATAGCTAAAAGAACCAACGTGTGTGTGTTACTATGTGTGTGTGTGTGTGTGTGTGTGTGTGTGTTACTGTGTGTTTGTGTGGGTGCATGCACAAGTGTGGGGACCTGTCATAGATTGTGGGATCGTTGTGAAGGATCTGGTGGACTGGTGACGGCCAGTTTCAGCAGCTCCGATGAAAGGAAAAGACAGCTGCAGGCAGCGCTGTCTGGTACAGGAACGATTACAACACAAGCTATACTGTACACGCGAGGTCAAATAACTCCTATAACTCAGACAAACCTCAACACACTGCTTTTTAACTTTCAAAGTAAAAAATAAAATCCACTACTACTTCCAAAGTTCAGATCTACAAGCTCACAACATACATGATGTGAAGCTTGTAGATCGGCTATTTGAAAATAGTCTGAGATGTCGCGATGCATTTCACTGTACGACGTGTCCACAATAGGTATACAACAGGTTCAAGTGGAGGTGTTATGGGTTAACCCGTTCTGACCTGAGATCAGATTCATACGAGGTTTCCACTGGACAACAACACACTGGTCTTGATTAACCCATTCTGACCAGAGATCAGATTCTAAAAAAAATGTCAGTCGTTTTTCAAAAATAGCAGACCTACAAGCTCGTAGCGCGCCACTCGGTGGCGCGCTATGAGCTTGTAGATCTGCTATTTTTCAGTAGCTAAAGCACGACATGATGCTAACACCAAAATGGGTGCCCGGTCAGAATGGGTTAATCAGGATTTTGGCCAGGACTCTGTGGACATTGCTCTTTCTTGCCATTATGTTTCCATGTACGTAAGTGTATTTTCTTTTCTGTTTTGTGCTATATGTCAAATGTGTGTATACTGTATGTGTTGCATACAAGGCTGCTGGCCGGTCGCAAGACAAATTCCAGCGCAAACTGACAATAAAGTATCATATCATAATTATACAGATGGCATGTGACAAAAAAAACCTCTAATAACAGTTAGATTTTGGGAATTGTTACAATTCATCTTCAATCAGTTTTAAGAGATACCAACTCGAGGATATACATGCATGCCTACAGCCACATAACTATGAAAGTCTGTGCATGTGTACGTGCGTTTGTGCGTGCGTGTGTTTTGTAGCATTTATCCCAGATACAGCATGCTACTAAAATAATTAGTCCATAATTGGAAGCACCTGCCACTCTAAAAACACTAAAGCTAACGCAAAACACCTGCGTGTACATCTTGAGTGTACAAAATGCTATATCAGCTTAAATTTGGTAAAAGACATGGCTTCCTCACTCCCTTCATATGCCAATGGTCATTGTATACAATAAGGTCAGACTAAAGTCAGACTAAAGAGGTCCTTTGTCTACCAGTCGACCTTGAGGCTTAATCAGGAGATGTAGTAGCCACAGGATAATCTAAGCGGTGGATATTGCTCATGTCTTTATGTATGTAAATTGTCTTGTTCTTTGTGTTTTGTATATGTTCTGCATACTTGGCTGCTGTGTCGCAAGACAGATTTCAGTGTGAACTGACAATAAAGTACTATATCATATCATATCATATCATTGCCCATGAGCAAGGCCAAGCAACCCACTGAGGAGTCTCAGCCAGTGAGAACACAGCTACTGTCTTTAACTGCAGTCCTCAGGATTGTGCATCAATTCATCACCCATTCACACACAGTCACACACCGATGGCAGCGGAAACCATGCAAGGCACCAACCAGCACACCAGGAGCAATTAGGGGTTCAGTTGCTCAAGGACACTTCGACACCAACTCTTAGCCCGGGTTCGAACTGGCAACCTTGCGGTTTCCATCCAGCCACTCTACCCCTGAGCCACCGCCATTTTTAGCCAATATAAAAAAATACCACAAAATATCTGTACCATTCATCATTTGACGGGCAGCCTTTTTTAGAGACATTTAGACCCACACCTAAACACTGTTTGCCATCAGCGCCGTTAGCCAGACAGGGTGCTGAATGGAAATTGGGTTACTGTTCGTTCATCTAATCTCGCTCCTTTTTTGCCGATGGGTTCCCAGATTGCTGTTGGTCAAAGAAGGAGGAGATAATCTGAGAGTACTTTCCGACAGACTAATTGAATCAATACTATGTGTGTTTTCTGCTTCCTCATAATGATAGAACAGTGTATAGAGGGCGATGTATGACAACGTTCCCAACACAATCTTTTCCAACAACTTGTGACTGACTATCTTTTGAACTTGAATAACCCAACTCATAATTGTATTTATTTTGTTTTATTTTTTGTTATTTATATTGTTTTTGTTATCCGTGCTTAAATTATTATTTTTGTATCCTACGGTTTATATCATATATGCCTGTATGTATTTGTTTTTGTATATATGTACTCAATTATTAATGTTATTTTTTTATATTGTTTTAATGATGACGATAACTGGGGGGGAGGGATGGGGTGAGGGAGGAAAAAAAATGGTATGTTCAAACTGTACTAAATTGTTGAAACCTATTACCAATAAACATATATTTAAAAAAAAAAAGAAGGAGGAGATAAACTGATATGATAGTTTTTGCCCACACCGCTATGAGACGCGTGCAGGGACTTCGTTCTGCTTTAGCTATTGAAAAATAGCAGATCTACACGCTCATAGCGCGGCAACGAGTGCCGCGCTACAAGCTTGCAGATCTGCTATTTTTGGGGGGAAAATCTTGAACATTGTGACGCAAATCTTTGAATATTCGAATATAACGTTTTTAACTGAAATCTTTGCTTCACTGGAACATATTTTGAGATGGGGGTCGGAGGCCAAATACATATAATTCTAGGGGTCCTTTACATGAAATAGTATGAGAACCCCGGATATAGAAACATGAGGTTTTTCAGAAAATCGTCATGATTTGTCAAGACATTTTTTTACATTTTGACGTCAGGCCTAAATGGGTTCTAGTACGTAGAACACACTCAGTTTGATCTCTAGCATATTAGACAATTTGATCATTGATCCTAAACATTATATTGTCTGTTTTTCGTTTATAACCTAAGGCATTTTGAATTACTGACCTCATTTTCAAGTTTGTGCTTGAGAAGTGGAAGTGGAATTCACATATTTGACCCAGCATGTTCACAGTTCACACACACACACACACACACACACATGCATTCTCACGTGCACGCGTTACGCGTACAGTATACACACACAAAACACACGTGGACACGCACACACACACACACACACACACACACACACACACCTGGTCGGGGCTATAGGATTCTTGATCATTGGGTGGAATCCCCCTCAACCTTTGAAGTTCCTCCGAGGGGATCTATTTATACAGGCACCACTTGTTGTCTGCTCCATAGAGCCCTATACCGCACACAGACGTATAACCCATTCTGACCTGAGATCAGATTCACACGAGGTTTCCACTGGACAACACACACTGGTCTGATTAACCCATTCTGACCCGAGATCAGATTCTAAAAAAAAAAAAGTCAGTCGTTCATCGATTTTTCAAAAATAGCAGACCTATACAAGCTCGTAGCGCGCCACTCGGTGGCGCGCTACTATGAGCTTGTAGATCTGCTATTTTTCAATAGCTAAAGCATAACATGATGCTAACACCAAAACGGGTTCCCGTTCAGAATGGGATAAACACAGCGCGGCTCGGAGCGAGGCCCTCCTTATCGACAGGAACCCAAAGTTCCTCCTGTGGAAAATGTCTTTGTTCCCTCCAACGTGCAGCCAACACAATGAGCGCCACCTTCTGGAGTCCAGCGTATGGATGTGAAAGCCCTGCTCATTCCACACACAGCACAGCAAAAAGCCACTGACCAGCTGACGAGGAGCTCTTAACCCATTCTGACCTGAGATCAGATTCACACGAGGTTTCCACTATAGGACACACACTGGTCTGATTAACCCATTCTGACCTGAGATCAGATTAAAAAAATGTCAGTCGTTCTTCGATTTTTCAAAAATAGCAGATCTACAAGCTCATAGCGCGCCACTCGGTGGCGCGCTATGAGCTTGTAGATCTGCTGTTTTTCAATAGCTAAAGCATAACATGATGCTAATACCAAAATGGGTTCCCGTTCAGAATGGGTTAAAAAGTACAGTACAGTACAGTACTGGTTTTCAACCTGTGGGTCGGGACCCTCAGGGGGGGGGTCCCCACATGATTTTGGGAGGGTCCCCAGACGACAGTGAAGTGACGATTTAAGGACTTGTAAGAGCTTTTTAAACAAAAGACCATTGCTGCATCAAAAGTAAATCAACTATATGATTAAAAACTGCTCAAACATTGGCCAAATTCTATAAGATTTTTTTTTTTTAAATAGCCGATCTACAAGCTCACAACACCCCACAGTGCGAGGCGTTGCGAGCTTGTAGATCGGCTATTTTCCCAATCAAATAGATTATAAATGGAGTGCCTCTACTCCTTGTCAGTTCAAATATGATTACTTTGGGGGTCACGGCTTCACTCACACTCACACACACACACACACACACACACACACACACACACACACACACACACACACACACACACACACACACACACACACACACACACACACACACACACACACACACACACACACACACACACACACACACACACACACACACACACACACACACACACACACACACACACACACACACACACACACACACACACACACACACACACACACACACACACTTCGTTGACCGGTGTCACACAGGGGTCTATACTTGGCCTCCCCCATTTCCTCCCTATACAACACATCCTGGGGGTGTGCTATGTATGTTGGGATGTGAGGGTTCATGTGGTTAATGACCTGCTATGGGTATAACGTCATATAGGTTTTGGACCTCTAATATTAACCCCCAACTGACCGCCGAGTGTGACCGTGGATCAGGCCTCTTCATGGAGCCCACCAGAAGTGTGACCTTGACCCGGCCTCACAGAGCCCGACCTGGACCAGATGTGGACCAGACCCCTCCACGGAGCCCACCTGCCTATTCTCTGTCTTTTCTCTCTGTCTATCTCTCTCTCTCTCCCTCTATCCCCCCCCCCCCCCCCCCCCCCCCGACACGGTCGAGGCAGATGGCCGCCCACCCTAGAGTCGGGTTCTGCCTGACGTTCCTTCCTAAAGGGGAGTTTTTCGTTACCATTGTCGCAATGTTGCTTGCTCTGGGTGGGTCTTTGTTGGTTGTAAAGTGTCTTGAGACAACTTGTTGTGATTTGACACTATAATAAAATTGAATTGAATTGAATTGAATAGTTTGCCGTGTGACCTGCCGCTGCGTAACCTTTTGCTGAGTCGTATGCGTTGGTGGTATAACTGCTGTTTGTAGAACACCCAGACAGATACAATGCTGGCCCTGCAACATGTTCACTCTATACATGGGCGGGCACACACACACACACACACACACACACACGTTTCCAAACATACATTTACATTTTACAACAACATATTTGCATTTTGAGTGTGCATACATGCACACTCACACAGAGCCTAACGAATGCAAACATGGACCCAAAAGCATTCTCATCATGCTCTCTCCCACACACACACACACACACACACACACACACACACCGCTCTCTCCCTAATGACTTGCCTCACGGCAGCAGTCAGACAGGAATTAAATCCTGTTACAGCTGGCTTTTTCGCGACGCCTTTAACCACATTACGCTGCAGCTCTCGCCTGTCTAGATGCCCATTTCCCTCTCAAATGAGGCAGTGCTCAGCCGCACCGTGACTGGGCTGCCTTTAACCCATTCTGACCTGAGATCAGATTCTATAACAATGTCTTCTACGTCCTGACAGTTTTCCATTCTGACCCGAGATCAGATTCTAAACATGTCTTCTATATGTCCTGACAGTTTTCCATTCTGACCCGAGATCAGATTCTAAACATGTCTTCCATGTCCTGACAGTTTTCCATTCTGACCCGAGATCAGATTCTAAACATGTCTTCTATGTCCTGACAGTTTTCCATTCTGACCCGAGATCAGATTCTAAACATGTCTTCTATATGTCCTGACAGTTTTCCATTCTGACCCGAGATCAGATTCTAAACATGTCTTCCATGTCCTGACAGTTTTCCATTCTGATCCGAGATCAGATTCTAAACATGTCTTCTATGTCCTGACAGTTTTCCATTCTGACCTGAGATCAGATTCTAACAATGTCTTCTACATCCTGACAGTTTTCCATTCTGAGCCGAGATCAGATTCTAAACATGTCTTCCATGTCCTGACAGTTTTCCATTCTGACCTGAGATCAGATTCTAACAATGTCTTCTACATCCTGACAGTTTTCCATTCTGACCCGAGATCAGATTATAAAAATGTCTTCTATGTCAGTCGCTCTTCGATTAAAAAAAAATAGCAGATCTACAAGTTCATAGCGCGCCACTCGGTGGCGCGCTACGAGCTTGTAGATCTGCTATTTTTAAATAGCTACAGCATAACATAATGCTATAACACCAAAAGGGGTTCCCGCCCAGAATGGGTTAACGTCATGAGAAACCCTCCGTGCCGTCTGTCCCTGTCCACATCCACAGGGGTGGTTCCGTGCACTCTGCGTTCCGCATGCACGCTGAAAGTGATTGGATTATTAGAACAGGAAGTTGTTTAGACAGACCTGGGGCTGGGAGGGACAGGTCCCTTATTTGAGCCAGAATCGAACCACAGTTGTTTATGTGATTGTTCCCACGAGAGGCTGTGTGTGTGTGTGCGTGCGTGCGTGAGAAAGTGTGTGAGAGTGAGAGTGAAAGAGATGAGTGGGCGGGGGGTGTGTATGAGTGATAGTCTCATATATACTCTGTGTCTACTGTACATATAAATGTACACTAAAGATTTTATGTCCCCCACCAGGCCCCAGCATGAATGCATGTATAGGCAGCCTATGTACCGGTAGTTATTTCAGCAGTAATGTGTAGACTAGGGTGTATCAGTGTATGTGTGTAGGGGGGAGGGGCTGTCTGTGTGTGCGTGTGCGTGTGTGTGCGTGTGTGTGTGTGCTTGTGTGTGCAAGATATAGGTTTCAGATCATTGAAACTTAACAGGGAAGGTCATGAGATCCAGTGACATTTTGCTGAAATGCTTCACATGCAGAAAGAAAAATGTAAGTTCTTTCACCCTTATGCAAGGCTCAGTGCGCCGTGCAGCTCATGGCACCGACGCACCGTACGTGGCACTTTACTGAACGTTTAAAACAAAGAGATGTTTTATTTACAACAAATTCCTTATGTTTAGGATAATGTACGTCTGTCCATGTGCTATAGTATCGAAGGTATCGAGAGTGAAAGATGTCTTTAGGTCAAATAACATGAGCTTTAACCCTATTGGCAGACCTATTCTGGTCATAAGATGTAAAATAGATGAACATTTGACAAACATTCCAGGAGAATTGGTGAACATTTGACAAACATTCCGGGAAAATTGGTGAACATTTGGCGAAAATAACAGAACTCACGACACGTTTGGCATGGTGACACATTGTGAGACTGTTCTGGTATCTTCAACTATTTGACGTCCTACATTATGGGATTTAAAATACATTTAAAATGCGAGATATTATCATTATTAAATGGTTACAAAAAGATGCCATTGGGGTGAAACATCTCATCTCCAACCCATTTAACATTAACTAAAAATAATTCTATTCACCTTATTCAACACGAGAAATCAGGACTCTTTGTGGGATTTGAAAGTATAAAAGACAACCGTTCAACCAAGTGATTAACCCATTCTGAACGGGAACCCCTTTTGGTGTTTAGCATCATGTTATGCTTTAAGCTATTGAAAAATAGCAGATCTACAAGCTCATATCGCGCCACCGAGTGGCGCGCTACGAGCTTGTAGGTCTGCTATTTTTTAAAAATCGAAGAACGACTGACATTTTTAGAATCTGATCTCAGGTCAGAATGTGTTTCATCAGACCAGTGTGTGTCCAGTGGAAACCTCGTATGAATCTGATCTCAGGTCAGAATGGGTTAAGTCGCCAGCGCTGCGTTCTGCATTAGAAAGGACATAATGGAGAGCTCGCATGATTCCCCCCTTGTTTATTCCTGACAGCATCTCCCACAGCAGGGACGTTCATGGCGGAGATGAAGCGGTTCCTTTTCTGTGGAATTTGTTGTGCACAGCGTGACGTACAGTATACCAAAGGCAGGAAGTGATTCAAACGAAATGTATGATTTACCTCTGGAGGCCTCGCTGACACAGGAGGAAAAGAAGGCAGGGGGGGGAAATACCAGAGACCTGCGAAGGGCACGGAAAGGGACATTACAAGGTAAAGGGAAAGGGACATTACAAGGTAAAAGGAAAGGGACATTACAAGGTAAAAGGGACATTACAAGGTAAAGGGAAAGGGACATTACAAGGTAAAAGGGACATTACAAGGTAAAAGGGACATTACAAGGTAAAGGGAAAGGGACATTACAAGGTAAAAGGGACATTACAAGGTAAAGGGAAAGGGACATTACAAGGTAAAAGGGACATTACAAGGTAAAAGGAAAGGGACATTACAAGGTAAAAGGGACATTACAAGGTAAAAGGGACATTACAAGGTAAAAGGGACATTACAAGGTAAAGGGAAAGGGACATTACAAGGTAAAAGGAAAGGGACATTACAAGGTAAAAGGGACATTACAAGGTAAAAGGGACATTACAAGGTAAAAGGGACATTACAAGGTAAAAGGGAAGGGACATTACAAGGTAAAAGGGACATTACAAGGTAAAAGGGAAGGGACATTACAAGGTAAAAGGAAAGGGACATTACAAGGTAAAAGGGACATTACAAGGTAAAAGGGAAGGGACATTACAAGGTAAAAGGATTCCAGGGGGGTCCCCAGCTAAATGATAGTTAGGAACCAAATGGACCCTTATGGGTCTGTGGCTTCTCACTGGCTGGTGAGTCACTATGTGACAAACAAATGTGTGGGGAGGAATCAATTGGCATAAGGGGGGGGGGAGGGGGGGGGGAGCCAAAAGGAAAAGAAACAAAGAAAGAAAGAAAACGAGGACTCAAGAAATCAGTGCTATTGAACAGCCTTTACGTCTGTGTGTTGTTTCATAAATCAGTGCTATTGAACAGCCTTTACGTCTGTGTGTTGTTTCATAAATCAGTGCTATTGAACAGCCTTTACGTCTGTGTGTTGTTTCATAAATCAGTGCTATTGAACAGCCTTTACGTCTGTGTGTTGTTTCATAAATCAGTGCTATTGAACAGCCTTTACGTCTGTGTGTTGTTTCATAAATCAGTGCTATTGAACAGCCTTTACGTCTGTGTGTTGTTTCATAAATCAGTGATATTGAACAGCCTTTACGTCTGTGTGTTGTTTCATAAATCAGTGCTATTGAACAGCCTTTACGTCTGTGTGTTGTTTCATAAATCAGTGATATTGAACAGCCTTTACGTCTGTGTGTTGTTTCATAAATCAGTGCTATTGAACAGCCTTTACGTCTGTGTGTTGTTTCATAAATCAGTGATATTGAACACCCTTTACGTCTGTGTGTTGTTTCATAAATCAGTGATATTGAACAGCCTTTACGTCTGTGTGTTGTTTCATAAATCAGTGATATTGAACAGCCTTTACGTCTGTGTGTTGTTTCATAAATCAGTGCTATTGAACAGCCTTTACGTCTGTGTGTTGTTTCATAAATCAGTGCTATTGAACAGCCTTTATGTCGGTGGGTTGTTTCATAAATCAGTGATATTGAACAGCCTTTACGTCTGTGTGTTGTTTCATAAATCAGTGCTATTGAACAGCCTTTACGTCTGTGTGTTGTTTCATAAATCAGTGATATTGAACAGCCTTTACGTCTGTGTGTTGTTTCATAAATCAGTGCTATTGAACAGCCTTTACGTCTGTGTGTTGTTTCATAAATCAGTGATATTGAACAGCCTTTACGTCTGTGTGTTGTTTCATAAATCAGTGATATTGAACAGCCTTTACGTCTGTGTGTTGTTTCATAAATCAGTGCTATTGAACAGCCTTTACGTCTGTGTGTTGTTTCATAAATCAGTGCTATTGAACAGCCTTTATGTCGGTGGGTTGTTTCATAAATCAGTGATATTGAACAGCCTTTACGTCTGTGTGTTGTTTCATAAATCAGTGCTATTGAACAGCCTTTACGTCTGTGTGTTGTTTCATAAATCAGTGATATTGAACAGCCTTTACGTCTGTGTGTTGTTTCATAAATCAGTGCTATTGAACAGCCTTTACGTCTGTGTGTTGTTTCATAAATCAGTGATATTGAACACCCTTTACGTCTGTGTGTTGTTCCATAAATCAGTGCTATCGAACAGCCTTTACGTCTGTGTGTTTCATAAATCAGTGATATTGAACAGCCTTTACGTCTGTGTGTTGTTCCATAAATCAGTGCTATTGAACAGCCTTTACGTCTGTGTGTTGTTTCATAAATCAGTGATATTGAACAGCCTTTATGTCTGTGTGTTGTTTCATAAATCAGTGATATTGAACAGCCTTTACGTCTGTGTGTTGTTTCATAAATCAGTGCTATTGAACAGCCTTTACGTCTGTGTGTTGTTTCATAAATCAGTGATATTGAACAGCCTTTACGTCGGTGTGTTGTTTCATAAATCAGTGCTTATTGAACAGCCTTTACGTCTGTGTGTTGTTTCATAAATCAGTGCTATTGAACAGCCTTTACGTCTGTGTGTTGTTTCATAAATCAGTGCTTATTGAACAGCCTTTATGTCAGTGTGTTGTTTCGAAAATATTGAACCAATGGAAAGTAGAAAATAACTCCATTGGACCCTCAAACTGTCTGCTAAAGCAACTAACTCCACCACCACCTCTCTCCTTCTCATGCAAGTAATTGACAATATATATATAAGTCACAACACCTACTTTGATGAGGCAGTATTGCATTGTTTAAAAAAAAATGTTTTCTTCATTACCTTAAAAAAGGTATATTTTTAATTTCCTGAAAAATGAACTGAGTTTCAGCAATGATATTCTCATTACATATACAATAGGTTCTTCAGATACAATATGTCACATAAATGGCGTGTTTTCGATCAACGTTTATGATGTTAAAGGCCCATTATAAGAGTAAACAAATTGGTAGTCTCACCACTATGGATACACCACCACCAAAAACTAAACTAAATACAAATAGACTAGCAGCACTGAACACATGTTTTTAGCCTCACTGAGGCAGCATGGCTCTAAACAAGGAAGGCTTCTGTCTGTCTGTCTGTCTGTCTGTCTGTCTGTCTGTCTGTCTGTCACTAGTCCATCACTAGGTCCCAAACTACATATCTTAAAGGGACACTTCACCCTTTTTGCAAAAGAATATATGTTAATGACGTTTAGAAGCTTTAGATCACTTTCCTGGGGGTATTTGTGTGTGTAATATGTGGTTTTAGATATTTTAGATTGTAGCAGTGAGCCTGTTGTCTCTGATGTCATGGACACTGGTCTCACTACCTTCCTGGACTACAATTCCCATAATTCTTTGGTGCACTGCTCCTCCTTGTGGATATAGGGGGAGAGCTGTCTTACTGAGACAACATGTAGGTACAACTGTACTTTTTGGCCAAAAAGGGATTTTGTTTCCACCGGAAAAAAAACATTTTTAGTTACTCCGCTGCGCCCTCTACTGATATTGCCCAGAGAACTGCCTCATAGAGGATATTTTTCCTCCGGTGAAAAAATATCCCTTTTTGGCCAAAAAGTACCGTTTGTACGTGTGGTGGGGGGCTCAGAGTGCTTCCACTAAGGAAAGTAGTCTTTCTATTGACACAACCCGCCTTTGTTTTGGTGAGTAGCAAAAACGTTCTTTTTATTTACACTAAAGAGGAGAGGCTGGTCTGATTTCGATTTGAGATTTAAAATTGGAAGTCCCATAGCCTTGTACTGCAGGGCAGAATCGTAGAAGCAGTAGAAGGATATGGATCAGATCTAGCTCTAAACAAGGAAGGCTTCTGTCTGTCTGTCTGTCTGTCCATCACTAGGTCCCAAACTACATATCTTAAACTACAATGATGTTCACCTATTGGTAACCCGATTGCCTTAGCTCTAGTGCTGCCATTGGGCCACACAATGGGGACTGCCATGACATTCACTGAATACTTACGCTCCTCGTCTGCTCTCTTGATATTATTAGAACTCTATGGTCAAAAGTGACAATCCCAAAAAAACAGACCAGATCGTGTATGGCAGGTGTTATACCCAATACCTGCATGCCAATACGTTAGCTTGTTAACATGACCTTTCCCTATTTTAACATGAAAACGACGCTGCACAAATCGGCACGCCTTCCTCACAGCTTGAACTCTCAAATGAGGCCACAGGCAGAGCACCAGGGACCTGCACACATAGACATCAAAGGGGGCTTCAGCCCCTGCCCATTTTTACCCCGTCTGTAAAACAACTGCCCTCTCCAGACCACGAATGCAGCGTTTATACTACATGGTGAAAGAAATGCAAATGCCACTCCTTGCCATGCCGGGAAGGCAGCATTCAGCAGAATTGATTTTTTCCCCCCTTAGTCTCCTGAACTCGAGGGCCCCTGGCCCTCTAAAACACTCTCTCTGCCACCCCGTCCCTGGACAACACATACCTGTAGGTTCTCCTCCTGGTCCCGACCAGCGTGGTGGTTCTCTTCCCATCCTCCCTGGGCTGCATACAGAAGACTCCCCTCTTCCCATCCTCCCTGGGCTGCATACAGAAGACTCCCCTCTTCCCATCCTCCCTGGGCTGCATACAGAAGACTCCCATCTCCCCCCCCAGCCTCACAGCTCTCTCTCTCCCTTCCCCCGTCCGGAGGGTCTTGGCAGGATGAAGCATCCCAGTGGGATATAGAACAGAGGCTGGAGCGTCGGCCACATGTTCTGGGGCTGCGGGATGAAAGAAAGGCCCTCCTTATTAAGTCAGCTGTCATAGTGAGCGGGCACCTCACCAAGCGGCACATCCACATGTCAGCGGCAGCCCCCCCCCCCCCCCCCCCCATGCCAACTCCTGAGTCCCAGTGTGACCTCTCTCTCTCTCTCTCTCTCTCTCTCTCACACCCAGGGGTGGAAATTAAACCTTTTTTGAGGAAAAGCTATGATGACTAAAACTAAGACGAAATATACTGACTGATTTTGTCAACAAATAAAAACTAGACTAAAATGCTAGGAAGGGACTAGTGGACAAGAGATCCAGTACAAGTCATTTTACAATTGGTTGCATTGGTTGCATGCTGAAAATAGCAGATCTACAAGCTCAACACGTCGGCAGTGTGAGCTTGTAGATCGGCTATTTTCAGCAAGTGTAAAATCTGTCATTAGCCTACGACGGCATCAAGGCCCGCCAAACTAGACTAAAACTAGACTAACCCTAAAACATTCCAGGTGACTAAAATGTGACTAAAACTAAGTGAAAACTATTTAAGAGACGATGACTAAAACTAAAATAGAAATGTGTGGAAAACGGGTGGAAAACGTATACTATTGTGTTACTTAACCCATTCTGACCTGAGATCAGATTCATACGAGGTTTCCACGGGACACACACTGGTCTGATTAACCCATTCTGACCTGAGATCAGATTCTAAAAATGTCAGTCGTTCTTCGAATTTTTCAAAAATAGCAGACCTACAAGCTCGTATCGCGCCACTCGGTGGCGCGATACGAGCTTGTAGATCTGCTATTTTTCAATAGCTAAAGCATAACAATGATGCCAACACCAAAATGGTGCCCGGTCAGAATGGGTTAAGTGTACTGTTCTCAGGGTGTCGTCCGTGACACAAATCAACAGCCAGCCAAACTCAGTCCAATAAAAGTCAGGATTCATCTCAGTTTGCCTTTATTGAGATGCCAGTGGTCAACTTTCATAAACAACGAGTGAAACTGTAAAAAATAGAAAACATAAAATACACAATCAGCTCAATAACATAAGAGGCACATGCTAGGCTAAGCATTCAGTAGTTTGCAATTAAAACATTAACACTCTACCGCACATAATTTAAGGCAAGCAATCAATCACTAAACATATTAAGCATCCCATGTAATAAAACAAAACAACTCTCAGATTAAGCTTACAAAACATGAGTCAAGGCAATTGTACACAAACAAACTTACAAGAGATGGTTTCAAGCCAAAAAACAAAGAATGACAGTAGCAGCTTCTGTGTGTGTGTGTGTGTGTGTGTGTGTGTTTGCTCCTAGGCTGCTGGAGAACAACTGACTTCTGCTGTCCTGCACACCTGAAATTACTGAACCTCAATTGGCTGCACAATTGGCTCCTGATTACACATCAAAGCTAGGCTAAATGCACACACATTAGGGGGGTGTCAACCTATCTAATAAACTGAATAACTGGGACAGCACATTGACTCAATGACGTTTTTTAAACAGGGACAGGCCAAAACATTGAATGTACGTCGTCTGCCTCATATTGGAAATACGAGGGTCACATGCTCAGGTAAATGAGATGGTCTAGCAAATGGTAAATGGTGCATTTATATAGCGCCTTTATCCTATTATACATTCACCCATTCATACACAGATTGCGGCGGAAGCCATGCGAGGTACCAACCAGCACATTTGGGGTTCATTGTCTTGTTCAAGGACACTTCGACATGTGGACAGGAGGAGGAGCCGGGATTCGAACCGCCGACCCGCAGATCATTGGACGACCTGCTCTACCTCCTGAGCCACAGCCGCCAAATATAGTCTCCATTTACACCAATGTTCTTCCAGGTCTGACCCGACTGCCCCCTCCCTCACTCCAAAAAACATTTGGAAAATCCCATGACAATGCAAGCTTAAGTGCTGGATTCTCCAACCTTGACGGAAATTGACTGACTGTAAAGGCCTTATAGAGACCCATGTACTGTACCAGCTGTCCATGGAATGATTGGAAGAAAGAAAGTGTAACTTTGTTGAGTCAAGGTCCATATAAACACAATGGTACAAAAAAAAATCTAAATGTGACTTTGTGTTTAAAATGTCATTAAAAAATGAATTCACGGTGTGGAAGCACAATGCAGTCATTTATGGGTTAGGTTAATTTAGGTTAATTGTGCTGCGTGTAACTTTGCATTAGTTATGGTAATTGAGTCGATATAGGGGATCAAATGGAGTTGACCTTTGATTAAGTATTGGAGGTCAAGCGTGTCAAGCTGAGACCATTGATTAATAATGGACTGCACGGCTGGGCGCTGATTAACCCATTCTGACCTGAGATCAGATTCATACGAGGTTTCCACTGGACACACACTGGTCTGATTAACCATTCTGACCTGAGATCAGATTCTAAAAAGTGTCAGTCGTTTCTTCGATTTTTCAAAAATAGCAGATCTACAAGCTCATAGCGCGGCCACTCGGTGGCGCGCTATGAGCTTGTAGATCTGCTATTTTTCAATAGCTAAAGCATAACATGATGCCGACACCAAAATGGGTTCCCGCCCAGAATGGGTTAATTGATTTATCTTCTGAAGGACAAGGTGGACAAGCTGGGAGGGGGGGGGGGGGGGGGGGGGGGGGGGGGGGGGGGGGATAACATCTACCAAATTATGTAAGATTCTACATATTCCATATATAATAATAATAATAATTCCAGTTTACCAACTCGCCGCGATTTAGTGCATTTTAGTTTTACTTCACCTTCATTTAAATTGCATTGAATTGAGAGAGAGAGAGAGAGAGAGAGAGAGAGAGAGAGAGAGAAGTGAGAGAGAGAGAGAGAGAGAGAGAGGATAGTTGTTTAGAGTTAACAAACGAGTATAGAAAGCAGGAATGCTAAAAAGTTTAAACACCAAAGTACCGAAACAATGTAATTCATTGGTAATCTTATCATTGGTATTCACATAGTCACCTTTTTATCATCATCCAACTGACCAATTCATTGCACAAAATAAATGTGGAAATGAACTATAACGATCTGTGAGTTTGACTACACTACACTGATGAAGGATTATGCCACTGATTATTCTTGCAGCAACACAATCTATACCAGACATATGTTTGTCTGCGTTTCCTTCCAATGCCATGACAACAGAACATATAAGAAAACTTTCAATTCAATCACAGTACAGTAACAAACAAAACAATCACACTCGTGTTAAGAGAGGGGCGCTCTTATCTCATATTCTGTGCTCAGCCAATCAAATCATCACAAATGTCCTTCACTTTTCTGCCCACACTTTTATCCTCAATATGTATACTTTGCTCAGCCAATCGAATCAAATCATCGCCATGGGGTGATCAGCCAATCATCAGCCAACGTTTGTGTTCACACAAAACAGACAAAGCTGAGCATAGGCGGGGCTAGCGGCCATCAAAAACACTGCAGCTTGAGAGATTCAGAAATAGATTTCTCTTACAAAAGGACAGATGGCTAAAGTCCCTACATGTATAGTTGTATACACCCCTGATTGCATGACCACGGACAGCTTCACCTTGGTGTTTAAGTCACCGACAACGTGAATGTGACATTGATAGGCCTGATCACAGACAGCGAACAAGATGGCCCGCAGCAGAGGAGGTCAACAACCTAACCTGAGTTGAGTACAATTAAGCTCTCTCTCTCTCTCTCAATGTTGACAAGAAGAACAAGGAGCCGATTGTGAACAACGGGAGAGGAGAGAAAGGCTGGACCCTACAGTATATCCTCATCAGTGGGTCAGCTCAGCTCAGCTGTAGAGAGTCAGCAGCAGCTTGCCATCACATCACAGAGGACCTCACCTGGTATATGAAATCTTTGGTCCGACCAACGTCCGACAACCAAACCCTAAGACAACCCTACCCTACCCCAAACCCTAAGACAACCCTACCCTACCCCCAAACCCTACGTGCATGCGGAAGCCTGCAAGCCTACGGGTGAGTCTCAACCGGCCACACACGTTGGACTAACGTATGCCCCCCTTAAATGGTCCAAATGCTAAATGGTGCATTTATATAGCGCCTTTATCCAAGGCGCTTTACATAGATTGTGCATTACTGTACATTCACCCACATATACACATACACCGATGGCAGCAGAAAACCATGCAAGGCACCAACCAGCACATCGAGAGCAATTAGGGGTTCAGTGTCTCGCTCTAGGGCACTTCAACACTGACTCTGGGGAGCCCGGGGTTCGAACTGGCAACCTTACGGTTACCATCCAGCCACAGAGCCCCCCCCCCCCCCCCCCCCTTCTACAGAGGCACTACGTCACTAGGCCTACGGGGATGCATCATAACCTGGAATGGGAACTCCATAATCCCTCAATCAAAAGTCCTGCAGAGGACCAGCTGCAGCGTCCTTCCATTCAGGATATAAACTACGTCTGGATGAACCCCCTGGCCTTCTGCACGTTGTGCAGCAGGGTATATCACCCACACACTGCAGTACGAGGCTATACAATGCAACCTAAAGGTTTACTTTCCATGAAACACTTTGAGGGGAGGAGTCAGAAGGGGCCGTATAGTATACACTCAAACAAGTGCAAAATGACCTTGCATATCACATGGACACACAGCATCAGGTTGCACTGACTGCACACACACACACACACACACGGTCACTTGAGCTTGCACAAACAGACATTTCACAGAACCTGACTGTAGGGGGTGACACAAATACATACTACGATGGGATCTCACGCACACACACACACACACACACACACACACACACACACACACACACACACACACACACACACACAAGTAATAACGGAACACAATTAAACGTACATAACAGAAAGGTGTGCACATTTGATAACTATAAATATACATGTTCTTCTTTACTGGGCACAAAATGGTTGGCCGCATGTACACATACATACACGTATACTCGCGCTCATGCACACACACACACACACACACACACACACACGAGCGCACGTGTGCATGCACACGCACAGATAAAACTCTTTCTACTGTGCAAGTTGTGTCTCTCTCTCTCCATCTCTGTCATTATGTCGCCCCTTTCCTGCAGGCCTGCAAGAGCCACCTGCTATAGGGGCCGATTTCTCACTAAAAGACCAACGAGTGCACACAAGTGTGTGTGTGTGTGTGTGTGTGTGTGTGTGTGTGTGTGTGTGTGTGTGTGTGCGCGTGTGTGTGTGTGTGTGTGTGTGCGTGCGTGCACATGCATGTCTGTGTGCGTGCGTGAACATACATGAGTCTACATTTGGTCTCGGCAGACTGCGGGCAGAGCTTGGGTGAGGGATACATTTCCACACTTTGTTTAACCCCGGCCACTATGACCTTTGCCCTTGGCCAGGACCCACCCACAACCGGTGGTGTACAGTAACCATTGTACAACATTTTATTCAATATACTGTATACTTAACCCATTCTGACCTGAGATCAGATTCATACGAGGTTTTCCACTGGACACACACTTGTCTGATTACCCCATTCTGACCTGAGATCAGATTCTAAAAATGTCAGTCGTTCTTCGAATTTTTCAAAAATAGCAGACCTACAAGCTCGTATCGCGCCACTCGGTGGCGCGATATGAGCTTGTAGATCTGCTATTTTTCAATAGGTAAAGCATAACATGATGCTAACACCAAAATGGGTGCCCGGTCAGAATGGGTTAAGTACCATTTTGAGGAATGTTTACTGGAGTATTTAAACATTATTATTATTAATAGATATTTTACTTCTGCTCCACTATACTGTACATCTCAGAGGCCACTATAATTATGAGTGCTTCCAAACTCCAACACTTTTAGAAAGAATTATCACGGCACGGAATCTCCTTAGCAGAAAGTAGCTCATATCATAACATGTCTGCTTTGCAGATTGAAAGAGGATAAATCAAGCTTGCCTTACAGCTGCAATGTTGGTGAGTTTAGCGTTGTTTAATACAAGCAGATCGGATATGTCAAGTTGATCAATGTGCTATCAATGTAGGGTATTGCAACTCTAGATTCATCCCATCAAAGAATAATCTAAGTGTTGCAAATTGCGGCTAACTGTTACTTCATTTTCAACATCAAAAATCAATTATCCATGAAGTCATCGAATTAAAAGGAAATGCATTGCTCAAAAAGGGGAAAAAGTATATATTGCTCACCCAACGTCGATCAAGCCAGGAGGCCATGTAGGCCACAGCCGGTTCCCCTTTGTCCAAAAGCTCTGAATTGTTTGATTCAGAGCTAAACCCTCAGAACAGATCCTTGACCAAACTTTTCTTCTTCAGATGTCAGTTTTCCTGGCTCACTACTCTGTGGTTTATCAAGTTCTGATTATGGTTTAGTATTAAAAGAGTGTCTTAGTGGTTTAGTATTTTGACCTTAAAATAGTCTCTTTGACAAACCACCCACCAAACACTCTTGTTGATACCTAAAATGGCCACCTGGACCAGGTGACCTGGTACCTCACTTCCTGGAATTCTATTGCTAGGGTGCTTTCCCCCCACAGCACCCCCTATGATCAAACCTTGCCATGGAAGATTAATGATGGTTTTAACCAAAAGAAGAAAGAAAAGCACACTTGTGTGAAGTGAGGGGTGCTAATATATTAAAGTCTAACTCATGTTGATTAGGTGATGTAATGGTGATGTAAAACAAACGGTGCCAACACAGACATTAAACGCCAACAATAAAGAGAGAATATGATGTAATGAGTTACATTATGGCGTACATTTTCCCTTCATTGTCAATGGCGTTTACAAAACAAACATTGAACTAAAGACAAACGGAAGTCAAGGAGAAGTGACTAGCCTACTTACTGGCTAGTAAGTAGGCTGTTTTTTAACTACACAAAACAAAACCTATTTTCCGTATAGGCTACACTGTACATTTCGGGGGTAAAATATTCCTCCACATTTTAGCCAATGAATTCCCTTTCATTTTCTCTCAATACTCATACCAGTACAGGAAATACATTTCTTCACACATGTGGCAGTGTCACTGCATAATTGCTTTGAATTGGAACAATTACACTGATTCCTGCAGTACAGCACTGTTTGCCCAGGCATGGCCAGACTAATATAACTGCATATATATTTAGTCTGGAACATCAGATATTCATTTCCAAGGGGTGGTTAGAAACAGATTCAAGGGGTGGTTAGAAACAGATTCAGATCCCCGTGTCCCCTATAGGGTAGGTACCCTCACATGTTCTCCCCGTGTCCCCTATAGGGTAGGTACCCTCACATGTTCTCCCCGTGTCCCCTATAGGGGAGGTACCCTCACAAAAACCATGCAGTAATCCTGGTCTCTAAACTGCCTCCCCCTGGCCAGCCGGAGGGTGTGTATAGAGCCCAGGATGACATTAGATAATTGACACAGGGGTGAAAAATGGGTTACAAAATCATGGGATAAAAAATAAGATTCAAATGTCACTGTCACGGCCCCTGCCAGTGTCCTGTGTGTGTCTATTTGTGTTAGTCTGTCTGTCTGTGTGTGAGCATTTGTGGGCGTAGGCTTGGTTCCTGGCTTTCCAGATTGGCACACCTGGCTCTGATCATCCAATCACTCACCTGCCTGCCATCTTCTCATCACCACCACTCCATCAGAACCCTGGTTTCCTCGCCGCTCGCGGCCAGATCGTCCCACAGTTCTCCGTGCGGTAACGCTTCTAGCTGTTATCTCTTAGTGTTTCCCAGTGATATTTTTCCCTAGTATTTTTGCTCTACTTTGCTTTGTTCCTGTGTTTTTGGTTTTTTTGACTTTGGTTTTTCCTTCTGCCTCAGTTTGCCTGCCAGCCTACCTGCTAGCCTAGCCTTCTGCAAAGGTAGCAGATCTACAAGCTCACCCTGGACCGTTGCTAGCCTACCTGCTAGCCAGCCCCTGCTAGCCTGCTGCAAAGTAGCAGATCTACAAGCTCACCCTGGACAGTAGCTTTCCCACAAGCTCTTCATTTGTTTGTTGAATAAACACCCTTGGACTTTGCCCTCCTTGTCGTTGTCTGCATTTGGGTCTGCCAGTTTGGTTAAACCTGACAGTCACAGCAAAAAATATTAATATATGGAGCTGGCCAGCAACTCTACATCTGACCTTAGATCTCCATATATGGAGCTGACCTGTTCCGACATTCCATGTTGATTCTTTTGTGGTTAAATGTCTAACCAAAAGACGTCACAGCGCCAGATATAAAAGATAATTTCTTCTCAAAACAAAACACACTGAATTCTGCGAGTATGCGAAGTATGACAATTAAGACATCAATCAAATCATCAATCCTCAGCTGTGAATATACAATCCCACCACATAATTCAGTAATTGTGTAATTGCCGTTTTAAGCACATCTTAATGATAATGTGGAGAAGTGTTCCTCTGTGACTCACTTTTATAGGTCATGGATGTATAGAGGAAGTAAGAGGAGGTAAAGGTTGAGGAGAACGCAAGCTGAAACATGTCGCACATATATTACAGCAGTGATACTCAACCTCAGGCCCGCGGGCCACATCAGGCCCGCGGGACCATTATGACTGGCCCACCAATGAAAATCTAAAAAAAAGAAGAAAAAAAAATCTGGAAAATGAAATAAAAATAAATAAATCTGAATGAAGTTATCTTTAATTACATTATAAGTAATACTATTAGAGTTGTACTATTACTCGAACGAAAATAAAAGCTTGGGGGGGGGGGAGAGATGCAATGCAAATGAAAGACATATACTGTGTATCCCTATTCCCTGACATAATTTTATAGCTAAACGGACAGAATTCTATTTTATTTGAATGATGAAACCCAGCTGCCATTAATAGTTGGAAATGGAAATGGAAATTGCGGAAATTGTGGAAATTGCGGAAATGGAAATTGCGGAAATTGTAATTGCGGAAATTGCGGAAATGGTGGAAATGGAAATTGCGGAAATGTGGAAATGGAAATTGCGGTAATTGCGGAAATTGCGGAAATGGAAATTGCGGAAATTGCGGAAATGCGGAAATGGAAATTGCGGAAATTGCGGAAATGCGGAAATGGAAATTGCGGAAATTGTAATTGCGGAAATTGCGGAAATGGTGGAAATGGAAATTGCGGAAATGGAAATTGAGGAAATTGCGGAAATGTGGCCCACAGGTAAATCTATTTGAGTATCCCTGCAGTACACTACCACCCTGTGGGCAAGGCTTCTGGGGGGGGGGTCGGTCCCTGGAAGGAACTACATATTTTGAGATGGGTCCGAGATGGGTGGTCCGTGGCCCAATAGAGATAATTCTGGGGGTCCTTGACATGAAAAAGGTTGAGCACCGCTGACACATAGAAACATAGGGTTTTTCAGAAAGATTTTAGGATTTAGGCTGGAGTACAGTAGGCTGCAGACTATAGAGCCCGCAAGGAGCCTATACAGTATGTGCCAGCCAAAGCCTAGTGTACCACCCATCCCCCCCCCCCCTCTCACCCCTCAGTTGCACGTACAGTATCTGTCAGTCAGTCAGCATACAGTGACTGGAAGTCCTGCCTCTCTCCAGCCCACATGTGCCAGCTTACTGTCCCACAAAGGCTGCGATGTGCATGTGTGTGTGCTCGCTCGCACGGGTGCATGTTTGTATTTGCAGGGACGAAGGGGCTTAACCTAAAATCCTGCCACCCAGCTGCCACCAATGTCAGATGGCCTCAAAGACCCACATTAACAGATGTATATTTTACACAAAAAGAACTGGTCATAAAAATGAGAGCACAAATGCGTGCAATGTGCACGGAATATACTGTTCAATAACTATACTGTTCAAGATACTGTACATGTATGTGTTTGTGTACAAGCATTATGAATGGGTCTCTTATAGCTGCTTTGGTGCAAAGATCTTAATATGTGACGATGATAGCTTTTCCTCTGCAGTATAAATATGTCCTCTTGTAGTGTCAAGGATTGCCGTGGGCACACTTCCCATACATTGCTCCTGCTTTGATGCAAGGGCAAATGTCTGCTTGCTTTTTAGTCTACTAGCAATTTACGTTGCTTAGTTTTTATTTATTAGTCCTTATTGGTCGCGTTCCTGTTCTCCCTTTGAGCTTCTTCGGTAGTGGGTACTGTCTTTGTGAGCATTAATTGTATGTCTGTCCTGTTTTTTTGTTGTGTATTTTTTTGTTGTTGCTGGCAGAGCTGTGTCACTTATTTTGCCTCTTGTCTTAATAAAAAAAAGTGCAGTGTAGTGGCAAGTGCATGTTTACAAAGCCACAGACTGCATTGTGATGCCCTTGCCCTGTTGTAAGGAGCCAGTTGTAAGGAGCCAGTCCAGGAATCCGGTGTCAGCTTACCCACACTGGGGGGGGGGGGGTGCAAACCTACAGTAGGACATCATGTCAACGGGAACAGAAGGAACTTGGCATTACCTTGCAGCGTAAAGTATTGGAGTGAAATGTATTTCATCTTGTGGAACCTCATGATTGATTGTTGTGTGCTGGGAGCAGTTGTTCAGCTTGGTCTAATCTCCGAAAAACTAGGTCAAGTCATTTTTTTTCTTCTTTTTTTTTTTTTTTACACAAGGCCTTTGTTTATTGGAGGTTAGTTTCTTTTTTTATCAACTGTTCTACGATTCTACAAATGTAAATCATGACAGTTGTCTTCTAAATCATGACAGTTGTCTTCTAAATCATGACAGTTTTCTGAAAAGCCCATGTTTCGTTCACAAACATTTTCATGTCAAGGAGGAGCCCCAAATATATATGAAATTGGCCGCTGACCCCTATCTGAAAATATGTAGTTCCAGTGACCCCCCCCCCCCCCCCCCCCCCAGAACCAAAGATATGAGTTAAAAACGTTCGCTCTGAAAGAATATATTGTGGTGGATAGACACACACTGAACAGTTGTTAATGACATTTATAATTCACTGCGTTCTTGCCCATATTTTATATGGTTGTTGTTCCTCTCACCTTAATGCAATGCATAGTGTGTTACCTTTAAGAGTAAAGAAACACACCTCCGAGGTGTTGACGTAATTACCGGTTGACGTATTTTTACCTATTTATGCGACAAGTTTGTTCCTCTCTCTCATTTTCTGAATAAACGGAGTGCCACCATCGTTGGCTTTTCCAATCCGAGAATAAATCTCCTTCTTCTCTTTGCCTACACCGGCACTCCTAAAATATATTCAAAGATTTGCACCACATTTTCACGATTTTTGCAGACCTACAGTACAAGAGCTTAACATAATATTAAAACACCTAAAGGGGTTCCCGCCCAGAATGGGCAAATTAAGCCACTGCCAAAGTGTCCTGTGGTTCCCATCATGGCTGCCAATCCCAGCAGTTGCCCCGTGGAGGGTGTATAGAGACAACCCACATGCCTGCTCTGAAACATTATGGAGTCACCAGACGCTTCTTTTACACAACATGACAGTGAAGAGTTTCAGCTTGGAGAGAGCAATGCATGTCGGAGGGTCACACCATCTTCTCCAGTTCCGCTCCTGGACTTCGATTGCAGTGGCCTGACCGGAGGTACGGTAACGGTACGGTACCAGGAATTGAACCCTGGCCTCTGTCTGTGGTAGATGAGGGTTTTATCACTAGATGAATTGAACCCTGGCCTCTGTCTGTGGTAGATGAGGGTTCTATCACTAGATGAATTGAACCCTGGCCTCTGTCTGTGGTAGATGAGGGTTTTATCACTAGATGAATTGAACCCTGGCCTCTGTCTGTGGTAGATGAGGGTTTTATCACTAGATGAATTGAACCCTGGCCTCTGTCTGTGGTAGATGAGGGTTTTATCACTAGATGAATTGAACCCTGGCCTCTGTCTGTGGTAGATGAGGGTTTTATCACTAGATGAATTGAACCCTGGCCTCTGTCTGTGGTAGATGAGGGTTTTATCACTAGATAAACAGACAGGGAGTTTTGCCAATTTCAATGTTTAAAATACGAGTATACCTCACCACCGTTTCAGTCATCCTGGTGCAGTAAGTAGCGTGAGGCAAAAGTGATCGAACTGATGTCGACTGCAATAGGTTTTATGAATATATAATACATATATTGACACAATTTGGTCAGACGGTGCTCAACATTCTGTACAGTATGCGAGACACACACACACACACACACACACTGTATTTAACAGAGCAATTGCGAGAATAGTGAAATGAGAAGTGAGAAGTGATTACCGTTTCCAGTCAAACCTTTTGATGCCCTATGTGGGCTACGGTTTTTGACCATTGCAAACCAAACTCTGCCTGGAACATTTGTAGAGGCCGTGTGATTATGTAGTCAGTGTAGTGAGGTTGTAGAGGCTGTGTGTTTATGTAGTCAGTGTAGTGAGGTTGTAGAGGCTGTGTGATTATGTAGTCAGTGTAGTGAGGTTGTAGAGGCCGTGTGTTTATGTAGTCAGTGTAGTGAGTTTGGTGTCAATTGAGAAAAGAATGTGGGAGGAGATGGATTTAATTAGTTTTACAGATTTGGGAGAAAAACAGTGTGATGGACTTAATGGGACATAATTCCTCACAGCTCAAAGTATCTGAATTATTTCTGCTCAGGTTGGGGCAACATTTTGGTTGCAAAGTGGTATCACATATACGACACGGTTTATTATGAATCGTTTTTAAAAAAAACTTTTGATGGTTGTTGTATAGGGCCAACGTGGTCAGGAGGTGCACGCACATCCCGGGTTAATCCGTTTTGGGCAGGAACCCCTGTTGGTGTTTTAAGCATTATGTTATACTTTAGCTATTGAAAAATAGCAGACCTACAAGCTCATAGCATGCCGAGTGGCGCGCCACGAGCTTGTAGGTCTGCTATTTTTGAAAAATCGTTAAAATGTGGCACAAATCATTGAATATATATTTCAGAGCGAACATTTTTAACTAAAATATTTGCTTCTGGGGGGTCCCTGGAACTACATATTTTGAGATGGGGGTCCGTGGCCCAATAGAGATAATTCTGGGGGTCCTTGACATGAAAAAGGTTGAGCACCACTGACATAGAAACATGAGGTTTTTCAGAAAGATGGCACTATTAGCCTACAATGCGCAGTTGAGGAAGTTTGTGCAATGTGGTTTGTTTTGTCTTCATGAAAGCACCTTTCCTGGTAGACGCAGAATGGCAACTGCAAGATCGAGGGTCCGGCAGTAGATCCGCCCGGTCGCTAATTATGTCCTAGCGGTTTGTAACTCAATTTTCTGGTTTAAAATTGCCAGGAAAACAGAGCAACAAATCCTGCCAAAATCTCTCAGTAGTATAGATCCGGGGCAGCTGGAAAACAGTGACACCCATAAACAAGGACTTTCATTGTTTTCCACAGAGATGCAATAAAAGTTTAACTGGTATTACTCAGGATAGTACAGTTAGTAAAGGTATTTACACAGCAAGTCTCAGGTTTCTGTCTGTTGGAGGGTTGAACAGGGCCACGATTATAGACCCAAATGCTCAGGGATTCTGCATGGCCATTTGGAAATTAGCCAGTATTGCCATCAGTTGCACCGTCTGGGTTTAAGGAGCCTATCCTCCTGTATGTTGACGTTATTATTGGTGCATTATGTTGCACGACTAGAGATCAAAGTGCTTCACTACAAACATGTGCATGTTCTACTGCTCACACTGTACAATTGGCTGTCCTTTGAACTGAAAAGTAAAGAGAAAAGAAAAAGACCAGTTTTGTGCCATTGTGCAATATTGGGAAAAAAAGTGCACTTCTTCACACCAGTGTTTTAGCCTCAAATGATGCTTGGTCTGTGGGCAACAGTTCGTGGTCCTTCTCCTTCTCCCTCCTGAACAAACACAGACCGGACCCGTTTATGATCACTAGAGCACTCAACCCATAAAGTAAATGACCATTTCCTATGATTGTCTACCAGATTTGTCATCAACAGTCAGTGGTCACTCACATAAACATTCAACAATAACTCCCAATACTGCACATCATCTCTCGTCTTGTTATCAGTTCTCCCTCTCTCTCTCTCTCCTCTCTGAGCACCATGACTCCACTACTTCCTCCGAGATGTGTAAGTCGATCCGGCCTTTCCGACAAGAGGAAGGTCCCATTAGCGCCGGCCATGAGCACCCACGGGAGACGGGAAAGAAAAGTGCCCCCCCCCCCCAGGCCCCCACCACCACCACCACCACCACCGGCATCATAACATTACTCATGAAACATTCACATCGCTATGAAGCCAAGACTGGTCACGCCAGCCTCCCCATTGGCTGAGGGCCGATCGGCCCAGAGCTGGAGACTGGTTTCCATTGGTGCGGTGAAGGGAAACGAGGGGAGGTGATCGAAAGGTGTGGGGGGGGGGGGGGGCTGCTCAGATCGATCTGCCCGCCATGTCCTCAGACAACACAGGCAAGGGCAAGTGTTTCAGGGAGAGCATCGCTCTCGTTAACTCTCCCATTTTGACCTATAAATGTCTTCTACATCCTGACCGCTTTCGGAAAAAGCTATGTTTCTGTGTCAGTCGTTTCAAAAATAGCAGACCTACAAGCCCGTAGCGCTATGAGCTTGTAGATCTGCTATTTTTCAATAGCTAAAGTATAACATAACGCTAACACCAAAAGGGGTTCCCGCCCAGAATGGGTTAATTCTCGGGCTGTGGAGGGAGGAGCTGGAGCTTGCCAGTTTGATTTAAGCAATATTAACACGAGAGGATGTTGGTCGTCATTAATGCACGCCTGCGGTGCCGTAGGAAGTGCAAAAGGTATCGTAGAAGTGTAATATTGCAACATAATCACAGAAAAATTATATTTTTTCCGATGACAGATATAGCCACTACGACCACAAATGTCCCAAGAAACTAGCTAGCCTAGCCACCAAGTCTTCTGCGCTCTGAGAGAAAAGCACAGCTGAAGTACTTTTTGATTAGCCGTGCCATTATCGTGGTTTAAGCACGGCTAGAAAGCCAATCTAATTGCTTCCTCGAAACGACCTGTTGTATAATTGGTGTTATGGCCAATTTCCACCACAGGACTGCACATACTGCCAGTGAACTGGCAATGCTGCAGTTCATTACAAAAGGGTAACACTGAAAGAGGGGGCTAATATTAAAATCACATTTGATACCCAATTTAAACTAAAGCTGAGAAAAGAAAGACCCCAACGAACCCATACCACAGTGGCCAGAGTGTGAGTCAGCTACGTATGGAAATTCATTTATGGATTTGTTTTGTACAATGTTTACATTGGTTTAAAGTAACTAAAGCTGGTGTGGTGTGAGATGACCTTTCCTACCATCCAGTCATTAATATAGCACTCTGGGAAAAACTTTGAAACAAACTCAAAAGTGACTTCACCCTTTGAATCATCATCGCTGGTCTCTCCTTATGTATATAACGCATTTTACCAAAGGTTTGACTGTTGGCAGGAGATACCCTTTGGTTTGTGCTGCAACTTTGGTTATTCTTCATAAGTCAACCTTATGTCTAACACTTATAGACCATATTATAATGTATTAACACTGCAGGCTGCTTCAATAAATAATTTAGATTTATTTACCTAAGTGTAAATCAGAACTTTGAACAGGAAGATACTTAAAGCAAGTTATCATAAAAAATAAAATAACAAAAAAACAAATAAAAAAATAAAACCAGTCTAAACCCTTTCTGAATAATAATAATAATAATAATAATATACATCATAACAGCATGTTCTTGTTCACCGTTTTATCTTTGACCACCAAAAGTTGGATGCTTTTCAATGTTTTTTATTTTTTGCGATGTCCCACTTTGAGAAAACATGATTGGTACTGAAGGCAATTACACTGTTAAGAATAGTGGGGGGGAGGGGGGGGGTGCATCTGACAACGTGTCTGAGGGGAAATCAGTTTAGATCGAGAATACCTCGAAAATACAAAACTGCATGATAGCAAAACAATTCGCTTCATTTTTAAAGCCTTCAACCGAAACATCAGGCTAAAAAGGTGAACGTGACAATGTATCATTTTTTTTTAACCCACATTTTGACATGTCATCCAACATATGGTACATAACACCAAAAGAGCCATTGTGGATTTTTCCTAGGAATCAAATCTCCGATGAAAGCAAATATGAAACAGGGAGAGCACTTTTACTGAGGCGAATAAAACACGCCACAATACACCACACAATGTTTTTTTTAAAGAGTTACTTTCCTTAATAGTGAAAACAAACTAACATAAAAAGATGACTATTCATTACACAAATAATGCATACACGTTTTACATCAAGGCACCTGAAAGTAAAGGGTTTGTGATGGGTTTACAAATGGCTCAACTAGTCCGAGTTAAAACATACAAAGAATCTTTTAAGGCCATAATGTTGTGAGCTTTTGCAATAGTGCCGGTCCAACAATCCCGTTGCGTGTTTTGCCATGAATTCAACACTCAAAACAAAAAAAATCACCGACATCTTTCATGGACCAGGCATAAATAACATTTGAGTCGTTAACAGTGAATGGACAGTTAAATATCAATGGTGATGAAAAGTGGAAGAGTACTGTCGGTATATTTTATATCTTCTCGTTTTACAAATCATGTTCTAAATGTTTTTTGTGTTGTACATATAGTAGAGGCCTTGTATAATAAGCCCTTTGGACTTCTTGCCCGACACGTTTCTATCATATTTTGTGTTGTTTTCTTTTGTATTCATCTTATATTGTCCTAAATAAATCAAACCGTTTAGTATCATAACCAACACTGACCAAATAACGCTCTTTTCTAAAGCACTCACAGGTCAAGCACAGCAGACAGTTTTCAAATGCACATTATTGTCTAACCAATGCATACAGGTGCAATAATATTGAAAGAAGCAATGGCCTTATTTGTGTCCAAAATAAAATATATATTATATATATATAAAGTGGAGAGGGCATTAAGATAAAAGGAATAGCTGGTTTGGGGGGGTCAGCATGTAATACTAGAATGGTGTATTCATTCAAATCTATTAGAACAAACTGAGGAGTTGCTCTACATTCACATTACATCAATGATGAACAGATCCCAAACAGATACAATGTGGTGAGCATTGGCCAAAAAAAAACAAAAATATACCCATTTGCTGTGCATCAACAAATGGTACGAGAGAGCCAATAGTCACCGAGTTGTTTGCTGAATCACCTTTTTATCACCCCCAAACTGTATTCTTCCATTTATCAGGGGGGGGGCATACCTGAAGCCTATAATATAATGCTCCGTTGCATGACCGTTGTCGCCGAAAACAGCAGACATGACACGACGTATCGCAAAAAACCGCAACGCGTCGTTCGTTACGTCGGCCATTTTTGTTGACAGGGCGACAAAACCGTTGTGTGACAAAAGTATGAACGGGGCTTGAGGTTATTTTAGGACCATTTATAAACCCTTTCAGAAAGTCCTTCATTAGGTGGTACCTCACTGTAAAGCTTCTTGACTGTGGGAGGCTGGATATGATTCTTCTGTTATAAAACCTGCCTATTTCGACTGGCATAAATAAAAGGAATGGCATTGTAAAAAACGAAAAAAACAAACAAACAAAATAAAAATCATATTAATAACAATAATAATTATAATAATAATAAAAATGTGTGACTCCTTTTTAAGTTACTAAACTCAAATATACACAGCGACTCCTTTAGTATTTACAACATATGTACACATCTTTTTTTTTTTAATTCTTTTTTCTTCTTTTAGTTTTTTTTCTTCTTCTTTGATCAAATACCTTAAACGGCGTTGCTGTGAAACGGAACTCTCCAGGTGTACTGATCCAGAACTCTCCAGGTGTTCTGATCCAGAACTCTCCAGGTGTACTGATCCAGAACTCTCCAGGTGTACTGATCCAGAACTCTCCAGGTGTACTGATCCAGGCTCTCTTTCTGTCGGAGGACTTTTCGAGAACGGGGGACGGGGGACGGGGAAAGTCAAATTGGGGCAGCGAGACTTGCAAAGCCTGAAGAGTTTGAGGCTCGTGGAAAAGGCACTTGCTACCAACTGAAATACTGCAAAACATCTTTAAAACCAGAGCTTTCAGCCGAGATGAACTGAGAGACACGTGAGGAGGAAGGGAGAAAAAAAAAAAACTGTAAATGGAAGGCCACGTCTTAAGCCTAATTAATACTACATAGTACAACGGCGCCACCTGCCAACAAGAACTTTTTTCTTTTCTTTTTTTTCCCCCCCCAGCCAACAACAACAACAGCGCTTATGCAATGCGACCCATTGTTTTGGCTTTGAGAGTAAGTTCTGGTCGTCAAGCCACACTGTGGTTCTGATGGAGTATGAATGAAGCTTCAGGCACTGGGGCGTCTTCTCCCCTTTTCTCCTCTCCAGGCCATGTGTTTTTTTGGTAAGGCTGACGCAGGATGGCTGTAGGCGGATTGGCAGGCAATACCAGGAAGTTACAGAGCAATAAAAGGGAGGGTTCACCGCGGTTATATACGACAAAAACCCCTTTCCACTGTCCGTCGAAAAGGATATTGGCATCCTCTCGAATCTGCGTTCCCCCTCCCCCCCTCTTCCCATGACAAGGAGCCCCGATGACAAACAAAAATCACAATCATTGTAAACAAAAACTTCCTTTTTATACAGGGTTCACTTTGCTTCTCGTTTAGACCAGTCATCATTGCTTGAATGGTAAAAATTCCAGGAACGAAAAAAAAAAAGAAAAAAAAAGACTAGGCCTTCTTTCGCCTAACGCAGAAACATATTTCTGCCTCATCTGTACATAATGAAAAAAATAAAAAAATATATAGACGTGAACGAAAGCCGAAAAAAAAGAAAAAGAATGTTCACCTCGTCCTCGCACTCGGGACGCAAAAAGAAACTGTTCTCACAGATGACGGTGACAAAACGAAGGAACTTAAAATATGAAAAACTGAAAATGGCTTATTCAAACTCAGCCTTTTTTTTTTTTTCCTCTCTCGATCTCTTATAAGTCAAGAGACTTACAGTGGCTTTCCTTTTGCTCGCTGCATCTTGCGAGTCCTTTTGTTTATTTTTATACAAGCTGATCTCTGTGGTCTGGACCGGCCAAGCTTGCGTTGACATTATTCCAGTGGTTGTATTTGGGGCTGAACACGGGGGTCCGGTGGGGGGCTTTGAGGGGTGAGCCGGAGCTCTGCGAGGTGCAGATCAAGGCTCCTCTGTTGGACTGCCCCGCAGCCTTAGAGTACTTACAAACCGTGCGCTTGTTGCCCGCCTCCGCCCCGCCTTCCTCCTCCAGTTCCAGCTCTCCTTCCGTCTCCGCCTCCTCCTCCTCCTCCTCCTCCTCGTCCTCCTCCTCCTCCTCTCCATCACATGTTCGATAGGAGGAACCCATTAGCTTTTTGCGCTCCTGCTGAGCCTCCCTGTTGCTTTCTTTGAGCGACTGCGGCTGTGGTCGGCCGGCCACCAGCCGCAGCGGCTCCCACTGGTTGTTGACGGTATCGTCCGCCGCGGCCTGAGTCAGCCTCTCGCGCTCTTTTCGCCTCTTGCGTGTCCACCAGACGCACACGATGATGCAGAACAGACACAGCAGGCAGAAGACCACACACAGCACGGGCACCAGGTAGTCTGCAAACACAGGTGGACACACAGGGAGATGGAGAAGGAAGGGAAACGGCCATGTGGTAGAAAGAGAAAAGGGAGACGGGGGTGGAAATTATTCACTGAAGCAAAACTGTTTTAACACATGCATTAAATTAAATGGTATAGGAGTAAGGCATGCATAAAAACAGGTCTCTCTCATGTACTGTAACTAATTCCCATGTAAAAACAGTATTTGACCTGTGAGGTAAAACCAAACTTTGCAGGCAGTGTGCCACCTCACCTCAGTACGTTTTTTCGACAGTTTTTTAATGATCCGTTTTCACTTAATGAATGCAATTGGTTCCAGCGGTTCACACACGCTGCCTTTAGTCTAATGAGCTGAATGCTTCTCATCAGGAACTAAGACAGGCCTGAAATAAAACCCCTGTGGGACACCTTTTCAAATGATTACTCACCCACTGAGGGGGCCGTGACCTGCGTCTCCACTTTGACCTCGATGATGGCCCGCATTATGGTGCTATTGTGGCGCTTGGACAAGGTGCCTATGATGGTGCTGGCTGCTTCCTGGATCAGACTGTGGTCCGGTTGGTCCTCTGGCTGGAAGGACTAAGAACCGCCAAGGAAAGGAAAAACAGGGGGGAAAAAGAGAAAGACAACAGGACATAATATAGGTAAATTGTGTGTAACTTTGCAGATGCATTTTATTTATTCGTTTTTCAGCTACCGGGGTGTGTTTTGTGGTACGTGACTGAAGATGTGTGGTGATGATGGTGGCTGAGAGCACATCATCTATTGAGGTGCCATTTTCCACAAAAGTGTGATATTCCTTTTAACCCATTCTGACCGGGCACCCATTTTGGTGTTAGCATCATGTTATGCTTTACCTATTGAAAAATAGCAGATCTACAAGCTCGTATCGCGCCACCGAGTGGCGCGATAGGTCTTGTAGGTCTGCTATTTTTGAAAAATTTGAAGAACGACTGACATTTTTAGAATCTGATCTCAGGTCAGAATGGGTTCATCAGACCAGTGTGTGTCCAGTGGAAACCTCGTATGAATCTGATCTCAGGTCAGAATGGGTTAAAACTGCAGCTGAAGGGTGCGAGGTATGCGTAACCCATTTAGGCCTGAGGCCGATTCTAAAAAAACGCCTCTAAATCCTGACTTCAAATATTTATATAGCAGCATTAATTTTTTTTTTACCTTTTTGAATACTGTACATACTGTACAGAACCCCAAAATGGGTTCCTGCCCAGAATGGGACACATCTTTAAACTGTCATCTTATTTTTTATTTAACAAAAAAAAGCAAACTTAAAATTAAAGTTCATGTTTAACTTTGTTTTGTTCTGTTCATTCTTAGTACACACATTTAGGAAAGTAACTTTGGACCGTTTGGAAATGGCAAAAAGGTTTGAGGCAGGAAACGATGTTTTTTTAATTTATTTATAATATATATTTTTTTATCCCACGATTTTGTAACCCATTTTTCACCCCTGTGATCATCTAATGTGATCCTGGGCTCTACACACCCTCCGCCAACCTAGTCCCCATATATGGGGGACATGGGGAGAGCAACGGACTTGAACTCATGCTTCCTTCATGCCCGAGTGTCCAAGTTGCTCCTTTACACCTGACAGGGGGGAGTTTCCCTGGTTGGACGTATAGCGCGTGGAAGGAACACGTTATTCCAACCAGTTCCTTTCCCCTCCAGCAAAACGATGTTGAAAGATGAAGTGCCCGATTAGAAGGCATAGACTTACTATGGCCACCTCTACCGCGTCCCGGTTGGAATGAGAGAGGTCGCAGAGTAGCAGCAGGGAGCGGTCCTTCGCCACGGCCCGGGTGTCGGGTAGATACCTCAGCTCTGAGCAGACGCTCTCCACTGTTGTTCCCTGAGGAGACACACAGACAGCACATTACTGACTGACCCAACATAACCACCACATTACTGACTGACCCAACGGAACCACCACATTAATGACTGACCCAACAGAACCACCACATTACTGACTGACCCAACAGAAAATAGGCGATCTACAGTACAAGTAAGACGCGGGAAGCGAACGCAGCTTGTACATATTTGGGGTTTTTTAAGATTTTTTTTAAAGTTAAGGTGTGTGTGTGTGTGTGTTTTGTGTGTGATACAGCTGCGCCCTCTGGTGGCGGGCAGGTGGTGTAACAGCGGGACAGACAGACAGACAGACAGACAGACAGACATGATCTGCTAGGTCTCATAGTTAGTGCTCACTGCGTTCGCAACAAGCACGTGGCAGTGTGATGCCTTTTGAGCTTGTAGATCTGTTATTTTATGCATTTATATAGCGCCATTATCCAAGGCACTTTACATAGATTTGCACAGTCACCCATTCACACACACACACACACATTCACACACCGAAGGCGGCAGAAACCATGCAATGGCAGTGTAGTAGATCAGTGTCTTGCTCAAGGACACTTCGACACCAACTCTGGGGGAGCCCACAGGGTTCGAACTGGGAACCTTGCGGTTACCTTACCATCCAGCCACTCTACCTGAGCCACCGCCGCCCGTAGGGGGCAAACATGTTCCAAGTTTTACAATAACGGTATTATAATAATTACAAATAATTAGTCAACAGCCAGCCAGTACTCACTGCTGGTACTTTATCCTTGTTGAAGATCAGCGTTATGCGGGCACAGCTGTTGTCCAGGTGCCCACTGTTGGGCTGGCATTTGGTGGGCACTTGCGGAGGCGGGGGTCCCAGGACGGCGCACACGCCCCACTGCTGGCATGGCGGGGAGAAGCAGGTGAGGTAGCTGTGCTCCACACACTCCCGCCCGGCCGGACACAGCTGTCTAGGACGCTCCTGGCCTGAGCTCTGGAGCAGGCAGGGACGACGTCCACACACCACCTGACAGGAGTCAAACGGGAACAGAGGCATTAGACTCAGGGGGGGTGCCCGCTCTGAGAGCTACTTTCAAAAATGAACAGCTCAACAAGATCTACTCACTGAAAACATTATAATACCATTGCTGACAATGGCTTTGGAATAGCGCTGGCGCTGGCATTACATTTAAGACAAAAGCACTTGGAATGGGAAAAGGGGAGAAATGGAATAGGTCGTTTTTTTTTTGCATTTCATTTGTAATATACTGTACTGTAGGCCTACCGACATTTTGTGCACAGCAACACTCTTGAAAACAAAGTATTGCATTATGGGTTTGAGCTGACAGGCACTCTTTTATGTCCGTCAATCAATCAAGTCAACTTAATTCAAGTGGCAGATGCCAAAAATTGTTTTTATATTTAAATGTAATATTCTTTAGGGGCATGTCATGTGATCTACCTGTCCTGCACAGCCTTTGTGATCTACTGGTAGATCGCAATCTACCTTTTGGGCACCCCTGCATTAGACAGTTTGGAATAGAGTGGAACTAGTACGGACCTCTGAGGGACTCCGGGTTATTGAAGTACAGTACAGGGTTTAAGTACGTTTGTTGCAACTACACTGTGTCCCCTTTTCCCCCACCAAGCGAACTCTAGGTTCTAGAACCCGTTCTGTTTTTATATTCTTGGAACCTTGGCACCACCACCACCGAACCGGCGTAAACATACTTTTAGGGCTTCTGAACCAATTTGTTTTCAAGTGGAAAAACACTCTGAACTGGTTCCAAATTCGCTGGATTTTATTGATCATCAATCAGGTTTTCTGAAAAGTTGAAAGGTTTTGGACAAACACGCGCAAAAAAAAAAAAAAAACCCGCGATGGCGACGACATGAAGAGGAGTTAATTTGGGAGCAGCGTGCGTGATATTATATACCTTTGTACAGTTGACTTTGCCGTTGCCACAGTGACAGCTGTTGCATTCCTCCTCCCAGTGGCTCCCGTGGGGGAACTGCAGCCCGTTGTGGTAGCAGGGCTTCCCAATGCCTATGACTGCACAACAAGGAACGCAATGAATGAATGAATGGTAAATGGTAAATGGTGCATTTATATAGCGCCTTTATCCAAGGCGCTTTACATAGATTGTGCATTACATTCACCACATTCATACACCGATGGCAGCGGAAACCATGCAAGGCACCAACCAGCACATCGGGAGCAATTAGGGGTTCAGTTGTCTTGCTCAAGGACACTTCGACAGTAACTCTGGGGGAGGAGCCCACAGGGTTCGAACTGGCAACCTTGCGGTTCCCATCCAGGCACTCTACCCCTGAGCCACCGCCGCCATTCAGGGGGAAGAATGGGCGAACACATGCACGCACGCATGAATCAATCAATCAATCAAATCAAATCAACGAGGCGGTCCAAATCACAGAAGACGTGGATTATTATTTACACTCTTGGCATCGGAGGCCCGTTCTCCCGAGCGGACACACGCAGTGGAAGCCGTTGATCTCGTCCACGCAGGTGGCGCCGTAGGCGCACGGCGAAGACTGACACTCGTTGATGTCTGAGAAACAGAAAGAGGAGGGTGTGTCACTCATTATCCCATTCTGACCTGAGATCAGATTCATACGAGGTTTCCACGGGACACACACTGGTCTGATTAACCCATTCTTACCTGAGATCAGATTCTAAAAATGTCACAGTCGTTCTTCGATTTTTCAAAAATAGCAGACCTACAAGCTCGTAGCGCGCCACTCGGTGGCGCGCTATGAGCTTGTAGATCTGCTATTTTTAAATAGCTAAAGCATAACATGATGCCAACACCAAAACGGGTTCCCGTACAGAATGGGTTATACAGTTGCCGCTATCATTATCAGATTAGCTGCAGGTCACATGAGGAAGGACTGTCACGATAAATAACAAGATTAGTGTCCCTGAACTCTAAAATTAGACCCCCCCCCCCCCCACCCCAAAAAAAAAGAAAAGATTGTTAGGTCAATTCTTTGCCCGCCGTGTCCAAAGTGCACGCGTGCACCAGCACGTTAATATCTTTCACAAGCACCTTTGGCAGCGCCGGCTTGAGTCTCACGGGCTCCTCGAGGGAAAAGGGGCATCATTATGCCGTCCGTCATGACCCGCGTGCATACAGATGTGCTCTTCTAACCCATTCTGACCTGAGATCAGATTCATACGAGGTTTCCACTGGACACACACCGGTCTGACTAAGGCCTTTTGTCGCCTGGATTTCACAACAAGATGCAAACACGGTAGTATAGCCGTCCGTGTGTGTGTGAGAAAAACTAAAAAAATATATATATATATATTCAAAGCCTCGACAAAGGTGACCACTGGCCCCCCCTGGACAACACAAAGACTAGGAGCCTAGGAGAGGGGAGGAATTTCGGGGTCACTGGGTAATTTGTCTTCTTGTGTGTGCACTGTGTGAGAGTATGGCGGAGGAGGGACCACCTCTGACCCCTTGGGGGTTAAAGGACTGGAAAAAGTGTGGGGTGTGGGGGGGGGGGTCGAGGAGGGGTTGTCCTGGCCTGACATTTAGGTGTCGAGGTGTGCCACTCCCCTCTTCCTTCCGTCCTCCATTCATCCCTCCCTCCATCCCTCCATCCCTCCATCCCTCCCTCCCTCCCTCCCTCCCTCCATCCCTCCATCCCTCCCCCTGCACACCCCACAGGGTTATGCCAACGTCCCGATTGGAGGATCCTCATTTGTGGCCGTTGTTTTGAGAGTCGCAGCAGCAGCAGATCCATCCAAAAGAAACTGCAATTTATCCTCAGCTATAATAATAATAATAACAACGACGTCACTCACTGATGCGGCAGTCGGGTCCGGCGAATCCTGGCGCACACTCGCAGCGGAACCAGTTGATTCCGTCCACGCAGATACCTCCGTTGTAGCTGGGGAGGAGGAAACAGGAAGGAAGGAAGGAAGGAAGGAAGGAGGAACGCAGAAAGAGAGAGAAACCATTAGATATAGGGCCGTATCCTATCCAGCTGCAACAAAGCACGGTATGTATGGGGGGGGGGGGGGGGTCACAAGGCTCAATTCAATTCATCAATACAGCCCCCCCCCCCCCCCCCCACCTTTCACATGCTAATAGGCGTGTCCGGTCCCCTCCCCTCCCCTCATCATCCCTCCATCCCATCCCTCCTCAAAGGCGCTGCCCTCCCCCCCACCCGCCCCCCTCACCCCACCCCCAGGGGGAAGAATGGACGAGCCCCCCCCCCCCCTGCCTCCCCTCCATGGGGGCAAGAGGGGTCTCTTGTGTCCAGGGGGATCTCATTGTCGTCCCGTCGTCTCTCCAACTCCCCAACAACTCCCACCCTCCTGCCCCATTCAACGTCCAACTCCTCCCCCCCCCCCCCCAACACACACACACACACACCTCGTCCCAAGCGATGTCCCTTTGAGGCTTGATTTAAAAGGACATCTTCCACTGGTTTTACCAGCTCGTCACTCACACCAACATGCTCCTATAATCCCCACCCCTCCACGCACACCCACTCTCACGTAACCGTTCTTCTCACTGGCTGCGTGGTGCACTGCGTATGGACGCAAAATATGTATTCCCCATTCTGGTGGTCGTGGGGAGAAAAATAAAGCTTGTTTTCTCATAGAAATGCATTGCATAATATAGAGTAAGCAGATGTTTCCCACTGTTGGCTGGGTTCTTGGAGAGAACAGACCGGGTGTTTTTTGGGTGGGTTCAGAGCGTGAGGGAGTGGGAGAGTTTCATGTGAATGCTGAACATACATAAACATAAACATTTAGGTATGCGGTCTAGCTTAACTTGGACTCAGGGGGGTGGACGCCTCTGCCTTGCATAGTCCCCAGTGAATAGGCATTTTGCCCTTCACTGGTAACCTTATTTTGGATTTGTTTTAAATATATGAAGGTTTTATGGGCTGGGCTTTTTACTAAAAAGCCCCCCCTCTTAAAATACTACACACATACATACATACCCACCTACATACATACATTTCAGACGTTTTAGCAGTTTTTAAGGACCCACTTTTAGGCCAGTGCACCAGAGCAAGCTTTTGCCTTTTTTTAAACCCCACCCATTTTAACCAAATACATAAACATAAACATAAACATACATACCATGGGTGAGGGTTGCAGTCGTTGATATCTGTGGGTAGAATGGGAGGGAAATGTAAATTATGCGTTGGCTTCTCACAATATTTCAACGTAAATTCCTACTGGCACCACAACAATATGAATCTTATGGCATCCGTACAATATAATTGCTATGATCCCATCACAATATGAATTCCATTACACCATCGTATTATTATGAATTCTATAGTCTACCGTTACAATATCATTCCTATGATGTCCCCAAACAGCTTCATTATTACAGTATGACAGGAAAGCTTCAAGTGAACGTTCACTTGGACCAGGGGGTTTTTCAACAGGTGGTCCGTGGACCACCGGTGGTCTGTGAAGGTGTCGCGTGTGGTCCCTGGCCTGACCATGCATTTAGTAATGTAGCATTTGTTGATCCCCCCCCCCCCCCCCCGTTCCAACAGTGAACTGAATGACCTGGTGACCTACATGTATGATGACTGTACTGTAGTAATTTACTGACAAGTCGGAGGGCAAGAAATTCAACAGAAGAAGGGAGTTAGAATCTCAAGAGCGGGAAGTGCACCGGATTGTGTCATTATTATTAGAAAATGATTAGTAGTCATCAATGGACCATTGGTTGAGAAACGGTTGGATGTATGTATACACATGGGATGCAAAAAAGCACTAATCTTAGCCCATATCCACAAGGTTGATACCAAGTCAGGGTGGTCGACCCTTGTACACAATCAGTTGAAAACCCCTGACTTAAGACAGTTGTGCTACTCCAATGTTATGAACCTAGTGACCAGCAGGACTAGTTATCGTTAACTAGGCTGATGCCCGTTGAGAACGGTGTCCACTGGGAACATATATACGCCCCTCTGGTTATGCAATACCTGTTGTACCCATTGTCAGAGTGCCCATTGTACATCAATAATAAAATTCAGGCTATATTTGAAGGAAGACCATTCTCAGTGTCAAAATCTGCTCTGGCTGCGGGCCTTCTCTATGAGTGTATCTGCAGCACAGAGTGAGGTGAGTCATACTTTGGCTGCAGGTGGGGACTACAACATTGGACAGAGTGAGGTGAGTCATACTTTGGCTGCAGGTGGGGACTACAACATTGGACAGAGTGAGGTGAGTCATACTTTGGCTGCAGGTGGGGACTACAACATTGGACAGAGTGAGGTGAGTCATACTTTGGCTGCAGGTGGGGCCCTCCCAGCCCTCTTTGCAGATGCAGGTGAAGGTGTCTCCTCCGCCCACACACGTGCCCCCGTTGGAACAAGGGCTGGAGGCACATGTGCTGTTTTTGGCTGCAGAGAGAGCGTTGAAGGAGATGAGTCAGATATTGAGATAGATTAGGGCGGGAACAAAAACACAAATTTAATATGTTCTAACTATGCAAGTTGTGCATTTATTTTTTTTAATCAAAAATGAAAACCAGAAGAAAACAAATATATAGGCCTATATATTTTTTTTATCAATACCAAAATAACCACAGTGGTGGACACTGGACAGTAACAAAGTTAATTTCCCCTAGTGTACTTGTAATTAGTATTTTTGGATACCAATACTGGATCCACTACATTTCAAAGGCGGATATTGTACTTTTGACTCCACTACAAATTGGATTAAAAAGTAGATTATGAACTAACGACTAAAACCACTAAAATAGCACAAATTAAGCTCACAACACGTCCAAGTACAAGTTTGAGTAGTTGTAGTTGAGAAATATTTGATCAAGAGCATCTATTATTTTGACTCCAGTACTTGGGAGAGTTGAGGAAAGGAAAGAAAAGTTACTATGTTTACCCAGGGTAACTGGACTAAGCTCAAGAACTTGTTTACAGCCAGGCCCTGCTCATAGAACATTTCATGGTAGGGGGTTCAATGCCTTGTCCATAAAGGGCACTTCAGCGGTGGTAATTTTAACGTGCCGGTCCGGGGATACGAACTAGCGACCTTCCGATAGCAAGACCGCTCCGCAAACCGTTCGGCCACCGCTGCCTCTTGAGTACAGTGTCCACCACTGAAGGTACACACAACACAACAACACCACCACCACATCCACAACGACATGAATTCAGCCTGGCCCTCGGGCCTTACACCACCACATCCACAACGACATGAATTCAGCCTGGCCCTCGGCCCCTCACCCGTGTTGCAGGTGGAGCCTCCCCAGCCCGGGGGGCAGGCGCAGCGGAACGCGTCGCCGTGGTCATAGCAGGTCCCTCCGTTACTGCACGTGGTGCCGTCACACTGGCTCTCACCTGGACGGGGTACAGTAGCACATACCACAGTTACAGTTACAGTAGCACATACCACAGTTACAGTTACAGTAGCACATACAGCAACACACTCAGAGTTATGAACACAGCTGGCTCTCTCTTACAACAATTTAAAAACTGTACATTGGTGACTATAACTATAATCTAGCAGCTAGATTCTAGCTGATCTTGAGGCCTACAAAAACGAAAAGAACTCTCTCTTTCTTATCAACTAGTCCCAACAAGGTCAACTAGTGAATTTACTAGTCGACTAGTTGAATAGTCGATTAATTGCTTAACCCATTTAGACCAGAGTTAAAAACATTCACTTTGAAAGAATATATATTCAAATATTTGCGCCACATTTTTACGATTTTTCAAAAATAGCTAAAGTATAAAAGAATGCTTGAAACACCAAAAGGGGTTCCCGCCCCAAAATGGGTTTATAGCTGATCTTAATTAAGGCCTACAAAAACGAGAGAGAGAGAGAAAAAAAAGAAAAACTGGAAAACTTTTTTTCCCTCTTTCTTATCAACTAGTCCCAACAAGGTCAACTAGTGGATTTACTAATCGAGTAGTTGAATAGCCCTCACACACACACACACACACACACACACACACACACACACACAGCTTGACAGAACTCACGGGAGTGACAGGTCTTGCCCTTCCAGTTGTCTGCACACTCGCAGTAGAAGTCGTTGACCAGGTCCACACATCGTCCACTGTTCTTACACGGGTTCCTCCTGCACTCGTTGACGTCTGAGGATGGAGGGATGGAGGGAGGGAGGGAGGGTTAGGTTGGTGTTTTCTATGTCCTTGGCATTCGTTCCATGTTCCATGAGCCAAACTCTCAAATGCCAACAATTATGTAAGAAAGTAGCCCTTGGGCTACTTTAGTATTAGTTCCAGTCGACTAATACGACGACGAAAAATGTTTTGTCGACTACCTTATTTCACTGACAAAAACTATATACAAACTAAGCCACGATGACTAAAACTATGACTAAAATGTACTGTTGATTTTGTCAACAAACTAAAAATGAACCCTTCATGTTATTTGTGGCGCGAGATAGGAAAAGGACAGAGGAAGGAGAGGAAAAGGAAAAGGATCTCACTGAGGTCACAGAGTCTGCCCTCCCAGCCATCGGGACAGAAGCACTGAAAGGAGTTGACTCCGTCGATGCAGGTTCCACCGTTCCGACACGGCTTGCCAACACAATCGTTGACATCTACAAAAAAAAAGGTTCGATGAAGAAGGTTAGTTAGATAAAAGAGCATCGACTACTGGCCGAAATGTTTACTGTACGTCTAGGAACTCATTGTCCATTTGCAGACCGTGGCCATGTTTCCATCAGAGTTTGGAAAAGCACTCGTTTTCAGTAAAGTAACGTCCTGCTGCCTCCTGCATTATGTGCCAATTATTAACAGGTGGTACACACGAGCACTTCCAAACTCCGGGACACAAAGTAGCTCGTAACATGTCTACAGTGGACTTTAATGAAACAAACACTTTTTATGAAACAAAGCTGCAATGTTGGTGAGTTTGACGTTGTTTAATACAATCAGATAGGGACTTTTCTGTTTGGATGAATGGGGCTGCCATTGGAAGTTGCACCTATAGGTAGCACCTTTGCCATTAACTTATATGGTAAGATGGCCACGGTACTCTGCATATGGAGAATAGTGGATAGTAGCCACTGGCTACTGTAACTGCATGTATAAATGAGTGGCAGAAACAATGTTTTCACACCACATGCTGTGATCGGTAACAAGACTACTCGCCCCGTTTCTGTTTTCCTCCCAGAATTTTCCCCAGTGAGGGGTGGGAGAGGCTGGACAGCAGACAGCTGGACTTTGAATTTCTCTAACTATAAACTTTCATGACAGCAGAACAGCCAAAGTACAAATATAATTTATGAAAAGCTACTACAGTGAAGACTGTTCACAGAAGTTGTTGTAGGATATGTGGGGATTATCTGACGAGGTACCATTTGAGGGGGCAAAACCTTACATATACTAAATAATACTAAATTGTTTATAGGTTCAATATAAGTCAAATAATATAGCCTTTCCACAGCAGTATCTTTGTATATTTTTCCAAAAAGAATACAAACAGCCAATAGCATATTACAAATTTATCCCCCTCACTGGGGAAAATTCAAGCACCGGGGCGAGTAGTCCAGTATTCCTGTGATCAGAGTGTATATATGGACTTACTCTCATGGCAGTAGGTGCCGCTGAACCCTGGATCGCACACGCAGGTGAAGTTGCCCGCCGGCTGGCTGATGCAGCGACCTCGCGGACCACACACGTTGGAGGAGATGTGCCGCACGTCGTCGGCGCCCGAGGCGTTGGTCGCGATGGCAATGGTGCAGCTGTCAATCACTGTGCGGAGGAACGGAAACACGACATTCAGACTTCAAAGCTCGGTGCACAAAGTGGCGCACACTCCGCGCACACACACACAGGGTCCAAATGGGAGTTCTATACAGTTGCTACTGTGATGGCCAAAATCAAATATCACAAATATCTTTCACCAAATACCTAGATGTCATCAGTATTGTGATTATTATGTATTGTAGATCTACAAGCTCACTAAGCATCAGCAAGGTGACATGTTGTGACCTTGCAGATTAGCCATTTCCTCTATTTTTTTAATGTACAGTGTAAGTGAAGTGACTTGAAACAGGAAAAGACAACACTCATCCTAGTTGATATCTAGTCTTGTATCACAAATTCACAATAATCAATATGGATAGACTACCTTGGCAGGGAGGGGTGCGACAGTGGTCTTTGAGCTGGCCACAGGTCTTGCCCTCGTAGCCTTCAGGACAGGCGCAGTAGAAGTCCTGGGCCATGCTGTGGCATTTGGCCTCGTTCTCACACGGGTTTGGATCACATGCGTCTGATGGAGACCAAGCTGGGACCTGTGGAAAAGGGAGGAGGAGACAGCCATTTGGTGTTCACTTCATCATGTTGAAACATCCATGGCAAATATCCAAGTGTTTAAAAACGGCACTGGGGAGATAAGACTTAACCACTTAAGCCCCATTTCATACTTTGCCATATGACGCGTCGCACACACATAAATAGCCACTCTACAAGCTCACAACGCGTTGGAAAGTGACCTCGTAGTAGAGTTTCTATGTTTTCCTATGTTTGAACATTTAAGATTAATGTTTGGCCCATAATGACATGCCCAGGTTGAAAGTGGTTTAAATACAATGTGCCATCGTGAGAGAAGTCAGTGGATGCAGTGCTCTGACATCTTTCACCATTTCCATATGTATTAGAGGTTGGTTGGGGCAGAAAAAGGCTGCAATTTGTGTAAACAGAAGTCTAGTCTGTGCATAAACTGCGGGTTCCACCCGCTGCCATTTAAGGTACTAAAGACGAGAGTGATGGTGGGCAACAAGATGGGTGAAGAGAGAGAGAGACAGAGAGACAGACACACAGCACCTCAACAGAGCCCATTCGAGCTGCTAAACAGGCTAGCATAAATAGATCTGGTCGCGCCACTTGAAGTAAAATAAACTGTGTGTGTGTGTGTGTGTGTGTGTGCGCTTGAGTGTTTGCATGTGATGGAAACTCATGTGTCTCAACTTCTATAAATCTTGGTTCCATCAGAGCAACAACAACACCATTAACAGAGCAGGAGACATCTTGCCTTGTAGGCCTTGTGTTTCAACTTGCAGGTCTTTCGACACGCTTCACTACATAAAACATCCAGTTGTAGGATATTAAACATTAAGTGCTGAACAGACGTGAGTCAGGATAATCACAACAGCTTCGCTAAACAACAACGGCCCACTAGCAGTGACCTCCTCATCTGTACGAATTTGACCCATAAGAGTCGATGCCTGCCATTATTACCGTATGTCAACCCGATTCATATTTTGTGATTTTCGAGATTGGAATTTTGCTATAAAAACACGGCAATTTCCCTTTGACTTTGTTTAAAATTAAAGTCAACGAGGAGTCTATTTTTAAATGAAAATTTCTAATCAACTATCGAAACTACCAAAGATGTCTCGACAGAGAAACTATTGAAGATATCCTACCAATATTTGGGGTTACATCAGGGCCAAACCTCTACTAAATTGCGATTTTAACCTCATTTAAACCTATAGGGAAATCAAATTCCCCAATAATAAATAAATAAAACAGCGCAGCAAAAGAGAAAAATTAAAACAGTCAAAGCGTAGTGGTTTTGTGGTGGGGCGCGGTGGCACAGTTGGTAGTGCTGTCGCCTCACATCTAGAAGGTCCTGGGTTCGATTCCCGCTGGGGACGCTGTGGGCACTGGCGGCGTGTTCCCTCCTCCGCGTCATCAGTGCCCATACCCGAGGCGGGGGTTGGCGATAGGGCCTTTCTGTGTGGAGTTTGCATGTTCTCCCCGTGTCCTCTAGGGTAGGTACCCTCACAAAAAACATGCCGTAATCCTGGTCTCTAAAACTACCTCCCCCTGGCCAGCCGGGGCGCCTGATGGGAGGGGAAAGGAACTGGTCGGAAAATAACGTGTCCCTTCCACGCGCTACGTCCGGCCGGGGAAATTCCCCTCTGTCAGGTGAAAAGATGAAGCTTGGACTCCTCATGCATAGAAGGAGGCATGAGGTCAGTCCGCTGCCCCCCCCCCCCCCCCCCCCCCCAGGTTGGCAGAGGAAGTGTAGCGCCCAGGATTACATTCGATAATTGGCACTGGGTGAAAAAAGAAAACTGGGTTACAAAATCGTGGGATAAAAATGTAGAGTAAAAAAAAACAATGGAGTAATGTGCCCCGTGCCCCCATAGCAGGCATCAGAGTGGTGTACTCTGTGCAGGCATCCTTCCAGCATCGTCTCATTCAAGGCAGCTCATATTTATAGTGGAGATGCTAAATCAGGATTGGCTGCCTACCAGCAATGTCCTCCATTCAGGGCCCCAGAGAAGTGCTGAAGTGTCAGTTTCCTGACTGCTAACCCACATTAGCGTCAAATGTCGACTTAACCCATTCTGACCTGAGATCAGATTCATACGAGGTTTCCACTGGACACACACTGGTCTGATTAAACCCATTCTGACCTGAGATCAGATTATAAAAAATGTCAGTCGTTCTTCGATTTTTCAAAAATAGCAGACCTACAAGCTCGTAGCGCGCCACTCGGTGGCGCGCTATGAGCTTGTAGATCTGCTATTTTTCAATAGCTAAAGCATAACATGATGCTATAACACCAAAATGGGTTCCCGTTCAGAATGGGTTAAAAAAAAGGAATGAAAAAAAGAAGCCAGTGAGGTCAATTCTCAATCATCTCATGACAAGATACATTCTCTTAATCTCTCAAGACAGATTCAGAGCTCCGCAGCTAAATCTGTCGGCAACTCCCATTTGGAACTGAGCAGAGTTTGTGGTTAGTAGGAACGAAAACAAAAGACACCGGAAGAGGAGGGCCGAAGGAGAGCGAGCAGGCAGACATGCGGCCTCTACAGGTGGAACTGGGCGGTGCACCCCAGAGGCAATTCTTTTTTTTTTTTTGCCTAATGGGTTGCCAGATTGGTGTCCTCTTAACCAGGAACTTTTTTCCAAAACCTTTTCAAAAATCTCAATCTGCAACCACAAAACAAACGCATTACGATTCAACACGTGTTGCGCTTGCAAGATTTCCTACAATTTACAATATGAGCAGGGAGTATCAGATAGGGTATAAAAAGGTAGGTGGCTAGTGCACATCCAGTTCCTGTCTGGTGCTGGACTAAGGTACATACAGTGAAGAGAAGAGAGTCCGCACACAGGTTTGCTCCAAGGTGAGTTCACCTGATGAAGGCCGTTCACGGCCGAAACGTTGTGTCATATTTATGGTGTTTTGAATAAAAAGCAAACACCTTGGAGCAAACCTGTGTGCGGACTCTCTTCTCTTCACAGTATCAGATAGGGGACATTTCTGTCTCGAGTTGGGGGGCCACGAGGTAAACCTCATGGCCCCCCAACTCTGAGAAGCAGGGGGATTACCGTCATGGTCCATGACTGACTGGACCATGACGACTATCCCAGTTATCGGGGGCCCAGTTGACGAACGTTCCTACTGACCTCACAGAGTTCCCCGGAGAACTCCGGCCCGCATTCGCACACAAAGCCGCCCAGCACGGCGTGGCAGCGGCCGCCGTTCTGGCACGGCCCGCTGTCACACTTGTTCCGCTGGATCTCACAGCGGGTGCCCGCGAAGCCGGCGGGACAGTGGCAATGGTGGCCCCTCGGGCCCTCCTGGGGAGGGAAGAACAGAGAGAAAGGGGTAGGGGGGGAGGGGGGGGAGGGAGAGAGAGAGAGAGAGAGAGAGGGAGGGAAACGGAGTGCGAGTGAGAAAGGGAACCCAAACACTACCCAACTTCTCCCGTAAAAATCTGAAAGTATGGAATCACCATATTATTAAAAAAAAAAAAAAAAAAGGAGAATTCCGGACTAGCTGTTTCCTTACCGTAAAATTATCAGTTAAAAAAAAAAAGACTCCGACCGTGGCGTGCACGCTGAACGGCTTATTTAGATTACTCAAATGTTTTGGTCTCGTTTAGATCTGTAGTAAAGTAAGTAAAGTTACATCTGTAGTAAAGTAAGTAAAGTTACATCTGTAGTACATGAATTGAACATGTGGGTACAGAATGTCGTCCCTCTGTGGCTTCTGCCCTGAGCAGGAAGGCATTAACCCATTCTGACCAGAGATCAGATTCTAAAAATGTCTTCTACATCCTGACAGTTTTCTGAAAAAGCTATGTTTACTATGTCAGTCGCAGACCTACAAGCTCGTAGCGCGCCGCTCGGTGGCGCGCTACAAGCTTGTAGATCAGCTATTTTTCCAATAGCTAAAACACAACATAATGCCAACACCAAAAGGGGTTCCCGCCCTCCGCCTATACCAACCCATTTAGGCCTAAGGCCGATTCTAAAAACGCCTCTAAATCCTGACCTAAGGTTTCTGAAAAACTTCAAATATTTATATAGCAGCATCAAAAAAATTACATTTTTGAATACTGTACATACTGTACAGAACCCCAATATGGGTGCCCGGCCTGAGGGGGTAAGATACCAAAAGGGGTTCCCGCCCTCCGCCTACCTGCTTAAGGCCATAGCGTGCCTGATAAATGTTTTTTTTCTTCTTCTTCCGGTAATACTTAAAATAAAAGTCTAGTCCGGAATTCTCCTTTGATATTATGCATATAAATATACACATAATGATGTGATCATACCTTACATGTGCCTCCATTCTGACACTGGCCACGGCAGCTGTTGACATCTGAAATGAAAGCGACGGTGGTCAAGTAAAGAATGACCATGACCAAGCATGGGAGCAGCTCTGAGCCATTTCCTAAGGACTCCGTATGCTGACCGGGTATAGGATGCTGTGTGACATGCAGGTCAAGTTAAAGAAAGGTGGGGTTAGAATTGTTTTTAAGCCTTAAGTCAGGCTCAGCTAAACTCCCGGAGAGTGGCGGAGGAGAGCCGTGCATGCATGTTAGCCCACATGGGCATATGGGTGAGTACAGAGGTCAGACTGGGAAACGGTTACTAGGCCTGGTGTCAGTCAGGGAGGAGAGTGACCATAGATATATAAGGCTAGATGGCTCACCCACACCGCTGGCCAATAGGAGAGCGACGTCGCTACATGGCGGCCCAGAGCCATAGAGTTAAGACAGAGTTACGACATCGATGGAGGCAGAACTCGCGCGGAGAGCCCATATATAGACTCCAATGCATTCCGTCTATGTAGAAGAGCCTGCATGGCCCCATGAAGTGAACGCAGTTGTCGTAACTCTGTCTTACTCTATGGCTCTGGTGGCGGCCATCTTACTGGGGTGCAGCATAGCATTGAGTCTATGGGGCATGTACTACAAACGGTTTGGTTTGTTATAAACATCAGAGACGTCCGCATACTCATATGCTTTTATATGACGTTCATATAAATGATTGTAATAAACCAACCCATTTGAAAATCCGTCAAGATTTGAGTGATTTCATGAGTATTTTAGTTTGAGCTGCCATAGAACATACTGAACCGTAGCACCTCAGCAAGATGGCCGCTGGGTGAACTACGTCAGAGACTCCGCCTTGAGCCATCTAGCCTTTATATACGTCTATGAGTTTGACGGCTAGAAGCAGCCAGGACACCAACAGAGAGAGAGACGTTTGGGGTGTGGCGGGGAGGGGAGGGGCCCGGGGGTGAAAAGTTGGAAAAAGTCGTAAGTGACATCGAGTAGGAGGAAATACTGACTGATGTCACAGTTTTGTCCGGCCCATCCTCGAAAACAGTCGCAGTGATATCCGCCAATCAGATTTTTGCACGAGTACGCATTCACACAGGGCTTCCCAGCGCACTCATTCGCATCTGTGAAGGCAGGAGGAGGAGGACACCCAGTCCATCAAAATGAGGAAGAGTGGAAAGACAAAGAGAAGGGAATTTAAGGCTCACATCTTTGGACGGCCAACCATCAAAACACCAACAGGGACAGTCACGTTTTGTCCCGAAAGACATCATCTCATTGCCAACGGCAGGAATGTTACGGGCCCACCTTCCCGGTTCCGTTTGTGAGCTCTCACTTTGTGTTTCAGTAAAGATTGCTCAGAGAGCTCTAAAATAAAAGTGAGGAAACACACCTGGGACTCACAAAACAACTAGGTGTTCCACCAGGATGAGCTTTGGTTCAGCAGGACGGGACAGTGAGTTCTTATCAACTTGTGAAGCGTGCCCTCAAGCGAGCTGCCCAGGCCAGCAGGTGCCCTCGCTAAGCAGCCGATGGCCTCAACACGAACCATTTTTTTACATAATCAGAAACATCGACGTTCAACATAGCGATCTTAGCTTGAGAAGACAATCCAATGAGAGCTGAGAGAATCCGACCGGGACACAACACTCTTATGCAGGACATAAAGGTCACAAGTGTCACAAATCAAACGGCCGATTCTCAGTTTCTGTGTGGGATATGCCGTGCACTCTGCATGACGTGCACCACTGTCACTTTGCTCGTTCAAGCCACACACACACACACACACACACACACACACACACCGCGTTGAGAGTAGTTCATTTGCTGAGACGCCAGAAACGGTCCCTCTTTTTCACAGCCTAATGTTGGCAGTAATGCAGCCACTAGGTCCACCGTGTGATTGGTCAATCCAGTCAAGAAACCACAGGTGACACACTGCCCCTTCCACGTCTGCAAAACACCCCCCATTATATCCACACTGCCCCTTCTTCCATGTCTGCAAAACACCACCCATTATATCCACACTGCCCCTTCTTCAACGTCTGTAAAACACCCCCCATTATATCCACACTGCCCCTTCTTCCACGTCTGTAAAACACCCCCCATTATATCCACACTGCCCCTTCTTCCACGTCTGTAAAACACCCCCCATTATATCCACACTGCCCCTTCTTCCACGTCTGCAAAACACCCTCCATTATATCCACACTGCCCCTTCTTCCACGTCTGTAAAACACCCCCCATTATATCCACACTGCCCCTTCCACGTCTGCAAAACACCCCCCATTATATCCACACTGCCCCTTCTTCCATGTCTGCAAAACACCACCCATTATATCCACACTGCCCCTTCTTCAACGTCTGTAAAACACCCCCCATTATATCCACACTGCCCCTTCTTCCACGTCTGTAAAACACCCCCCATTATATCCACACTGCCCCTTCTTCCACGTCTGTAAAACACCCCCCATTATATCCACACTGCCCCTTCTTCCATGTCTGCAAAACACCCTCCATTATATCCACACTGCCCCTTCTTCCACGTCTGCAAAACACCCCCCATTATATCCACACTGCCCCTTCTTCAACGTCTGCAAAACACCCTCCATTATATCCACACTGCCCCTTCTTCCATGTCTGCAAAACACCCTCCATTATATCCACACTGCCCCTTCTTCCATGTCTGCAAAACACCCTCCATTATATCCACACTGCCCCTTCTTCCACGTCTGCAAAACACCCCCCATTATATCCACACTGCCCCTTCTTCCATGTCTGTAAAACACCCCCCATTATATCCACACTGCCCCTTCTTCCACGTCTGTAAAACACCCCCCATTATATCCACACTGCCCCTTCTTCCACGTCTGTAAAACACCCTCCATTATATCCACACTGCCCCTTCTTCCACGTCTGCAAAACACCCTCCATTATATCCACACTGCCCCTTCTTCCACGTCTGTAAAACACCCCCCATTATATCCACACTGCCCCTTCTTCCACGTCTGTAAAATACCCCCCATTATATCCACACTGCCCCTTCTTCCACGTCTGTAAAACACCCTCCATTATATCCACACTGCCCCTTCTTCCACGTCTGTAAAACACCCCCCATTATATCCACACTGCCCCTTCTTCCATGTCTGCAAAACACCACCCATTATATCCACACTGCCCCTTCTTCCACGTCTGTAAAACACCCCCCATTATATCCACACTGCCCCTTCTTCCACGTCTGTAAAACACCCCCCATTATATCCACACTGCCCCTTCTTCCACGTCTGTAAAACACCCCCCATTATATCCACACTGCCCCTTCTTCCACGTCTGTAAAACACCCCCCATTATATCCACACTGCCCCTTCTTCCACGTCTGCAAAACACCCCCCATTATATCCACACTGCCCCTTCTTCCACGTCTGTAAAACACCCCCCATTATATCCACACTGCCCCTTCTTCCACGTCTGTAAAACACCCCCCATTATATCCACACTGCCCCTTCTTCCACGTCTGTAAAACACCCCCCATTATATCCACACTGCCCCTTCTTCCACGTCTGCAAAACACCCCCCATTATATCCACACTGCCCCTTCTTCCACGTCTGCAAAACACCCCCCATTATATCCACACTGCCCCTTCTTCAACGTCTGCAAAACACCCTCCATTATATCCACACTGCCCCTTCTTCCATGTCTGCAAAACACCCTCCATTATATCCACACTGCCCCTTCTTCCATGTCTGCAAAACACCCTCCATTATATCCACACTGCCCCTTCTTCCACGTCTGCAAAACACCCTCCATTATATCCACACTGCCCCTTCTTCCACGTCTGTAAAACACCCCCCATTATATCCACACTGCCCCTTCTTCCACGTCTGTAAAATACCCCCCATTATATCCACACTGCCCCTTCTTCCACGTCTGTAAAACACCCTCCATTATATCCACACTGCCCCTTCTTCCACGTCTGTAAAACACCCCCCATTATATCCACACTGCCCCTTCTTCCATGTCTGCAAAACACCACCCATTATATCCACACTGCCCCTTCTTCCACGTCTGTAAAACACCCCCCATTATATCCACACTGCCCCTTCTTCCACGTCTGTAAAACACCCCCCATTATATCCACACTGCCCCTTCTTCCACGTCTGTAAAACACCCCCCATTATATCCACACTGCCCCTTCTTCCACGTCTGTAAAACACCCCCCATTATATCCACACTGCCCCTTCTTCCACGTCTGCAAAACACCCCCCATTATATCCACACTGCCCCTTCTTCCACGTCTGTAAAACACCCCCCATTATATCCACACTGCCCCTTCTTCCACGTCTGTAAAACACCCCCCATTATATCCACACTGCCCCTTCTTCCACGTCTGTAAAACACCCCCCATTATATCCACACTGCCCCTTCTTCCACGTCTGCAAAACACCCCCCATTATATCCACACTGCCCCTTCTTCCATGTCTGTAAAACACCCCCCATTATATCCACACTGCCCCTTCTTCCATGTCTGTAAAACACCCCCCATTATATCAACAACAACAACAACCAAAAAAAGCAGGCGGAAAAGAAAGCACTGCCACTCATCAAATATTCAGCAGGGGGGCGTCCCCAGGGAGCCCTGCTCCCCTCACACACCTGTCTTCTCTCCGAAACCCGAAACTCCCACGAGCGCACTCACAACCGTGTACACAGACACACACACACACACACACACACACACACACACACACACACAGCGCTCTGCAGGTAAGCTAGGAGGGCAATTGGCTGGCTGTAAGCGGAGAGCTGTACTGGTAAGATGACACTGAATTCTTGGGTTCCCTTTTCCCCCCACCCCCCCCCCCCCCCCCCCCCCTCCTACGCACCCCAACTTTGTTTACTGGTCGTAATCCATTTCCTGGCAGCACGCTCTCCCGCTGCGCCCTCCCTACCGGAGCGGGACAGATACATAAACAGTGAAAGGAGACACCGGGCCGTCGACCCGTCGCACACCGACCAAAACAGTCCGATATAGCATATTGGTAACGCTCGTCACCCATAGGAGGGAAAAGGCTCATTGAGAAAAGTGCCGCCGTGGGCTGCTGCCAGAGCCGTCCAGAACTATTGACGGCTTGTATTCTAGCCAAAAGGAAGGCTCGGGTTCCAACGTGTAGTAGCCAAGGATTATCCAGAAATAAAAGCTATTATGGAGGAGCTGTCGCACAACAGTAAACAAGACTTAGTGCGTTCAATCTTTATTAGAAGTACATGTTTCAACTTAAAAAAAAAAAAAGGCTAAAGTTTGTTTGGATTTCAACTACACGTGGACTTGCGTGATTGCAGAACAACACAGCGTGCGAGAATTGAAGCAGAATAAAAAAAACACACTTCTAAATCAATGTGTCAAAATCTCACAAAAAACGTGAGCAAACACATAGCTAGTAAATGTTCAATCAAGAGTGAGAGTGAAAAGGAATGCCAGCCTTGAATATGATGGATGATAGAAAACCCAACCACGTTTTTTTATTATTATACCCATAAGTCATGCCGCTGCTGGCATTATGGCGCAATCAAATTGCTGGTATAAATAATAAATAATGAATTTTTAATTTGTATTGCACTTTTCATTCACAAGGAACCCCAGAGTGCTACATGGTTAAAAACACAATCAAAGAAGGTTAACACGAGGGTTATTAAAAAAAAAAAAAGAGTCAAGCACAAAAAACTAAAGACAGAAACAGTTCAACACGAAAAGGGCTTCCAAAATAAGCACGTTTTCAGCTTTTAAAAGATTCCAGGGTCTGCAGGTACTCTGATGTATGAATGCTGAAAATAGCCCATCTACAAGTTCGCAACGCGTTGTGAGCTTGTAGATCGGCTATTTTCAGCAGGTGTAAAAACAGCCATTACGACGGCATCAAGGCCCGCTAAAATGCATTTTTGTCGACTAAATCAACTGTAGATTTAGTCGACTAAAATCTTATGATATTTAGTCAACTGATACTAGACTAGACACTAAGGGCTGTATTTTGCGTGTCTTAACCCATTCTGACCGGGAACCCATTTTTGGGTTCTGATCGTGTTATGCTTTAGCTATTGAAAAATAGCAGATCTACAAGCTCATAGCGCGCCACCGAGTGGCGCGCTATGAGCTTGTAGGTCTGCTATTTTTGAAAAATCGAAGAACGACTGACATTTTTAGAATCTGATCTCTGGTCAGAATGGGTTCATCAGACCAGTGTGTGTCCAGTGGAAACCTCGTAATGAATCTGATCTCAGGTCAGAATGGGTTAAGTACCAGGTCTTATTCCCTAACTTGAGTAAACTAAAGACCTGGAGGCGTGATCAATGCCATTTGGCTATTCTGAGTGGCCAAGGAGCATTGATCACGCCTCCAGGTCTTTACAGTTTACTCAAGTTAGGGAATAAGACCTGGTACTTAAGACACGCAAAATACAGCCCTAAAACAGGTGTGACAAAAAACTAAATGAAAACTATTCAAGAGACTAATGACTAAATTAGAATTTTTGCTGCCAAAAATAACACTGATGTGTGCGACTATAGTGCGTGTCAGCACTAGTGTTTTGGGGGTCCCACTCACCTATTTGACAGGTCTTGCCTTCCCACTGTGGAGGGCACAGACATTCAAAGCCATTCTCCAAGTCTATACACGTCCCACCCTGAGCACACGGACTGGAGGCGCATTCGTCCATGTCTGAGGAGGCAAAGGCATGGAGTCAGAACTCTGTCTACTCTGTGTGAACCTCAAAGGCATGGAGTCAGAACTCTGTCTACTCTGTGTGAACCTCAAAGGCACGGAGTCAGAACTCTGTCTACTCTGTGTGAACCTCAAAGGCATGGAGTCAGAACTCTGTCTACTCTGTGTGAACCTCAAAGGCATGGAGTCAGAACTCTGTCTGCTCTGTGTGAACCTCAAAGGCATGGAGTCAGAACTCTGTCTGCTCTGTGTGAACCTCAAAGGCATGGAGTCAGAACTCTGTCTACTCTGTGTGAACCTCAAAGGCATGGAGTCAGAACTCTGTCTACTCTGTGTGAACCTCAAAGGCATGGAGTCAGAACTCTGTCTACTCTGTGTGAACCTCAAAGGCATGGAGTCAGAACTCTGTCTACTCTGTGTGAACCTCAAAGGCATGGAGTCAGAACTCTGTCTACTCTGTGTGAACCTCAAAGGCATGGAGTCAGAACTCTGTCTACTCTGTGTGAACCTCAAAGGCATGGAGTCAGAACTCTGTCTACTCTGTGTGAACCTCAAAGGCACGGAGTCAGAACTCTGTCTACTCTGTGTGAACCTCAAAGGCATGGAGTCAGAACTCTGTCTACTCTGTGTGAACCTCAAAGGCATGGAGTCAGAACTCTGTCTGCTCTGTGTGAACCTCAAAGGCATGGAGTCAGAACTCTGTCTGCTCTGTGTGAACCTCAAAGGCACGGAGTCAGAACTCTGTCTACTCTGTGTGAACCTCAAAGGCATGGAGTCAGAACTCTGTCTACTCTGTGTGAACCTCAAAGGCATGGAGTCAGAACTCTGTCTACTCTGTGTGAACCTCAAAGGCATGGAGTCAGAACTCTGTCTACTCTGTGTGAACCTCAAAGGCATGGAGTCAGAACTCTGTCTACTCTGTGTGAACCTCAAAGGCATGGAGTCAGAACTCTGTCTACTCTGTGTGAACCTCAAAGGCATGGAGTCAGAACTCTGTCTACTCTGTGTGAACCTCAAAGGCATGGAGTCAGAACTCTGTCTACTCTGTGTGAACCTCAAAGGCATGGAGTCAGAACTCTGTCTACTCTGTGTGAACCTCAAAGGCATGGAGTCAGAACTCTGTCTACTCTGTGTGAACCTCAAAGGCATGGAGTCAGAACTCTGTCTACTCTGTGTGAACCTCAAAGGCATGGAGTCAGAACTCTGTCTACTCTGTGTGAACCTCAAAGGCATGGAGTCAGAACTCTGTCTACTCTGTGTGAACCTCAAAGGCATGGAGTCAGAACTCTGTCTACTCTGTGTGAACCTCAAAGGCATGGAGTCAGAACTCTGTCTACTCTGTGTGAACCTCAAAGGCATGGAGTCAGAACTCTGTCTACTCTGTGTGAACCTCAAAGGCATGGAGTCAGAACTCTGTCTACTCTGTGTGAACCTCAAAGGCATGGAGTCAGAACTCTGTCTACTCTGTGTGAACCTCAAAGGCATGGAGTCAGAACTCTGTCTACTCTGTGTGAACCTCAAAGGCATGGAGTCAGAACTCTGTCTACTCTGTGTGAACCTCAAAGGCATGGAGTCAGAACTCTGTCTACTCTGTGTGAACCTCAAAGGCATGGAGTCAGAACTCTGTCTACTCTGTGTGAACCTCAAAGGCATGGAGTCAGAACTCTGTCTACTCTGTGTGAACCTCAAAGGCATGGAGTCAGAACTCTGTCTACTCTGTGTGAACCTCAAAGGCATGGAGTCAGAACTCTGTCTACTCTGTGTGAACCTCAAAGGCATGGAGTCAGAACTCTGTCTACTCTGTGTGAACCTCAAAGGCATGGAGTCAGAACTCTGTCTACTCTGTGTGAACCTCAAAGGCATGGAGTCAGAACTCTGTCTACTCTGTGTGAACCTCAAAGGCATGGAGTCAGAACTCTGTCTACTCTGTGTGAACCTCAAAGGCATGGAGTCAGAACTCTGTCTACTCTGTGTGAACCTCAAAGGCATGGAGTCAGAACTCTGTCTACTCTGTGTGAACCTCAAAGGCATGGAGTCAGAACTCTGTCTGCTCTGTGTGAACCTCAAAGGCGTGGAGTCAGAACTCTGTCTACTCTGTGTGAACCTCAAAGGCGTGGAGTCAGAACTCTGTCTACTCTGTGTGAACCTCAAAGGCATGGAGTCAGAACTCTGTCTACTCTGTGTGAACCTCACTGAGGAGGCAAAGGCATGGAGTCAGAACTCTGTCTACTCTGTGTGAACCTCACTGAGGAGGCAAAGGCATGGAGTCAGAACTCTGTCTACTCTGTGTGAACCTCACTGAGGAGGCAAAGGCATGGAGTCAGAACTCTGTCTACTCTGTGTGAACCTCACTGAGGAGGCAAAGGCATGGAGTCAGAACTCTGTCTACTCTGTGTGAACCTCACGCACCCGAAAGGATGAACAGGGAAAGAGGCAGATGAAGAGAACCCAGTGTCAATTATGTAATGTAATCCTTGGGCGCTACACTTCCTCTGCCAGCCTGGGGAGGATGGGGGGGGGGGGGGGGGGGGGGACAGCGAACTGACCTCATGCTTCCTTCTATGCATGAGGAGTCCAAGCTGCTTCTTTTCACCTGACAGGGGGGGAGAGTTTCCCCGGACGGACGTAGCCCGTGGAAGGAAGTTCGGAACACGTTTTTCCCCGACCAGTTCCTTTCCCCTCCATCAGGCGCCCCGGCTGGCCAGGGGGAGGTAGTTTAGAGACCTGGATTAATGCATGTTTTTTGTGAGGGTACCACTACCTACCCTAAGGGACACGGGGAGAACATGCAAACTCCATACAGAAAGGCCCTTTCGCCAACCCCGCCTCGGGTGACTGCTTATTGTGCCCCATTGTTTGCCACTTGGATGTGCTGCCACGGCATTACAGATGTAGCTAATTTGAAAGTGTAGAAACTAACCCCGATTTGTACTTTTTTATAACATTCTCAAAGTTAAACACTGAGGTTTTGTCTGTCTTTTTTATGTGTTTCTGTTTCTCCATGACCTTGATTCACGGTGACACAAATGCAAGTGAGGCCAAGATTATGTAAATCCAAATCTGAGCAAGTCTTTCGCCTTCTTACTGGGGTAACTAATCCCAGTGGGGCCCTATAAGACCGGGGGCCCCCTGCAACCACACACGTGCACATAAGGTAATGAATAAGACTAAGAAGAGATGGAGGTTAATGTGTGTGTGTGTGTGTGTGTGTGTGTGTGTGTGTGTGTGTGTGTGTGTGTGTGTGTGTGTGTGTGTGTGGCGTGCGAATGATTAAGAGATTCCATCACCACTCTTCCATGGTTCATTAGCAATAGTAAATAGAATTAGTGAATAGAACTGAAATGTAAATCAGGTTAAGAGTACACTCAACGGGGAAAGAAAAACAGACTAAAATCAGAAGGAAACCTGGAAAGCTACAACTGGAGAGGAAGGGATACAAATGGCAAAGGTCAACATGCAACACAATCCATGCTGCGAGCAACGCGGGGTAAAGGGGAGGTGAGCAGGGGGCTCTCACCGCTGGCACAGGTCAGGCCCTCCCAGCCAGGGGGACACTGGCACTCGAAGCCCGAGGTCACCTCATGGCACGTACCGCCGTTGGCACAGGGGTTGGACACGCAGGCGTGCTCCGCTACGGCAAGGAAACGGAAAGGAAATCATTTAAAAGAATAATGTATAAGAAAGAGATACATTTTGACATCTTACATGTTATAGAGCGTCGCAGTCCTGCCCCCTTTCAGAACGACGAGTGGCCCAGGAAATGATTCTCCATTCATTTTCTCCATAGGGCTTTTCAAAAAGTATTTATATAAAGACGGTTACGCCGCGGACAAAGCCAACTCGGATCGTGACAAATCATGACAACAAACACAATATTTTGTGCCGATCAAATAATTTGAAAGAAGAAAATAAAAAGGCAGGATACAGCACTATTTGTTTTGTTTTTCTTCTTACTAATTATTTGATCGGCCCAAAACATTGTAATTATTGTCATGATTTGCCACGATCCGAGTTGGCTTTGTCCGCGGCGTAACAGTCTTTAAATAAATACTTTTTGAAAAGCCTATGGAGAAAATGAATGGAGAATCATTTCCTGGGCCACTCGTCGTTCTATAGGCAGGGCTGGGCAACTTTGACGACGGAGAGGGCCACTATATTTTCACACTCACTTTTGCCATTTTTTTTATTGGAATCCTGAAAAGTAACCCTTTTCATTTAACTTAAAATGCATTTAGTTATAGTTATGTTAACTATAACTAGTTAGATAGTTAGATAGTTATGTTAACTATAACTAAACTTAACTTTAGTTATAGTTTGTGTTAACAGCTACATATAGGCTGAAGTAATTAAAGTGGGTCATGTTTTCATGTTTGGAATTGTAACAGGTGAAATCAATAATATATCAGTATTCTGATATTAACCTGTGGGCCGCATTAATCAGACCAGTGTGTGGCCAGTGGAAACCTCGTATGAATCTGATCTCAGGTCAGAATGGGTTAATCAGACCAGTGTGTGTCCAGTGGAAACCTCGTATGAATCTGATCTCAGGTCAGAATGGGTTAAGTGATGGCGGGGGCCGCATGTGGCCCCCGGGCCGCCAGTTGCCCATGTATGTTATAGGTGTTACCGTTTTTGGGCAAAACCTCCACATTTCTTCCCAAGAATAACGACATTTCAGAAGGACCTCGGGGGTACAATACTAGCCATGCCATGGTGAAACAACGTGGTGTTCTGTAGTTCTAACATGCACGTCATGGTGTTCTGTAGTTCTCACCTATCTGGCAGGTCTTGCCAGAGTACCCCGGTGGACAGGCGCACTGGTACTCGTCGGGCTCCGTGTTCATGCAGGTTCCCCCGTTGACGCAGGGCGTGTGGCGACCACAGTAGTTGAGATCTGCAGCAGAATACACATGGTAGCAGTTACTCGTATAACTCCTCCTTATACGAGTATTACTCACCATCTTTGAGGTTGGTCAACTGGCAGCAAGGTTAAGGTAACCGACCTTGCTGCCAAATGGCAAGTAGCTAAGGACACACACGCACGCACGGCACGCCCAAAACATGAATTACAATTACAAATACCCTGCTAACAGACAGACACAGATGGACAGGGGCAAAAACATTACCGTAAGTTACCATAATAGAATGACTTTTTTGACAATGTCCTAACCTCCTCTACAGATGGCCATGGATTAGCCAAAAAGAGAAAAATACAGTGATTTTAGCTACATTAAGTTTCATCCAGTGATCACATATCCATAATAATAAAAAGCCGACAATCTGATAAACCATGTCGCGCCAGCGTTATTCTTTAATGGAATATCAATATAGGACGAGCAAAGATTTAAAAGAGAGAAGACAATTATAATGAAACATCAATATTGCATAAGACAAGATTAAAAAAAGAGACGAGACGATCATTTCTGGAAGGATATTAATGTGCGATTAATGAACTAAACTGTGCCCTGCTTGATCCTGGAGCATCCTCCGCAGACTGCTTAAAAAGGCGAGGCGAGTTAGCCCTAAAGGCTGGTAAATAAATGAGCAGGGATCTGTCTCCACCAGGGATCCGAGGACCCATTCTCATCCCCCAAAAAGCCCTCCGTGACGAAGGGACCCGGGCAGATCGAGTGTCCCTCCTGCCGCTCGGATCACACGGGCAGAAAAAAGGCCAGTATCCAGTCACCAATCCCCACCACAGACACAAGAGGACAGTCAGTCACCAATCCCCACCACAGACACAAGAGGACAGTCAGTCACCAATCCCCACCACAGACACAAGAGGACAGTCAGTCACCAATCCCCACCACAGACACAAGAGGACAGTCAGTCACCAATCCCCACCACAGACACAAGAGGACAGTCAGTCACCAATCCCCACCACAGACACAAGAGGACAGTCAGTCACCAATCCCCACCACAGACACAAGAGGACAGTCAGTCACCAATCCCCACCACAGACACAAGAGGACAGTCAGTCACCAATCCCCACCACAGACACAAGAGGACAGTCAGTCACCAATCCCCACCACAGACACAAGAGGACAGTCAGTCACCAATCCCCACCACAGACACAAGAGGACAGTCAGTCACCAATCCCCACCACAGACACAAGAGGACAGTCAGTCACCAATCCCCACCACAGACACAAGAGGACAGTCAGTCAGGGAAGTGATTCAAAACCAGATTTTTAAAACGACTGTCATAGACGGAGATCAGCGTCTTTTAATGTCTAATATATTGATTCAGTTTGAGATGGAGCTACACCACCATCTATCAGCGCCTCCGTGTCTAGGTAACCTCGCCTCACCAGGCTTTCCACCACCACCACCACCTCGGAGGAAAGGCTGGTCTCCGTTTCAAAAGTCCGTATGATCCAGGATCATATACCCTAAATGAAATGGTGCCCAGGCTAGTGTCTTAGGAGAGAAACTGGAAGTGGTTGGTGGTCCGTCAGTAAAAAGGTTCCCCAACTCGTTGACTTGGAACGATAGCGAAATCTTAACACCCTTTTATCTCCCGATTCTAACGCCAGATTCCGATTCTAATCAAAACAAGCTTTATTTCCGTCACGGTTAAAAACAAATCATGCCTCGGGTGGTCCGCGAAAGGATTGCTTATCAGTGAGATAACTTCAGAGACTGAAACAATCAGTCTCGGAATGTGTTTTAACAAATAAAGTGTGTTAAAAAAAAAAAATCAGAAAATGCTTTTATTCCATTTTCAATACATTTTCTATTCGAAATAGAATAGAAAGTTTTGAAATGTTTCTAGGAGTAGCCACTTGTGAGACTGTACTGGAAAAAGAATAGTTCCATCTTGTAAATTAATTGAAATTTGATTTTCCATACCTTTATCACAGAGCAGACCTCCCCAGTTCCTCTCACAGCTGCACTGCCAGGGCACCACGCAGGTTCCATGGACACAGCCTGGGTAGGGCACGCAGTCATCGCAGAACTGACCGTGCCAGCCATAGTTACACCTGTCCAAAAACAACACGGTTAACATCACAAAGAACTGTGAAGAGGCATTTAAGAATTGATTGTTTTGTAGGCGCTTTTTTAATGATGCCAGAAATAAATAAAGGGACAAAGTAAAACATGGATGAAATGGTGACGGCAGCAGGATTTCCTCCGGTGGCCGGAGAGTGCCATAAAAGTGTCTAAAAGCCACTATTATATATATATATATAGCACCTGACGAAGCTCACGGCGAAACGCGTCGTGCTAATAAATAAGTTTGATGCAGTAAGTTGTCCGTCTCTGTTCCCTGGAGTGTGCAGTCCCTTCCTTGGAAGGTTTTTCTCTTTTTTGATATATATATATATATATATATATCAGCAGGTCGTTGTGACATGGAACCATGTCTACAGCTCTGGTTCCCAAAGTGGGGTCACGGTGATCCTTAATCATATTCCATCATTCAAGGGCCTTTGGATAGAAATGAAACAGACTCCATGCAGTCACTTTCAGTTAGAGCGCTATAGTGTCTGTGACTGTGACCAGCCGTCACAGTCACAGACTGTGTCACAGACTGTGACCAGCCGTCACAGTCACAGACTGTGACACAGACTGTGACCAGCCGTCAGTCACAGACTGTGTCACAGACTGTGACCAGCCGTCACAGTCACAGACTGTGACACAGACTGTGACCAGCCGTCACAGTCACAGACTGTGTCACAGACTGTGACCAGCCGTCACAGTCACAGACTGTGTCACAGACTGTGACCAGCCGTCACAGTCACAGACTGTGTCACAGACTGTGACCAGCCGTCACAGTCACAGACTGTGTCACAGACTGTGACCAGCCGTCACAGTCACAGACTGTGACACAGACTGTGACCAGCCGTCACAGTCACAGACTGTGACACAGACTGTGACCAGCCGTCACAGTCACAGACTGTGACACAGACTGTGACCAGCCGTCACAGTCACAGTCTGTGTCACAGTCACAGACTGTGACACAGACTGTGACACAGACTTGATGGATGAAGAAAAAAATAATCTTCCCCCCTAAAAAAAATAAAATCTTGGGAACCCCTGGTCTCCTGTACCTGACCAGTGCAACAGGTAAATAATAAACACAGGGTAAAGCCCACTCCCTGTCACCTAAAATCACATGCTCTGCAAACATTTATGACATCTACATAAATGAGTGCAACCCAGGTTGCTGTACAGTAACACTATAGTACCAATTGTTGTTTGCGCGCCTGCCTTGTCTGCAATCCAACTATATCACGCTCTGCTGCTCTAATGTACTGTAGTGCTGCACTCTCTCTCTCCCGGGGGCTATAACCTGCAAAACGCCTGTTGCCAATCTCTGCATAGCAATAGGATACTACTGTACATAAGAGAATTAGAGATACATATTCTAATGTCTGGCCACACCAAGCGCTTTAGCTACAGTATATAAGGGAATTGATTTAAAAGAAGAATAAACGAAGTCATAGTTGTTGGCGTGCACTCTGCCATTCACAACTATAATGATAGTGTGGATTGCCATTTCATGACTAAGCTCCTGCACTGTCCCACTATAAAGCCCTACCTGGGCCCTCATCAAACCCTGTACACTCAAGACACTGCCCCCCCGCTGCCACCCTTAGATCTCCATATATGGAGCTGACTTGATCTGACATTCCATATGACCTCATCAAACCCTGTACACTCAAGACACGCTCCATATATGTATGTATGGCCAGACCTCATCATGCCAATGCCAAAGCGCCAGCGCTCGCCCAGCAGTCTGCCGTCACCCAGGCAGAGATGCATGCACGCTTCTCGCCCTCAGAGCCAGTATAATAAAAAAATAAATGAAATATTTCAAAGTGAAACAAAACTCCACACATCTACCCTGCCCTCCACTCCACCCATCCGTCTGCAGTCCATCCATGAATATCCATCCATCCCAAGGCCTTCTGCAAACTAATCTTAGTCAAGAGTGACATTCCAGGGCATGAGGGGTTAAGAATACTTCCAGTGGCTCCCGTGTGTAGGGGGGGGGGGGGCTTTGGGGGGGCGATGGGGGGGGTGGCATGCCGGTTCCGACAGCGTTATGTTGCTAGGACCACTGTGGCAGTATTTGTGTGTGTGTGTGTGTGTGTGTTTGTGTGTGTGTGTGTGTGTGTGTGAGTACATGACAGCACTCTTGGTATTCAAAGGCCGTGGCGGTGTTGTCGGAACAGCTGTCTTGTCAAATTGGCTATTTTGAGCCTGTGATCTTTTCTCTCGGAGACGGCACCGTCAGGCATGACGGGTGGCCCGACAGACAGACAGACAGACAGACAGACAGCACTACTACCACCTCGTTCTCCACGGGACGATACGAGGCCTTCGAAACCATCCGTGCAAATTCTGTTAGCTGCGGGAGTGAGGGGTGCAGGGGGGGGGGGGGGGGGTCGGGACATGTCTGACATACCCGTGTATTGGAGGAATACTTGGAACAGCTTGATGTGGACGTTAAAGGGACACTTCACCCTTTTTGCAAAAGAATATATGTTAATGACGTTTAGGAGCTTTAGAACACTTTCCTGGGGGTCTTTATGTGTGTAATATGTGGTTTTAGATATTTTAGATTGTAGCAGTGAGCCTGTTGTCTCTGATGTCATGGACACTGGGCTCACTTCCTTCCTGGACTACATGTTGTCTCAGTAAGACAGCTCTCCCCCCTATCAACAAGGAGGAGCAGTGCACCAAAGAATTATGGGAATTGTAGTCCAGGAAGGTAGTGAGACCAGTGTCCATGACATCAGAGACAACAGGCTCACTGCTACAATCTAAAATATCTAAAACCACATATTACACACATAAAGACCCCCAGGAAAGTGATCTAAAGCTTCTAAACGTCATTAACATATATTTTTTAGCAAAAAGGGTGAAGTGTCCCTTTAAGCAAAGCGGCATCGCCGCATTTATTACTGGCTTTGGCTAGAGGGTCGTTTTGAAAATCAACCATATCACAATAGTATAATATCCGAAATCAGACATTATCCAGTCCAATATCAAGATATGGATATAATATTGATACTAATAGGGATGTTCCCGGTCACGTTTTTTTTGCTCCCAATCCGATCAATAGAAAGGCCACGGAAAACGGATCTTGGCCAATCAGATTTGAACCATATATATACGTAGATCGTTTTAAATGAGATTCAAATTTTAAAATGTGAAGCCGAAGCCTCATTTACATGAGACATGTCACACGGCGAGAGCTCTTAATTGTTCCCTTTGAACTTCACAGGGGTCGTGCACCGAGTTGATTGATTGGGCCATTAACCCATTCTGAACGGGAACCCATGTTGGCGTTAGCATCGTGTTATGCTTTAGCTATTGAAAAATAGCAGATCTACAAGCTCATAGCGCGCCACCGAGTGGCGCGCTACGAGCTTGTAGGTCTGCTATTTTTTTGACAAATCGAAGAACGACTGACATTTTTAGAATCTGATCTCAGGTCAGAATGGGTTATTCAGACCAGTGTGTGTCCAGTGGAAACCTCGTATGAATCTGATCTCAGGTCAGAATGGGTTAAGGTGTGAAACTTTGTGCACTCTGTGCTCGTTAGTGCTTCATTTAATCAATTAATGCAGGGTGTCCTCAAACTCTTTTTATACCACAACTCCATTTTATTGACCACATGCACACACCGCAGCCATCTTGACATTGAGTTAATGGCAGAGTGGTAACTAACTAAGCTGCGATCTCCCATCGACAGCCCATACATCTAAAAGGGAAAAGTCCTGTCTGACTGTATTAAAACGACATCAAACTCACCCCCAACATTGCAGCTGTATGAAAAGCTTGAAATATCCTCCGTCTAGCTGCAAAGTGTTTGTTTTATAAAACAAAATCCACTGTAGAGCTACTTCCTGAGGATGAGGCTGACAACTCCGTACAAGGACTAAAGCTGCTTCTGACTGTCCCAGGAGCACTGTGTGTGTGTGTGTGTGTGTGTGTGTGTGTGTGTGTGTGTGTGTGTGTGTGTGTCTTAGCCATGCCTTGATGGGTGGTGGTGGGGGGGGGGGGGGTTGCCGTTGATGGAGAGGTGCATCATATCCCATATATGGCCATTGAAACAATCACTTTAACCATCTGTTGTCATTTCCTTTTTAGGGGAAGATGTACATCACACTGGGATATTAATTTCCGTTCCAATATGCTGCCATTCAAAGGGAGATGGGGGGGGGGGGGGGACGACTGCAATGCGGAATATTGTGAGACGGGGGGGACGGGGACAGGGACGGGGATGGGGGAAGGGACGTGGCGATTCCCTGCACGTTTTTTGGTGGTGAAATTTACACAGCCTCTCTCTGGGCCCAGGCCCAGCAGCATGCAGGATGAGATGCTTGGTATTCTAGGTGGGTTGGATTCTTCGGTGGGTATAAATATGAGCAGGCATTGCCTTTTTTCTTCTGAAGTGTCAGGGAGGAGGAGGAGGGTGCACTCAGTCAGTGCCTCTTGTTAACTCGCAATCATTCAGCACTTCATTCATTCGTTCTATATTTAAAACTAGTATTACTGTCAAGTACTACGCATTTAACAAAAAAAGGCTCCTGCTCTCATTGTCATGAAAACCCAAGTACAATTAAAGTGGGAAAGAATACAAATGCAAATATGTAAAAAAAAAAAAAAAATCTGGGAACATCTCAAAAGCTTTGCTTAATTAAAGATGAATATGATTCAAAGTTAGATAAAGAAAAATACTTTAAAGTGATCTTACTTGCATTCCCCCGGGACGGAGCATCCTCCGTGCAACAGGTTACAGCCTTGCTTGCATATCGCTGAGGAGAGAGAGAGAGAGAGAGAGAGAGAGAGAGAGAGAGAGATTACATTTCTCCCCATACAATGACTTCTCACCCTCATAAAAGACAGAGCGAGCGAATGCAGCAGAGAGGAGAGGTTACGAGGTGGTGGAGGTGGTGGGGGGGGGTGCAAGAGGAGGAGAAGCGTGTTTGTTTGCTATAACTAACAAGTGTAACAAGACGTGAGAATTGATGGCCCCCCGTGTGACAGCAGGGGGGGGGGCTGGGGGAGTGGGACAACTTTATGGCCAGCGTGTACAACATGACCCACCCCTCCTAAAAACAACCCAGCCTCTCTGCACTCTGCTCCTCCGCTCACCCCCAGCTCCTCTAAGGTCACCCACAATGATTTATGAAAGGCCTCCTCCCCCATCCCACCCACAACCCTGCACTCACTGGCTGTCCCTGTGACAGACAGACAGACAGACAGACAGACCTTTCATTTAAGCCATTTGAAGTCCCCGATTTAACTAATTGTATCGTGTTCTAGGAGGGATTTGAAAATATCAAGTGAACTCAATGGCTAAATGTTCAGGACAACAATAATGGAACGTAGCAGGGGGCAAAATTAAATGGTAGATATTCAACATCGTTAATTTAAGTCAATAAGCATCCTTCTCCGCGTAGAGTGAGGTTAGAACGTAATGAACTAACAAATAAGGTCCGCTTTAGTAGAGTCAATTAATTCAATGACATTCAGTCACAGTCCATCACTACACTGTCCACTTAACACATTTTCCCTGAGATCAGATTCTAAAAATGTCTTCTACATCCTGACAGTTTTCTGAAAAAGCTATGTTTCTATGTCAGTCGTTTTTCAAAAAACAGCAGATCTACAAGCTCATAGCGTGCCACTCGGTGGCGCGCTATGAGCTTGTAGATCTGCTGTTTTTCCAATAGCTAAAAGCATAACACGATGCCAACACCAAAAAGGGATTCAAAACTAGCGTACCTGTAGTGCAGTCGTGGCCCATCCACCCCTCCAGACACACCCGGTTCCCAGACTGCTCACAGCGGTAGTGCCCAAAGTAGTCGTCCCGCGGCACACACAGCTTGTTGCACTTGTTCCCGTAGTAGTTCTGGTTGCAGCGCACGCGTATGCGGTAGATGAGCCGCGCCACCGGCCCGTCGTGGGGGATGGTCTGCCAGTGGTCTCCGGGGTTGATCATACCCGTGTGGACGCTGCGCTCGATCAACAGCTCCCCGTCGGCTGGAAGGAGAAGTACAAGACTATTACTGTTAATATCTGCCCAATGTATTACAAGACTATTACTGTTAATATCTGCCCAATGTATTACAAGACTATTACTGTTAATATCTGCCCAATGTATTACAAGACTATTACTGTTAATATCTGCCCAATGTACCATCATCATTTATTTAACTCACGACCATGATCACATGGTTTGGAGCACAGATTTAAAAAAGTATACAATCGAAAGTATACAATACATTACAGATTACACGATACACATAGACATATCGGAAAGGCTTTCCCTATTTGTACAGTGGAAGAACATTTTTCAGAAAAGCACCCAATTTATAGATTACCTTTTGTTTTTCAGATTTTAGTAATGCAATTAATTTAAACATAGAAGGGTGGGTAAAAAAAGACATTGGCAGGTACGTATTACTGAGATTCGCAGAACACAAATAACTTCGAACGCTATTCAGGAAAAAGCTGGTATACATTTTAATCTCTAACCACTGAACAAATAGAGAGTATGCACATGCATAGAGTGAATGCAAGTGAAAGTGAAAGCAAATTCAGTGTCAAATCGAGTGGCAAAGTGACAATGTTGTTCAAACATCGTTAAATGCAATCAGAGAGGACTTTTCTGTTCGGATGTACAGTATGGGCTGTCAAGGCTAGAAAGTATTGTTTTGCCACTTAAGTTAGGTGTTACCGCATAACTTCCGGGTATGAAGATGAATGATGTCACGCGCATATTACCCTACTATAGTATACCCACCAACCAACCTCTAAAACACACACAAAAGCCCAAGTCTGAGAACGCTGTCCAACAAAAAGACCACCATGAATCCAAACTGAGGGGGATGAGGAGATGAGATAAACGTTGAGGCCTTCCAGGCAGCAGACCGGGCCACGGGCCCATAGTGTTTACCGTGGTCCCTTTCAGATCAGGCCACGGGCCCATAGTGTTTACCGTGGTACCTTTGCAACCCTTCCCCGACTAAACTAAATGATGCTGCACTGCATCAAGCCAAACACCCAATGGCCCTTTAAAACCCATACCGACCTGAGATCAGATTCTAAAAATGTCTTCTACACAATGACAGTTGTTCTTTGATTTTTCTAACATAGCAGACCTACAAGCTCGTAGCGCGCCACGCTATGAGCTTGTAGTTCTGCTATTTTTCAATAGCTAAAGCATAGCATAATGCCAACACCAAAACGGGTTCCCGCCCAAAATGGGTTAACATTAAAAATCACACCCGTGTGAAGTGAGGGGCGCTCTTATCATTATACACCATCATACATCATGGCATGAACAACTGAATTCATGCGATTGGTTCAGCCGATTTGCTCGACTACATACCACCTACATTTCCCCTTCGTCGTCAATGCCATTTATTTTAATGCTCGTGTTGCCACAAATTAAGTCATATTTGGCAGACATTCATTTCAGACGTGTGTGGACAAAAAGCTGTATATAGGAGGGGCTAGCGCCCCTCAGAAACCAGACGTGTGTGAAGTGAGGGGCTCTCACTGTGGCTGCCTGCCACGTGACATCACGGGGAGGCATGCGGACAATGTGGGCCATGCTGTGGTCCAACGACAGGCTGCCCCTTTTTATTATACCAAAAATCATTCCTTGTGGCTTCTTTTATTCAGCTACCGGTTTAATTTCCCATCACCAGGATGTGGTACATGACAATCATTTCTGTACATTTTAGTTGCATAATCTACTTAATACAATATATAGTTTTTTAATTAAAATAAGTCGGGGGGGGGGGGGGGAACTGGGCAGTAAAAACAGCAGCTGTTTTCTTATCGGCCTTGGCAGACACTGGTCGTGCTGTCATCAAGCACCTAATTGAAGGCGTGTGCAGCCATGGATGGATATCCGATACCGTGTGGTTATAAAAGTAGGCTTCATAACCGCGGTGCATTTCGGACAAGGAGAACCCTGTAAGCATTATTAAGCCCCTCCTAATGTCCAGCTTCGAGGGTTTGTGTAAAACGCAAAACATTTAATGCCATGATCGACAATGTATGCAACACAAACATTGAAGACAAAAGTGATGACGCAAATTTGAGATTGGCCAGCATGAGATGATGTATGATGACGCCCCTCACTTCACACGGGTGTGATTTTAATGTAATACACATTTTGAGGAGCGCTAGCTCCTCCTATGTCCAGCTTTGAGGGTTTGTGTAAACATAAACATTGTCCCGACATAAACATTGAATGGCCAGTTTTGACGATGAAGGCGACACTGACACACACACACACACACACACACACACACACACACAGGAATCTAGCAGCTCCATATTAGCATTTTGACAGGAAATGAGCTGCCATGGGTTTACATCCATTACATTGAAATTTGAAAACCTATTTACATCACTCAAGAAAAGGAAGAGATTGCAAAAGAGAGCAAGGACATACAATAGATTCAAGGACATCATCAAAATGTACATAATATGCTGCTGGTATATACACAATATACCAAGATTATATATGCACTTTTCTGCTACTGTACCTACTGGGGAAACAAAATGCCACTGCTGTAGCAGTGATGCAAACTATAGCCTGCAAAGCCCTGCATCCTTAAAGGGACACTTCACCCTTTTTGCAAAAAAATATATGTTAATGACGTTTAGAAGCTTTAGATCACTTTCCTGGGGGTATTTATGTGTGTAATATGTGGTTTTAGATATTTTAGATTGTAGCAGTGAGCCTGTTGTGTCTGATGTCATGGACACTGGGCTCACTTCCTTCCTGGACTACATGTTGTCTCAGTAAGACAGCTCTCCCCCCTATCCACAAGGAGGAGCAGTGCACCAAATAATTATGGGAATTGTAGTCCAGGAAGGTAGTGAGACCAGTGTCCATGACATCAGAGACAACAGGCTCACTGCTACAATCTAAAATATCTAAAACCACATATTACACACATAAATACCCCCAGGAAAGTGATCTAAAGCTTCTAAACGTCATTAACATATATTTTTTTGCAAAAAGGGTGAAGTGTCCCTTTAAGACTCACTCAAAATGAGAAAGGACACAATCATGTCACCCTGCGGGGGTGGTCCTGGGATACAATACTGTAACTGTACTCCCAACATCATTGAAGTAGGTCTCATAAAATGTCCCTGGGACTCATCTAAAAAGACCACCCCTGGGTACCCGAGACCCATTACACTGAAAACCTATTTACAGTACATCACTGCTGTAAATACAAATTTCATGCGGATTCTACCTGCCGTGCTTTCACCCGAGGTGGTTTTCATTAACCATGTGAACCATGCGCTTCTTTTACCTTTCCCGTTGGCACAAACTGGTCTATTGAACTGCACTTTAAGAACACTGTACCTTTTTTTAATGTGACGCTAGTGTTGGTATTGCTAGGGTTCATGTGGTTTATTATGGCAGCGGTGGCCGAACGGATTGCGGAGTCATGGTCTTGATACCGGAAGGTCGGCAGTTCGAATCAGCGGTCCGACACGTTAAAAATGACCACCGCCGAAGTGCCCTTTTGGACAAGGCATTGAACCACCCCTACCATGAAATGTTCTATGAAATAAGCAGGGCCTGGCTCTAAACAAGTATCTGATGCTTAGTCCAGTTACCCTGGGTAAACAACAGTACCTTTCCTTTCCTTTGTTAAGCCTCTCTGTGTGTGTCTTGGTTTCTATGGGGCAGGACACACGCAGGTAGCTACCGTCTACTAGCCTCACTCACACACACACATTAGAAATTCAGGTTCTCCCGGTGGGGCTAACGGTCAACGCCAGCCTCCACAAAGAAAGCAATCTTTATCACAGTGGGATCAGAGCCGTCAAACAATCTCTGTGGAAATGGGGGGCCCTGCGATTTCCTTTTGCCCTGCCGCTTTTGGGTCTGCAATGCGCCGTGCGCGCGCCCCAACACACACACACACACACACACACACATACACACACACACACACACACACACACACACGCACACACACAAGCGTATACCACGCACCTTCCTCTAGCCGAGCTACCGACACAATGTCAGACAGAATTAAGCAACAATAACAGAAATAACTCCCGGCAGTTTCCAGATAGAGAACAATGGGCTCCGGGCCCGAGGCGGGCCCTGCTGCCGTGGTGTCTAAACACGGAGTCCGGGCCGTACAGTCCTCCCCACTTCCTGCTCGATAAACACAAGGCAAACAGCCGGCTGGTTTTCCTGAGGACGCTGGGGGGGGCCATACTGGATGACATGACGCTGGGGGGGCCATACTGGAGGACATGACGCTGGGGGGGCCATACTGGAGGACATGGGGGGCCATACTGACGCTGGGGGGCCATACTGGAGGACATGACGCTGGGGGGGCCATACTGGAGGACATGACGCTGGGGGGGCCATACTGGAGGACATGACGCTGGGGGGGCCATACTGGAGGACATGACGCTGGGGGGGCCATACTGGAGGACATGGGGGGGCCATACTGGAGGACATGGGGGGGCCATACTGGAGGACATGACGCTGGGGGGGCCATACTGGAGGACATGGGGGGGCCATACTGGAGGACATGACGCTGGGGGGGCCATACTGGAGGACATGGGGGGGCCATACTGGAGGACATGACGCTGGGGGGGCCATACTGGAGGACATGGGGGGGCCATACTGGAGGACATGACGCTGGGGGGGCCATACTGGAGGACATGGGGGGGCCATACTGGAGGACATGACGCTGGGGGGGAGGGAATTGCACTGAAACACTAATAACTGCTTGTGAATGCTGAGACACTGATTAAACTGGCATTTGTTTATCCAAACCTCGGGAGGTAACAATTAAACACAGCTCTGCCTTTGGAGATAAAAACCTTTTAAGTCATGTCCTAAATAAATACCACCCAGAGCACCAGTCTAAACGTTCCAAATCCAAGAGTGTTCATTTAATTTAACTTCCGAGGGTGTACAAATGGGAGCGTTTGTACACTTAAATTAAGTGTACAAACGCTAAATTAACACTCACTAAACACACAGGACTTTACGGCGTAGTGATGAGCGAGGGGGTTAACCTTCCAGCCCTGTGTCAAGCCTTGTTTCACTGTCTGCCAACAACGCTGACAACTGTTTCAGACTGGGATTGTTTGAATAGCTGCTCTCCATCCCCACGCTAACATAATAGTCACAGTTGTTGTCACTTAATGATGTAACGCTTTGAGCAGATTTGCTAATTAATGACGGACTACTCGATTCACACAGTGGTAACGTGTTGTGTCAAGAACACATTTATTTGCATAACACTTTTCTATAAAACCCATTTACACGCAAATGAGAACATTTAATTAGCAGAGAACATTCTATTAGTAAAATAACATTAACGTAATATTATCAGTGTATTAGCAGCACAGGCCAGTGTTCTCAACCTGGAAGTCGCGACCCTTCAGGGTTTTTTTGTGTGCTACCGAATAGCTGGAAAATGGAAATTAAGAGTTTACGTTACACATTATGTAATGCATAAACTTTCCTTAATGATTATATCTGGTTTCATTATTCATGTTATATTTTCTCTATCATCAGTGGTGTCATGGTGATATGGTTAATTTAACTCGTCACGTGCGCGCATGTGCACATCGCGGCATGCACACAGAACAGCTGCAAAGCCGCTAAGCCCATTGTTAAATAGTGTATGAGAGTTTTAGACACACAAACAAAAACACAAAAGTATAGACTTAAAAATAGTCAAGCATCTTTACTGCACACTATAGTGAAACTAAAAAGTAAGCTTTGGACGAATGAATCTCTTCTTTGATGGAGGAGGAGGCATTCTTCTTGTGTTGCAGAACACCACACAGCAGCAGCTAGTCTACCGGAGCTATAGCCTACCTACTGCTTACCGTATACTATAGGCTACGTGCGCTCAGGTATAAGCAGTTTCAAGTGTTCCTCATTAAACAAACCTGTTAGCACACATCTCAGACAAAACCTTTATGACTTCGATGCCAGTTCCTCTGACCTATGACCACTATGGCCTTTTGGGTGAACCATGTCAACCCAAGGGAACTCTGCTAGCGGATCAAGTGAGCCAGGAGGAGAAGGTCTTGAGTCTTGAGGTGTAGTCTTACAACGTAACTGCAGGGTGCAGGTTATTGACGATATGCAGTCATTAGAAACGTATTAGTTTCTTTCTTAGGTTCATGGTATTAGAGATTTGCACAGCAGCAGCAGTCTTACTTAAGAGAAACGGACGCGTTTCGGTACGTCTGCCTTCCCTCAGCATTTGAAAACCCTTTCAACCTATCGACCCGGGTCCCTGAGGTCTATACCTGGTCCCCCTCTCTATTCTACAAACTCATAATCACTGAATGCTTTCCACAAACTCCTATAAACACAGACAGAGAGAGAGAGAGAGAGAGAGACTGACCCTCTTCTAGACGGCTAGCATCCTACAGAGCTACGGCGTAAAAGGCCTCGTGGTATGAAGCTTCATTTTGTCAACACTTGATTGATGGCCCTGAGGGCATATGGGACCCCAAAGGGAAGCACGCACAAAGTTGACGGGTACAGAAAGAAGGTAGGCTGTCCGCACACCGACGTTCTTAACTTCTTACGTTTATTTAAGGATAGAAGGACTCAACGTTTCGACCCTTTGCCAGGTCTTCAACTACTGAACTTGAGAGCGGTGTGCGGTCATCCTACCCTACACCACCAGAGTGCCATGAATTTCCTAACCGTCAGTCATACTAGGGTCGTCAGCTTAAACTACGACCTGACAGGAGACACTCGCAATGTCAAACATGTTCCCATGTCATCCTCCTACGGGAGTTGAAAGGAGTCTTTGTTTGACACGATTATGTCCCTTGAACCCGTGACATCGAGGCTGAGGTCAGCTGATGGTTGTGACATAATTCCAGTCGTCTTCTCTCGTCTTTGAACAAGGTGCAACGCTGAGAGTAAACCTGCCCGAGCTTCAAAGTATCTCCAACGTCCTTGTGAAATCTGGTTAAAAAATATATCAGACTTTTCCCTATTCTCACAATATCGCTATGGTGGAAAAAGTACCTGCTGAATACATACACTTAATACCGTAATTGCAATTACACGCGGGACGTGACAAACAATATCAAACAAATGAAAAAGGACAATTGACGGACTGGTTAAATAAATGCAGACGCCGCTAGGCTAGAGGGTAGATGGAGGCTACAGAGTGTGATGTCATGTCTAGCGCACTTCCATTGTCCATATGAGTGGACGGTGGAAGTGCTTTTGATGTTATGGACAAAACAGGACATGACAAGCTCATGTAAACAAGCAGTGAGTTTGCATTTACGAAGGACTACTTGTGTCCTTCCCGTGTTAAGTACGGACGGACACACACACACACACACACACACACACACACACACACACACACACACACACACACACACACACACACACACACACACACACACACACACACGACAGTCATCAACCGTGCCACAATATCCACAGATCAAACTGAAATGCACACATTGGGAGGTTGATACAGCATTTATCCTACATTCCACAACCAGGCCTCTCTTCCTCACAGACTAGGTGTTTGCTCTGACCGGAAGAAAGCGTTTCTACAGGAGTCTGCCCAGGGGACACGGCCATGGGAAAACAGGACACAGCTGGTGAGCGTCGACAGTCCCAGACAGCACTATAGTGGCTCAGAATTACGTCCATTATCATATAAGGAGTCTTGGGGTTCATCCTATTTAGACCTGCCAAACGATTTAAAAAAAAATCTTCTAATAATGTCTATGTTTCTATATGTCAGTGGTGCTCAACCTTTTTCACGTCAAGGACCCCCAGAATTATCTGTATTTGGCAAATATCTTGTTCCAGGGACCACTCCAGAAGCAAAGATTTGAGTTAAAAATGTTCGCTCTGAAAGAATATATATTCTAAATATATTCAAAAATAGCAGATCTAGGTGGCGCGCTAAGAGCTTGTAGATCTGCTATTTTTCAATAGCTAAAGTATAACATGATGCTTAAGTTAAAACAACCAAAAGGGGTTCCCACACAGAATGGGCTGTATCATTTATCAAATCATGCCTTGGAATCCCGTTCGGCAATAATTGTCTAATTTGCATTTCATACAGTCTGCAGTGTTTCCCCAAACAGAACCAATACTAACAGTAATGATAAATAACAATAGTACAACTATCACCTAAGTTTCACAAAATGGATACAGTGACTAATGCCTCATTTACCAGACATTACTACGACCAACATTAACAACTGGCAAAACAAAACGTATGTGAATCTTTATGCAGTTGAACTCAAAGTGTTCTTGTACTCACTGTTGCGTGTGGAGTTGTCCCAGTCCCAGGCCTCTACCATCAGTGTGTACGCCCTCTGGAGAGAGACAGAGAGAAGGGGAAGAATCAGTCAGGTGTACAGTACGTCGCACGCACAACGATACATGTAATAATAATAATAATAATATCTCAAACTTATATAGCGCTTACATTACTACGACCAACATTAACAACTGGCAAAACAAAACGTATGTGAATCTTTATGCAGTTGAACTCAAAGTGTTCTTGTACTCACTGTTGCGTGTGGAGTTGTCCCAGTCCCAGGCCTCTACCATCAGTGTGTACGCCCTCTGGAGAGAGACAGAGAGAAGGGGAAGAATCAGTCAGGTGTACAGTACGTCGCACGCACAACGATACATGTAATAATAATAATAATAATATCTCAAACTTATATAGCGCTTTTCTGAGTACCCAAAGACGCTTTACATGGGGGGGCTTTACAGAGGTAACAACAAATTAAAAACAACTTTAATAGAAAAATAAATAAAATAACACTAAAAGCTAAAGAACATTAAAAGACAGTGAAAAGGGTTAGCTATAGGGGAAGGCAATTTTTAAGAGGTGGGTTTTGAGGGTGGATTTGAAGGTTTGAAGGGTATAGGGGCATCTCTGAGTGCCTTAGGGAGGGCATTCCACAGGGTTGGGGCAGCAAAGGCGAAAGCTCTGCCCCCCCCCACGTACGGAGTTTGGTTTTGGGGACGTCGAGGAGGATGTACATTACACAAAACCAAATGCAGAAGAGAACTGATCCTATGGTTATACCACTGCATATAACCAGGGGTTTCCATAATATTCCATAGCAAGGAAACCCCCAAATAAATATAGGCGATCCAATCTCAGCCGGTGCCATGATGTCATTTATGCGTTATGTCATTATTCCCGACGTCCCATTGGTCCGACAGGCCCCATTACTAACCCTAACCCGAAGCCACGTGGTCAGACTAATTATGAGCAAATGTCTCTTTAAGGACCTCCCAAAGTGCCAACGCCTCTGGCTCTTTCTATGGCTTGTAGGAGAAAACTTTCGCAGACCTAGAAAACAGGCGTATGCACAGGTACTGTAGATACTGTAGGCCAGTGGGACATCAATGAAAGCAATAGAATACACCTGCACACTGTTATCTGCTCGGTACGCGAGTATTTTCTTATTTAATGAAGCAACGTTTCGGTCCCTCCGGAACCTTCCTCAGGCTTTCTATGGTTTAAAATAAGAAAAGGCAAAATCATTTTACTCTTATTTCACTTTGTGCTGTGGCAAGCACCTTGCATAAGAACAGGGTTGTTCACCAACTCTGCACCTTTCCTTTCTAGGGTGAAATCCTCCAGGACCTTCCATCTACCCTCTTGACCTACAGTCACTCTTCCAAGTCAAACAGCAAAGCAGTGGATTTCCCTAATTTCCTTTAGGGAAAAAAAAAGTCACTTCACCACTAAGCACACAGCCACCTCACACAGCTACAGCCAATATCAGTAATCACTGACGTATGTCAGATGGAAGAGGGGGATTCTTTTTATACACCTTCACTGGTGGGTGGATTCATTCATGTTGGGATATTTGTGCAACACAAATAAGACATGGACAGGAAAGGACGAAGAGGAAGGAAGTGAGAAATGGTCAAAAAAGGAAGGAAGGACAGAAGGTTTAGAGGAGACAAAGTTGGCCTTTGATAGTTTCCTCAAGCAACTGTGTTATGTCTGCTGACCACCGTGTCACTGGTGGTCATTGACATACAGCTTTATCTGGATTAGTTAAATGCTAAATGGTGCATTTATATAGCACTTTTATCCAAAGCACTTTAGGTGCAGTGCATTACATTCACACACATACACCGATGGCAGCGGAAAGTAACCATGCAAGGAACCAACCTGCACATCGGGAGCAATTAGGGGTTCAGCGTCTTGCTCAAGGACACTTCGACACTGACTCTGGGGGGAGCCCACAGGGTTCGAACTGGGAGCCACATGCTTTTCCCTAAATTTCCCATCCGGTGGTTCTACTGGCCACACCCTCTACTGCCCCAGTTAATTCAACACATTAACCCATTCTGACCTGAGATCAGATTCTAAAAATGTCTTTTACATCCTGACAGTTTTCTGAAAAAGCTATGTTTCTATGTCAGTCGTTCTTCGATAAAAAAAATAATAGCAGACCTACAAGCTCGTAGCGCGCCACTCGGTGGCGCGCTATGAGCTTGTAGATCTGCTATTTTTCAATAGCTAAAGCATAACATGATGCTAACAAAATGGGTTATTAATAATAATAATAATAATAACACTTAATATGACCTACTGCTGCGTTGCCATAGGGTGAAACAATTAGCCCAATTCAATAATCTCCTTATTGATCGACTGCTCAAATAGTGTATTACCTTAACAGTACTGTCAATTCATGGCCCAAGTAATGGCATAGACGAATCAAATGGAATGATAAATATCCATCCATAGTCAATTTACGGAGTTAGTTGCAGCCCTAATCGAGTGCATGGAGTCAAAGTTGCACGATTGTTTTGTTTTATAATATTTCTGATGTACCGAATACCGATGCATTGTAATTATTGTGGAATCAAACCTATAGCTGCATGCGTACGTTGGATGTACAGGGTCAAAGTCGTATGGTCATCACATACTGTACACTGGTGGTTGATGGTTTTGCCACACAGATTTCTTTAAAACAAAACCGTCTAAAAACAACCCATCTTGATGACCAGCCATGGCATGAGCGAAGTATTTCTAATCCCATATTAGTTAAAGAGCAACTTTATCCTATTAAAATTCATTGTGAGGATGGAATGTAAAAATGGCAAAACGCGGGTTTATATGTCCATTAATTCAGCGTTTGTCGGTCAAATGCACATCACCAGCTGCGTTGATTCATTGAAGGATCAGTAATCAAAAAGAGAATTCAATGCCTTTTCCAGTGGGGCTCCCCTTCTTTTGTCCATGTTTTGCGATGACGCAACAAAATTTAGTAAGTAGTGTGCAGCGCACATCTGACACCAGTTTGACCACACACACACACACACACACACACACACACAGCTGAGGCTTGCCGACCAAGCTAACCAGAGGCGCAGGGGTAATCTAGCTGGCCTGCTGCTGGGCAACCAGCTGACCTAAATAGCACTCATTACGTCATCAGTGTTTCAGTGGCAGCCACGCTGTGACTGCATATGACCTCTAATGTGGTGTCATTGATATGACATTGACCAACAGGGCCGCTTGTAGGACAAGCTTAAGACCAACGAGTGTTTTGGGACATGGATAGCGTTTGACAGCAGGGGAGGGAGAGAATCTCCGGTTGCAGCACGGGAGACATCAATAATAATAACACCAATGCAATATATAAATAGTAATACATTGGTTGTGTTGTTGATCTGGGCGTCCAGCGAGCTAGCTAGGTTGGGTGGCCGGCCGGCCGGCCACTGCTGGGCTGCGGGATTAAGTGGGCTTGTCTGGCAGCGGGTGGTGGTGGAGGGAGGGAGGGAGGGAGGGAGGGCAGGCAGGCGGGCGGGCGGGCTGGGGTGTTGTTGTAGAAGAGCAGGTTAGAGCAGAGAAGAAGAGGAGAAAAGGGTAGTGAGTGACCGTGTTCCATTTCAGGGAAGCCAACGAGGAGAAAAAGTGATGGTTGAACTTGAGACTGGGAAGAAAAAGGAGGAGAAGTGAGGAAGGAGGTGCTAGATCTGCATAGGAATCAAGTCAACAGAGCTACAAACAAACAGCCTCTGGGCTTCATTCGTCGTGACACCAGGTCCGCGTGGCCGTCCATTCCTTGCTGCTGCCGCCACTGTGACGCCACAGTGAGAACCTGCATTCCGCCCACTCGGCCCGTCACAGACGCACGACAGATGCAGCATCACCCGAGATGGATTATTTAACATGAACATGCGGATCATCCAACGACGTGCATCGCGGCTTCTGACCTTTCCACCCCTCCCCTCCCCTCCCTCCCCTCCTCGTCGTAGGGCGGGCACCCCCGTCTGATGGGCGTGGGCGGGTGGGTGTGTGTGTGTACGTTTGGGTGTGTGTGGGTGTGTGTGTACGTTTCCGTGTGGTCACACGTGAAAGAAGCCAGTGGTGTGCGCGTGCACACGCACGCACGGGAGCACGCACAGCACTGGCTTGACATGATGAAACGATTATTTGCCATCTTGGTGTCGGCCAGCTTTTTTTTATTTCTGTGACATAATGAGCATGTTACGCATGAGTGCAATGACGAATCTTCTGCACCTAAATCTGTGTGTGTGTGTGTGTGTGTGTGTGTGTGTGTGTGTGTGTGTGTGTGTGTGTGTCTGATAGAGCGCAACAGATATATGGGTTTGGCAAATATTAGCCATTGTTTGACAGTATCAGAAATGTATGCAGTGAGTGGTGTGTCCCGATTTCTTTTAACCACTTTGAAAAGGATGACCCGTTTTGGACATAATTATGATAATAGGGAAATAGACCAACTATTTCAAAACAAATAGGAATAAAAATTATAATTTTAATTGTACAAAATACCTACAGAAACACGGGTAGTCTAGGACTGTAAGATCTGGCTCTATACTACTAGTGTCTGATGGGTTTGACTGAGGCCACAGGGACAGTCTGGTTTCCCACAGACCAGCACAGTCTGTGATTAGCTGGATTAAGTGACAGCTGCCCAAATGACTGGAGCTAGATGGATGGATAAATGGGGGGAGGGGGGAAGAGAAGAGGCTACCAAACAAAGACCCTTGTCCCCAACACCATAACATACCCCCTGCCCCCCCCCCACCCCACCCCAACCCCACCCCCCCTTCATTCAATAAAGCAGTGGCAGTGCAGAGGGTTGAGTTAGTCTGAGTACGCATGCAGGCATATACATGATGTGCACTATATCCACACCGCTTCAGGCTAGACCAGCTACATAGCCAGTTCATGTCTACAGTACATGCTACAGCAATTCATTTACAATTCTAGACATTCAGCAGACTATACAGTTAAAGAAAGGACATTCAAACACCATCAAATTAATCCAACACGACCACCACGCCATGCATTGATGGAATGCAATCAAAACTAGTGACCCACAGGGTCCTCGGGGAGGGGGGGGGGGGGATGTACCCTGTCAGAGTCAAACCTCCCAAACTCTGGCAAGCCCTTCCCCGAATGGATTACAGGATTTAGCCGAAGAAATCCCTGCCAAGCCGCGACGAGGGGACCGGCTATAGCTCCGTGTTTACATATCACAACATGTGACTTTGCGTAATTGCATACGTGTGCCCGTTTTGTGATGTAATCACTTTGGTTGGTTTGGTTGGCGATCAGAATTTAACCCCATTTTGGGCGGGAACCCCTTTTGGTGGTGTTAGCATTATGTTATGCTTTAGCTATTGAAAAATAGCAGATCTACAAGCTCATAGAGCTTGTTAGGTCTGCTATTTTTTGAAAAATCGAAGAGCGACTGACATAGAAGACATTTTTTAGAATCTGATCTCAGGTCAGAATGGAAAACTGTCAGGATGTAGAAGACATTTTTTTAGAATCTGATCTCAGGTCAGAATGGAAAACTGTCAGGATGTAGAAGACATTTTTTAGAATCTGATCTCAGGTCAGAATGGGTAGTGGTGAACGAGGAGGCTCGGGGAGTGGACAGGGGGCTGGGCAGGCCTGGGGAGAGCCACAGGTGCAGGTTCCCACGGCAGATGAAGGGGTGGGTGGGGGCTACTGGGTGTAGAGGGGGGGGGTTGGAAGGTAGCCATTTAAATTAAATGACTGGGAACCGAGTGAGGTTGCAATGGGAAGTGGAAGCTGGGGTGGCCTGGGGTCAGTAGGGCTACTAATCTACACTTCTTTTCAGAGGTTTCGAGAGCGTGTGTGTGTGTGTGTGTGTGTGTGTGTGTGTGCACGAGCATTTTGCTTTCTAAGAAATAGGCACATATTATGCTCTCCAAGCCTACATTTAAGTGAGTCAGCAGAAAGTGGTCGCACACTTGTAAATTTGTAAAATGCCATAGTCCTAATAAGCACCATCAATCTAGCTTATTAGGAGGACAAGACAAGACACCAAATTATAAAACATATCATAATATAGCCTTGAAACATCACAATGTCTGTGCGTTTTGGTCGTGTGCCAGTTAAAGGACATTAATAAAGGGAAAGTTAGCGAAATATGTGGCTAATCTGCAACAACAAATAAATGCTTACCACTAGGTTTCTTCACAAATGCGTTCATAAAGGTGTCCACAATCACATATAAATGTGTTCCAACCCAACTCCCTTGGGAAACTTTGTGACAGCTGCTGAAAGTTGGGGTACCATTTAACAACAAATATAAGGCAAAAAGGTCCAAATTTCATTATACTTTAAGTAAACGTGGGGTTTTTCATGATTCTGAATCCATTGCAAGTATTAGTTTTGCACAAAAAAAAACACTCCTTCGCCTAAAATGGGGCCATAGTCATCACAAATGCGATGAGACACATTTGGGCACATTTGGGCAATTGGCTATGGCCGAATTTAGCCCAAGGAGTGTTTTCATGCAAAACTGATGCTTGGAACGGATTCAGCATCATGAAAACCCGTCACATGCTACTTAAAGCATAATGAAATCTTTGCGATTTTGCCTTATATTTGTTGTTAAATGGTACCCCAACTTTCAGCAGCTGTCACAACGTTTCCCAAGGGAGTCGGGTTGGAACACATTTATAGGTTATACAGTAGACACCTTTATGAACACATTTGTGAAGAAAGCTAGTGGTAAGCATTCTTTTTGGGCATATTTGCCACACATTTCTCCAATTTTCTCTAACTACATGGGGAATTAGTACATAATTCTTATCAAGCAAATATAAACTATACAGCCATTTAAAAACAATTGTCCTGGGCAACACACCACCTATGCCCTCGGTCTCTTTCCGTTTGTTGTCTCCAGTTCTGTGAGGGCATCAGAGAACTGCTATGATTTGTAGTCATTGGGCTAAAACATCTAAAACGCCAGCACGTTTCTTGAATCACTTTCAACTTGGCATCTTGTACATCACTCCAAAGATACCAGCTCTACAAACTCGCATCACGACACATTTTGAGCATGTAGTTTGGCTATTTACTCTGCTAATCGTACAATAATAAAGTATATATATAGGGAGGGCATATGTGGTTAAGATGTCTTTCACACAATGTTACCAATTATTACCACTAGCCAACTCTTTCCCCCTTGTCAATGGGAAACACTGAATGTCCTCCTCTAGCCTTCACCCCCCTTACACCACTCAGTTCCATCCTTCACCCCTTACCACACCACTCAGTTCCATCCTTCACCCCTTACCACACCACTCAGTTCCATCCTTCACCCCTTACCACACCACTCAGTTCCATCCTTCACCCCTTACCACACCACTCAGTTCCATCCTTCACCCCTTACCACACCACTCAGTTCCATCCTTCACCCCTTACCACACCACTCAGTTCCATCCTTCACCCCTTACCACACCACTCAGTTTCATCCTTCACCCCTTACCACACCACTCAGTTCCATCCTTCACCCCCTTACCACACCACTCAGTTCCATCCTTCACCCCTTACCACACCACTCAGTTTCATCCTTCACCCCTTACCACACCACTCAGTTCCATCCTTCACCCCCTTACCACACCACTCAGTTCCATCCTTCACCCCTTACCACACCACTCAGTTCCATCCTTCACCCCTTACCAAACCACTCAGTTCCATCCTTCACCCCTTACCAAACCACTCAGTTCCATCCTTCACCCCTTACCACACCACTCAGTTCCATGGGGAGTTCTATCCTTCACCCCTTACCAAACCACTCAGCTCCATGGGGAGTTCCATCCTTACACACAAGGTGATTTATTGCCCTCTGCAGGACATAAGGTGATTTATTGCCCTCTGCAGGACATAAGGTGATTTATTGCCCTCTGCAGGACATAAGGTGATTTATTGCCCTCTGCAGGACATAAGGTCGTCTCTCAATTCATCCCATGGCCAGTAATCGCTGCATGTAATCTTCATTAATCTGGGATGTCAATCCCAGCTTTTGGTTTTTCCTGGAGCCGGCCGGATCTATAGAGTACCGAAATCTGACGTCAGAAACCACGCCACCAAGGGCCATGACGAATATTTTCTCCCATTCAACATCCCAACAGACTTTTTCCAGTCATGTTATGAGTAAAAGTACAAATGTATATCCAAACAAATAAGACTACAATTCTGAAGCTTAGAAATGACTACATCTCCCATTGCACACGCGGTCGCTGCACACACCCCACCGGCACATGTAAGCATCTGTGTCACATCTTGTTGCATTGGATATCTTCTTTTATTTAATGTAGGAGAGCATCGTCAATTCTCTGTGATTCTCCCCGATTACAAATCTCAGGAATGTTTGACAGTGTGATGTGCTTCAGTGAGGCCGCATTGAATCACGTGTACATTGATTCTGTACTTTTTCGATACCACTGCAGAATTAATACAATTTCCCTGTATGGAGGCTTGCAGAAATCTCCATGTATGTCCATATATGGGCATATTGGTCGGATCAGCGGTTTTTGACACGGGCACCGCACTCCCTTGAGGCTTCTGCGATACTTGCGCAAAGTTTAAAGTCAATCGGTCAGACAATTCTCAAATGATGCATGAAGGACACTCATGCACGCACATTCGCAGAGATATCATGCATCACACACACACTCACACACACACACACACACACACAGAGATACGATGCATTTATGGCGAGGTCTACATAGGGGCATAAAAGTGACACAGACAGACAGATAGAGATCTACATATATCATGGGGACAAAAGAGATACAGATAGATGGGTACTATGGGGACAGGGGATGCATTCCCAACTTGCATCGTTCCTGACTTGTATCATTGACTTGCATTGTTGCATTCTCAACTCTCAACACCCTTCCCAAGTAGTATACCTGAACAATACAGAGCCACCTCCCTGACAGAACTGCCGGACAAAAAACAAAAAAAAACAATCATCAGGTACTCAAGATTGGCCAGTGGCAGAGGTAGTCTCCACCAGGCCCTGCTGTGTCCAGTGGCAGAGGTAGTCTCCACCAGGCCCTGCTGTGGCCAGTGGCCAGTGGCAGAGGTAGTCTCCACCAGGCCCTGCTGTGTCCAGTGGCAGAGGTAGTCTCCACCAGGCCCTGCTGTGGCCAGTGGCCAGTGGCAGAGGTAGTCTCCACCAGGCCCTGCTGTGTCCAGTGGCAGAGGTAGTCTCCACCAGGCCCTGCTGTGGCCAGTGGCAGAGGTAGTCTCCACCAGGCCCTGCTGTGTCCAGTGGTAGAGGTAGTCTCCACCAGGCCCTGCTGTGTCCAGTGGCAGAGGTAGTCTCCACCAGGCCCTGCTGTGTCCAGTGGTAGAGGTAGTCTCCACCAGGCCCTGCTGTGTCCAGTGGCAGAGGTAGTCTCCACCAGGCCCTGCTGTGTCCAGTGGCAGAGGTAGTCTCCACCAGGCCCTGCTGTGTCCAGTGATAAAGTCTCACTTACATAGATACTAGTATACAAGTATTGCCCGACTCCAGTACATCTCGACCAACCTACCATATACCAGGCAATTCCATGGCCAGTTCGTCACACCACAACCAACCAGCAGAATTCATGATGAAAACTATTGCCAAAGTTGACTAAATGTAACCAAAACGGACGAAGTAGAAAAAGCAGTCCTTGGAGAAACTGTGGGCTTGTGAAAGTACACACACACACACACACACACACACACACACAGGATGCCAGAGCAGAACCTCTGCCCTTCATTTTTCACATCGACCCGTTATAGCGCCACCAGCAGACAGATTTTGGCCAAAACACTTTGAAAAAGTGCAGATTTTGCTTTAAAAAAAAAAGTACAGATTTTGTTTTAAAAGTCACGCAAATGGATTACACATTATCTCTATAGTCATATTATCGGACTGTCAGATGTGTCTCATTCCATCCTGTGATTGGCCAGTTTGCAGGAGTGGCTATAGTTTTGAACCAATGCAGCGCCGTGAAACCTTTTCATGCACATCCCACAGAACATCATAACATAACTCTCATAACCTCTACAGACTCCACCTCTAAAATGACTCAATTCCAAACGCAACCTGACCTGCTGGAGACCTGTGCTCCACCTTCAATGTCTTCTAGTTTCTTTCCTTTGTGTCCCCCCCCCCCCCCCCTCCCCCCATTTTCTTTCTTCTGCAGAATATAGAGTCGGGGTCCGTGACATGAAGCATAGAGTTACAGAGTAACAGTTAACCCATTCTGACCCGAGATCAGATTCATACGAGGTTTCCACTGGGACACACACTGGTCTGATTAACCCATTCTGACCGGAGATCAGATTCTAAAAATGTCAGTCGTTCTTCGATTTTTCAAAAATAGCAGACCTACAAGCTCGTAGCGCGCCACTCGGTGGCGCGCTATGAGCTTGTAGATCTGCTATTTTTCAATAGCTAAAGCCTAACATGATGCCGACACCAAAATGGCTTCCCGTTCAGAATGGGTTAAGTTAAACCAAGAGAATCAAGGCCATGCAATGCATTCACGATGGCTCAAGGAGCTTTGCAAGAACCACACACTACAAAACATGTTGGGAAAACAATATGGTAGCCTCTTGCTGTGGCATTTGTCACCTATAGCATGCTAAGAAACAATGACACGATTGTCTGATTCAAAAGGTTGATGCACCACATTAGAGCAGAACACCCCAATCTCATCTCATCTGAAGCTATCGTGTCCCCCCCCATCAGGGATAGAGGATGGACACATGAAAAGATGTTGTGCCAGATTCAATAACAGAAGTCTTGTGAAGATTCACTACCAAAATAATTAAGTGTTTCAACAATTTCAACAACCTCTCAGGAACCCCACTGAGAACCAGTGAGCTACAGTAACTATCAATGCTCTCATTGTAAAAAATAAAAATGCACGTGTTCTGGTCATAATGCACACTTACATTACAGGAGTTTTCTTTTCCACAAATTGCTGCTTCTGTCAACTTGTGAGTGTGATAAACGTAACAAGCTAGAGGAAAGAACAGCTAAGTGTGAAATATTCAGCGCAACTGAACTGTATACAACAGACCCTACTCGGTGTGTCACATCCATAGCCTGCACTATAGGACTGCATTTACAGTAGAGAACTGTACAGAACCTACTCGGTGTGTCACATCCATAGCCTGCACTAGACTAGGACTGCATTTACACTAGAGAACTGTACAGATCCTACTCGGTGTGTCACATCCATAGCCTGCACTAGACTAGGACTGCATTTACAGTAGAGAACTGTACAGATCCTACTCGGTGTGTCACATCCATAGCCTGCACTAGACTAGGACTGCATTTACAGTAGAGAACTGTACAGATCCTACTCGGTGTGTCACATCCATAGCCTGCACTATAGGACTGCATTTACAGTAGAGAACTGTACAGACCCTACTCGGTGTGTCACATCCATAGCCTGCATTTACAGTAGAGAACTGTACAGACCCTACTCGGTGTGTCACATCCATAGCCTGCACTATAGGACTGCATTTACAGTAGAGAAACTGTACAGACCCTGCTCGGTGCGTCACATCCATAGCCTGCACTAGGACTGCATTTACAGTAGAGAACTGTACAGACCCTACTCGGTGTGTCACATCCATAGCCTGCACTAGACTAGGACTGCATTTACAGTAGAGAACTGTACAGTACAGACCCTACTCTGTGCGTCACATCCATAGCCTGCACTAGGACTGCATTTACAGTAGAGAACTGTACAGACCCTACTCCGTGTGTCACATCCATAGCCTGCACTATAGGACTGCATTTACAGTCGAGAACTGTACAGAGCCTACTCGGTGTGTCACATCCATAGCCTGCACTATAGGACTGCATTTACAGTAGAGAACTGTACAGACCCTACTCGGTGTGTCACATCCATAGCCTGCACTATAGGACTGCATTTACAGTCGAGAACTGCTAAAAGGAACACAGTGTAACCAAATGCAGGTAAATGAATTCTATTGGATAAATACAGTGTTTATTCAATGGAAATATTCTTGAAGTGAAACTCCCACACACGTCGTCTGAGCCATCTTAGCCTCTCTCAGCCTGAAGTATTCAAGGCACATGTTTAACTTGTATAAGGCAGCACCATGGACAGCAATTATGAAGCGTTTGCAGCTTACTTGCTACGTGGCGGTTGACTCTACTATAGGCGTCACTTTGTACCAAAACGTAAAACGTTATAAAATAAACATTTAATTAACCGGTTTAACGGTTAAAAGCGGTTTACAATTTCTTTACCGGTTTACCTGAACATCTGTAATCCGTAAAAACACATTAATAGACATCACTACAAAATAATAATCAAGTCAGTACGGTATTACTTAACAAGATACGATGCGTCTAGATATCATATGGCCGCTCTTACGGGTCCAACCTCCCCCACACGACACACACACACACACACACACACACACACACACACACACACACACCCCACAGAATTACTCCAGCCAAGCAATAGAACCTCCATAGCCTGTGTCAGATGTCACCGGTGTGCCGATATCAGACACTCTCCTAAAACTTATCCACCAGCTCCAACAGCCATGCTTAGTGACCCCTCTTGTTAACAAGCTGCTCTCCATGGGGCTAGATCCGGGGGTAGATCGTGATCTACTAGAAGATCACAAAGGCTGTGCTGGTAGATCATATGGCATGGCACAAATATATTTAAAAAAAAAACATGTTTTGCATGTGCTACTTTGATTAACGTTTTCTAGATGTTCAACAGCTACTATACAGTAGTGGCTGGTTTAACCCATTTTGGGAGGGAAACCCATTTTGGTGTTAGCATTATATTATGCTTTAGCTATTGAAAAATAGCAGATCTACAAGCTTGTAGGTCTGCTATTTTTTTAAACTGTCAGGATTTATGACATTTTTAGAATCTGATCTCAGGTCAAAATGCGTTAAAGAACCACCATTCTTCTGTGCGTTAGAATCTGATCTCAGGTCAGAACGCTGTGCTGCAGTCGGTGACACAATAAGAAGTAGACACAAGACAAGACAGACACATTTCCACCCAGTGGGGAAGCATCTTCTTCACATTCACTTAGGGCCCCATAAAAGATTACAAGAGAATATTAATTCAACCTCCTGGCATGGTGTGAAAAAACGCCACTGAGAGGGCCTGTCGGAGACAAACAGGAAAAGGGCCAATAACTTTGACAGTGCTGTTAGGACGGAGGCGTGGCTCCTCTTCTCTGGACACCGTTGCTTTAACCCATTCTGAACGGGAACCCATTTTGGTGTTGGCATCATGTTATGCTTTAGCTATTGAAAAATAGCAGATCTACAAGCTCGTAGCGCGCCACCGAGTGGCGCGCTACGAGCTTGTAGGTCTGCTATTTTTGGAAAAATCGAAGAACGACTGACATTTTTTAGAATCTGATCTCAGGTCAGAATGGGTTGATCAGACCAGTGTGTGTCCCAGTGGAAACCTCGTATGAATCTGATCTCAGGTCAGAATGGGTTAACCGGAGGCGCCGTGCCAAAGAGATGTGGCGCTGAACGCGAGGCACTTGGCTGGTATGCACTCCGACTGTGTGTACAGACACATGGCTCATTGAGCATGCCGCTGCTATGCCAACAGGGTCATTAAGCATGCATTTGCGATACAACACAAACTCCGCCCCTCCAGGAGCCAATTAACCAGCTTTGAGCTGAGTTTGCAATCTGATATGCAAAACAAACAGACCTCACCGTGCAACACTAACACAAACCCAACAAAAATATACTATGCATTGCAAGCGACTCATTACGGCCCCGACTAGAGATAGCGTTTTATTGTGGACAAAGCCATCACGACCTAATCATGAACCAATAGGAGGAGTCTTTTGATGGGAGGCAGGAGACAGTGAGTCGAATGCATATTACCTACAACTACAATGAGAATAATGGGAGCAGACCACAGTAAAAAATCTAAATATGGATTCAAATTTCAGATGCATTACTACTAGATATAAGGATTAAATATAAAACATAACACAAGTTTGGATCACATGTTCGCTGAAAATACAGCAAAACGTCAAACTGCATTTGAATATTCTCAGATGAACAAAATTAGAGCAATGTAAATAATTCAACTACGATCAGAGTTGTACTGTACCAGTGTAACTTCTCTGTACATTGCGTGCATAAGGAGTGGGGCAACACAGAGAGAGAGAGAGAGAGAGATGTGCCCCCGAGCAGATAATTAACTTTGTCTGCATGCAATGCATCCATTTTTCCTTCCCATCCAAAATGCACATTTTATCATCCCCAAATTGCTAGTCTTATGTGCTTTAGACATCCCTTATACATTATTCTTAGGCATGGCTCTGCAGGATGATTATGCATGTAGTCTCCTAGCCTACTGTACCTACAGTACATAGGTTCTCCTTCAGCCTTTAGTTGAAGGAGATTGATTGATTGATTGAAATAATTATTAACAGTTTGCAGAATTATTACAGTACATTTCAAGCACAAACTCAATACAAAGACTGTCATGTGTGAGTGGGTCGACCCAATTAAGCATTACACTCGTTTACAACAGGGTCGACTCCACCATGTTCAATTCATCAAAACATTTAGAGACGTACAAATAGACACTTCTACAGTATATAGTTAGAAAACGGAACAGGAATTCATCATAAAGGAAGCAAAAAGGGAAAAGAAAATGGTTTCGTAGCTTTATCTCTGTAATATTGCGCCACACAACGAGGCGGCGTGGTAAACACTGGTAGCTCTATCGATGGCTTGTCACCTTTACGTCTTGACGGAACTTTATACGTTCTGTTCTTTTTGGCAAGCAACGCCTCCGAATGACAACGGGGCAGATAAATGATGCTTTCGGAAGAATATGGAGAGACGCAGTAACCGTGTGGTGCATCTGTGTTAAAGTGGTGGAAAGGTGTGCCGAGTTACATTAACACCATTTTGACCCGAGATCAGATTCTAAAAATGTCTTCTACATCCTGACAGTTTTCTGAAAAAGCTATGTTTCTATGTCAGTCGTTCTTCGATTTTTCAAAAATAGCAGACCTACAAGCTCGTAGCGCGCCACTCGGTGGCGCGCTATGAGCTTGTAGATCTGCTATTTTTCCATAGCTAAAGCATCACAGAATGCGTCAACAACAGGTGTAGTGATCATGGACGCATCTTGTAAACAAGGGGACGTGTATTAAGGTGTATTACATTACGGCCGATTAATTTCACATCTGGCACGAGAAATAGAATCTTGTCGGCCTCGTGGTCCCGTCCGGACAATAAATTGCGTAGTGGAAACCCTATTCCCACTGTAACCTTTGTGTCCTCTCTACTCCGTAATATGCACACACACAACCTCACTGTTACACACACTCTCCCAGCAAATCTCCCTTGCACCAACATTGTTTTTATGAAGCATTTTGTTTGCCAGGCAAAATGCCAGTTGATTGACTGGCTTTGCATGCAAAGTGTTGACGTAGTTTAGTTAGTGACGCATGGTGATCGATCCCAAATTGAAGCACCTATACCAGAGAATAGTCCTTCAGCTTGAATGGGTTAGCCCAACTCCCGTTAAGATCGCCGCTTCCAGTAAAAGTGTCATTATCATTTCAAAGTAAACAAGTTCAAGAGTAGAGAACCAGTGACCATTTGACTGGTCATGATGTGATGACAAAAAAAAACATCCCATTCCAATTGGTGAAATAACTTTCCCACTTGGAACAGAAGAGAATGGAATATAATCCATTTATCACTCACACACTCTCTCTCCAATCTCTGATGATGCATCTCAATGCTCAACTGATATTTCTCTGGGCAGGTCTGCCCCAATGGAGCTCAAGTCTTCCATCATTGTGGCTGTGTGAAGAGTAAAGAAATAATGCTTTTCTTAAGTCAACGCCTTTCTTTTCTTAAGTCAACGCTTCGAATGGCACTATAGGCGTCACATGGACGGAACCGCATCCGAAATGTGGACCTCTATATGGGGACCTACCACGGGTCACAGACAAAGTCAGAGAGAGAAGGATGAGGCTGGCAGGGCACTGCGTCAGGCACCCAGAACTAGATGCAAGTAAACAGACTATTGGACCGAAGCGCACCACCTACCTACATAGCCGCACTACGGCGCAGGGCACTGCGTCAGGCACCCAGAACTAGATGCAAGTAAACAGACTATTGGACAGTTTAGTTCTCCCCCACTAGACGAGGGGTTCTCAACGTCTTTTGGCTGGGGACCCCTGGAAATGCTTTGGCTATATGACTCACGACACCCACCCTGCCCCCCTCCCCACCCAATACAAATCCATTGCTACTAAAACATTAATAATAGATGAAAATTCATCAAAAATAAATGAAACCAGATATAATCATTAAAGAAAGTCTATGCATGTACGAAAACTCTTCATTTCCATTTTCCAGCCATTCAGTTGCAACCCCCCCCTCTTTTTTAATAAGATGGGGAGTACTCTGTCCTCACACACACACACACACACACACACACACCCCCAGTAGGAAAGATCTTCCCTAGTCCCCTAACCAACGTGTGACAATACAAGGTTCCCTAGTCCCCTAACCAACGTGTGACAATACAAGGTTCCCTAGTCCCCTAACCAACGTGTGACAATACAAGGTTCTCTAGTCCCTGACCAACGTGTGACAATACAAGGTTCCCTAGTCCCCTAACCAACGTGTGACAATACAAGGTTCCCTAGTCCCCTAACCAACGTGTGACAATACAAGGTTCTCTAGTCCCTGACCAACGTGTGACAATACAAGGTTCCCTAGTCCCCTAACCAACGTGTGACAATACAAGAACGCAGCTTATTATAAAGCCGTCCGCATGTCAGATTCAAAAACAGCAGTGCCAGTACAGTACCTACTGTACTGACGTTGATTATGGAACAGTCAAAGCTGGGTATTCTGAGCCGCCCCCAAGCATGCTTGGCTCTCTCTCTCTCCCTCTCTCTCTCTCCCTCTCTCGCAGACTCAGACAGTCTGGCTGAAGCGCTGCGCTCAGTGTCATGAGCACCGGTCCACACGTGACGGCATGACTGTGGGGCGGGGGAGTATAAAAAAGGCAAATAGCCACACAAAAGGTTGCAAAACACCCCCGCAATAAAGTCCTGGGTCCGCTGCGCGCCCACACGTGTATATAAGATCCCCCACACTGATGTCAGGTACTGGTTATAGGAGAAACACCACTGGACATCACTGGCAATTAATGTGTTACATGATTAAATCACATTTTATAAAGAAAATTGTGTAGGACTAGTCTATTAAGAAAATATTCAGCACACAGAAACAAAGCATATCCTCTTCTGCTAGTGCATTACAACTGTGCTGCCTATAGAGCGCCGCAGTCCCGCCCCCTTTCAGAAAAGCGAGTGGCCCAGGAAATGAAACCCCAATGCATTCTCCCATCGGCACTTCTAATATAATTTATTTAAAGACGGTTACGCCGCGGACAAAGCCAATTCGCAATCTTTTTTGGGCCGAACAAATAATTAGAAAGAAGAAAAAACGGGCATGGTACAACCCTTTATGGCATTGGTGACATAAAGTACACAGTAAAGACCCCAGTGTCAATTTTACAACAAATGTAACCATGATCTGGATGAACTTCATCTTGTGTTGCTATAGACAGGATGAACTTCATCTTGTGTTGCTATAGACTGGATGAACTTCATCTTGTGTTGCTATAGACTGGATGAACTTCATCTTGTGTTGCTATAGACTGGATGAACTTCATCTTGTGTTGCTATAGACTGGATGAACTTCATATTGTGTTGCTATAGACAGGATGAACTTCATCTTGTGTTGCTATAGACAGGATGAACTTCATCTTGTGTTGCTATAGACTGGATGAACTTCATCTTGTGTTGCTATAGACAGGATGAACTTCATCTTGTGTTGCTATAGACTGGATGAACTTCATCTTGTGTTGCTATAGACTGGATGAACTTCAGTCTCTGATGTCATGGACACTGGGCTCACTTCCTTCCTGGACTACATGTTGTCTCAGTAAGACAGCTCTCCCCCCTATCCACAAGGAGGAGCAGTGCACCAAATAATTATGGGAATTGTAGTCCAGGAAGGTAGTGAGACCAGTGTCCATGACATCAGAGACAACAGGCTCACTGCTACAATCTAAAATATCTAAAACCACATATTACACACATAAATACCCCAGGCTTCTAAACGTCATTAACATATATTTTTTTGCAAAAAAGGGTGAAGTGTCCCTTTAACACTACTATGGACCAGAGCTATCCACAGTTTTTGCGACGTAATGTAAACTGCTGGGTTTCCACAGCAACAAGTGTTTTTGTGACTTGACCTAAGTGACACGCACACGCGCGCACACACACACACACACACACACACACACACACACACCAGAGCCAGCTAGCTAGTGTGACACACACACACACACACACACACACACACACACACACACACACACACACAGATGGAGGGATAACTTGGATGGATACTAGTGTTATTTGAGGGTTCCGTTCTTTCTACCGCTTCCATAAAAAATGATGACGGGCACAACCTTACTATAAAAGAGGTGGTTCCCAAACGTCCTGGATCATGACCCAAAAGACATTGAAATTAGACTTTGTCTTTTGGGACCCAAACTAGTGAAAACAGCAGATCTGTAAGCTCACCACATGGTGCAAAGCAACGCGTTGTCTGCATGCGAACCCAAACATGGGTCCACTCTTGGGGGGAAACAGTGCTCATTAATTCGAGGCGCAACAGAAGATAACCCGTCCTGTGTCAAAGTATAAATCGGGGCTTAGATGTTTGTTTACTGCTGGGAAATCTTTGGTATGAAATGGAGCTTAAGCCATTCTGAACGGGAACGCATTTTGGTGTTAGCATCATGTTATGCTTTAGCTATTGAAAAATAGCAGATCTACAAGCTCATAGCGCGCCACCGAGTGGCGCGCTACGAGCTTGTAGGTCTGCTATTTTTGAAAAATTGAAGAACGACTGACATTTTTAAAATCTGATCTCAGGTCAGAATGGGTTCATCAGACCAGTGTGTGTCCAGTGGAAAACCTTGTATGAATCTGATCTCAGGTCAGATTTCAGAATGGGTTAAGCCATTTAGACAATTCTACAAATGTCTTCGAAATCCTGACAGTTTTCTGAAAAACCCCATGTTTTTATGTGTCAGTTGTTCTCAAACATGTTCGTGTCAAGGAACAAGCTCGTAGCGCGGCACTGAGTGCTGAGCTACGAGCTTGTAGATGTGCTATTTTTTCAATAGCTAAAGTTTTAAATAATGTTTTAAAAAAAAAAAAAAAAACACCAACAGGGGGTTCCCGACCGTCCAGAATGGGATTAAGACACGTTACCAGCTGTTAAACGTCCCTCCTGCACCCGAGAGTTCAAACATCAAAGCACCAATTAAACACACAGCCAGATGCAGCACATTATAAAAAGCACAAGCTTGTTTGTTAGGACTCATTACCTTGGGGATTACCTCCTGCCTGTTGATTTGCCTGGATCAAATAATAGCAAAATCAATAGCGGAGGAGGACAGCCGAGTATAGTATGCGAGGCTTGAGAGTACATTTTTTGCCTTAACCCATTCTGACCTGAGATCAGATTCATGCGAGGTTTCCACTGGACACACACTGGTCTGATGAACCCATTCTGACCTGAGATCAGATTCCAAAAATGTCAGTCGTTCTTCGATTTTTCAAAAATAGCAGACCTACAAGCTCGTAGCGCGCCACTCTGTGGCGCGCTTATGAGCTTGTAGATCTGCTGTTTTTCAATAGCTAAAGCATAACATGATGCCAACACCAAGATGGGTTCCCGTTCAGAATGGGTTAAATATTCCTTTGCAGGCCCGGGCGGTTATAGCTCAACCATCCGGGGCCAGCCTGACGGCGTGCCGCGGGTTCGACTCCAGATCCCGACGGCTTTTGCCGTGTGTCTTTATGAGACCACTATATACTAAATAAATAGATTCATAATACAGAAATCTGGGCTTCCATAACACCTCAACAGTGCCACAGGCTCTATCTACTCCCTGCCCCGCCCCATTGGTGAAATAATTTGTTTAAAAAAGTAGCCCGGGAGCCCAGGTAGGAAGGGAAGGTGATATCTGTCACACTCTGCAATGTACTTCTACGGGCTGAGAGCGCCACCTGTCTTTGGGGAGCGTTGGGCGGGAGGTGTGGTACAAACTGCTCTACAGTATGTCCTCACGGTGTGGGATCCTCACTGGCCGGTGAACCAGTGGGATACAACAGCAGGGGAAACACACAGAAAGCTGTGTGGGGAGAAGTTTATTTGGCATATTGGGTGCTACACCAGAATGCTGTGTGCAGTAGTTTACCATCAGCAAGAGTACACATGTTACCAACAAGAATCTGTATGATGCTACAGTATGCCCAGGGTGCGCCAGAAAACAGCAGCCTGGAGAATGAGACTATAGCAGGACACTAGCCAAAGACACCAGGAGAATGAGACTATAGCAGGACACTAGCCAAAGACACCAGGAGAATGAGACTATAGCAGAGACACTAGCCAAAGACACCAGGAGAATGAGACTATAGCAGAGACACTAGCCAAAGACACCAGGAGAATGAGACTATAGCAGAGACACTAGCCAAAGACACCAGGAGAATGAGACTATAGCAGAGACACTAGCCAAAGACACCAGGAGAATGAGACTATAGCAGGACACTAGCCAAAGACACCAGGAGAATGAGACTATAGCAGAGACACTAGCCAAAGACACCAGGAGAATGAGACTATAGCAGAGACACTAGCCAAAGACACCAGGAGAATGAGACTATAGCAGGACACTAGCCAAAGACACCAGGAGAATGAGACTATAGCAGGACACTAGCCAAAGACACCAGGAGAATGAGACTATAGCAGAGACACTAGCCAAAGACACCAGGAGAATGAGACTATAGCAGGACACTAGCCAAAGACACCATGGAGAATGAGACTATAGCAGGACACTAGCCAAAGACACCAGGAGCTGCCAGCCAGCAAACTACCGGTAGTGCTGTGGGAACCAACACACGGGCACCGGACACGAGGATGTCCCGCATTAACGGGAACCCCTTTTGGTGGCATCATGTACTACTTTAGCTATTGAAAAATAGCAGATCTACAAGCTACGAGCTTGTAGAAAAATAGCAGATCTACAAGCTACGAGCTTGTAGTTCCACTGTGTTCATGGAAAACATACACTTGCCATTTTAAAGCCATTTGTATGTTTAAAAGAATAGTCTTAACTAGACAAGAGCTCATGTGGAGACTATGATAAACTAATAAGGCAGATTAAACGACAGAGAAACCTCCAGGGCACGGCGTGCAGGAGGAGGGAGGAACCAGGACAACGGGGGAACATAATTGTTTACTAGAGGCCTATCAAACTGTCTCCTAGCAACTGCCCCGGCAAGCTCCCCAATCAGGTGTGTCTAACCGAGGCAGTTCTGGTTAGCCTTGGGTTGTGTGTGTGCGTGTGCGTGTGTGTGTGTGTGTGAGTAAAACATGGCTTTCTAGGCTCACACGCAGTAGTGTGACGCAGTGGCTCAATGCACAGCAAGACGAAATAGTAGCCACGGCCTGCCAATTCATGTACGGTACATATACAGTAGCCTACAGCTAACCGCCATCAAGCAAATGTTCAAATTATTTTGGCCATATTCCATTATTCCATTCCAATAGTAGCCACGGCCTGCCAATTCATGTACATATACAGTAGCCTACAGCTACCGCGATCAAGCCAATATTCAAATTATTTTGGCTATATTCCATAAGACAGCGGTTCTACACAGAACGCCACATCATTCTGAAATGAATGAGAATCTCGACGATACCAAAAACATACTTCAATAAAAACATCCACTTTTCCAGAGCAGTTCTTCTGACATTCTGTGCAAAAATATTTAACTTAAAAAAGGTCCTTGCAAGACAGGACGCATTCTACGGATAAATCGGCAGAAAAACACTGCTAAAAATCCAAAAACATGCAGCAGTGTGCCAGGACCATAACTTCTACAGATGATAGGAGAGTTCAGTAAAGAACCACTGCAGTTATTTAACCCATTCTGACCTGAGATCAGATTCATACGAGGTTTCCACTGGACACACACTGGTCTGATTAACCCATTCTGACCTGAGATCAGATTCTAAAAATGTCAGTCGTTCTTCGATTTTTCAAAAATAGCAGACCTACAAGCTCGTAGCGCGCCACTCGGTGGCGCGCTATGAGCTTGTAGATCTGCTATTTTTCAATAGCTAAAGCATAACATGATGCCAACACCAAAACGGGTTCCCGGTCAGAATGGGATAAAGGAGTTGGCCAGTGCAGATCAAGAACTAGAAAAAGTGCCCCTCTGAACACAGGTCTCCACCAGGCCAGGTCAGGTTGTGGCCTCCTGGTGGCGCTATAATAGGCCAATGTGAAAAGGGTGCCATTTCTTCTTTCGCCTTTGATGGCAATTGAATGATTTGAGGCATTTTGCAATGATCCACCCGCTGGTGGCGCTATAACAGTCCAATGTGAAAAAGGGTGGGATATATTCCTCAGCCTATAGTAGGAAAGAAAGATTTCACGTAAATTGCACACTGCGTTCATGATTTGAGGCTTTTTGTTCAAAACGGGCCAATCCTGCAAACTTTGAAAGCCAATATGTTAGCCAATTAGGATGGAATCTGAATATGGATTGGCTTCTAGGGAGTGTGCATGCAATGTTTCATGCAGATCGGTATAGTCTCATGATGGTGGGTGGTGCGATAACAGGCCGTTCTGGATCATTTGGGGCAGAGGTTCAACATTGGCATCCAGGGAGAGTGTGCAAAGTTTGGCATCGACCGGGTTAACGGTGCTGGAGATTAGCTTTACACAGACAGACTGACGAACGGACACACACACACACATATATATATATATATATACAAACACACACACACACACACACACACACAGACGGAGTGCAGTAGTGCACTGCAAAACATACTCTCTCCATGCCTTCAGCTGGTGAGGAACTTCAAGAACATCAAGATTTACTGTACCAAATCATTTGTGTCAAACATTATGCAGCCTATAGCATTATGCGTCGCCATACGCTCAGTGAGCATGTCTGGCATACAAGCATGCCTTCGCCAGCCCACTCTTGTGCACACATCTAGGCAAAGAGGTATGACCAGGTGGGGGTATGACCAGGGGGCATCGTCGTCATAGGCTGGATTGTGGGACATTTGTCATTTGCCACAGACATACAAAATGAGTGGACCATAGTCAAAAATACCATAGTAAACAAGTGTCATACATATTCTGAGGAAAACCCAGAGACTGATCAAACCAACATTATAATGGTGTGTAAAAAACAGACATTTTAAAATCTGCCACAGACAAGACCAAGTCTTTGCCACAGACACATCTGTCCGTGTACAGACATGTTGATGACCCCTGGGTATGACACATAGTTTCTCCCCAATACAGAGCAGATAGATGTACATACACGGCTCACTTCAATCGGATGTCTGGTCCGGCTGGGACAGAGAGACTGAGAGCCAGAGAGAGAGAGAGAGAGAGCGTGAGAGAGAGTGACAGAGAGAGATTCCAACAGCAATGTCATTAGCCACCAAAAAGGAAGGAAGACTCTCCGGAACTGCGTGACAGACACGGTACTATGGGCCAACAAGATGGGAACACAATCAGGCCATCCATGAAGTCGGATTTATACTGGGTCGCACGCTGGTGTTGCACACTGATAATAATAATAGCCAATCTGCGAGCTCACGACGCATCATGAATGCCTTAGCTTGCCTTGTAGATCTGCTATTTTTGTAAATAACTATACACTAGACTTGAAAAGTGACACAACATGAGCCACTGATCATGTTGTGTAGTTTCATATTGCTTTAACACTGTCCCTTGCATCTAGATAACTACAGTATACCCTCCTGTACCTGCATCTACTCTAGATAACTATACCATGTACCTGCATCTACTCTAGATAACTAGCTTCTCCAGTCAAGTCTAGGACCCCCCCTCCCCTCTTTCTAAGGCGTCTAATCAATAAAAAACAGAATCCGATTAATCATCATGGAAGAGCATACCTCATAAATGTAGCTATATATGTTTATATAACTATCATGAGGTACTGTACACACACACACACACACTGTATGTCAGTGACCTGAATTTTCTCATGTGAATTACAATAAAATAAATAACTTGTGCTATATGCACAATTCTATACCTGCCAAACACCCATACAGGAACTAATACAATATACATTACCTTATATGACTGTCTCTATGGTACATAGATCATAAAAAAGCACTTTAGAGGGTGTCTCCCCATGAATTCTAAACCATAAAACCAATTGCAGAGTGTTACTGTACCGGGGCAACAGTAAGCTAACTGTGGTTGATCCGGCTGACAAGACAAGCCAGAGCTGGAAAGGCCCCTAGGAGCATTATTAACATGTTTTGGGCGGGAACCCCATTCAGTGTTAGCATTATGTTATGCTTTAGCTATTGAAAAATAGCAGATCTACAAGCTCATAGTAGCGCGCCACCGAGTGGCGCGCTACTACGAGCTTGCAGGTCTGCTATTTTTTTCGACTGACATAGAAACATAGCTTTTTCAGAAAACTGTCAGGATGTAGACAAGACATATTTTTTTAGAATCTGATCTCAGGTCAAAATGGGTTAAGGAAGCGTTTATTAAGCAAAGATAAGCATCACGCAGCACGAGTATGGCATGCCTGGCAGCAACACATACACATACAATAAAAGTCTGACTTATTTGTGATTGCAATCGTGCCACTGGGCCAACAACCGGAATGAGAGAGAGGGGGGGGGGGGTGGGGGGGGGTACATGAGTCCCCGCTCCCTCTGGGTATGGAAGTGGCCTAGCCCATTTAGGCCTGACAAAATCCTGACAGTTTTCTGAAAAACCTTATGTTTCTGTATCAGTGCGGTGCTCAATATTTCATGTCAAGAACCCCAAAAATGATATGTAATATGCCTCCACCCCCCCCATCTGAAAATAAGTTCTTCCAGGGACCCCACAGAAGCAAAGATATGAGTTATAATGTTCACTCTGTAAGTCTGTAATAATATATATATATTCAAAGCTTTGACGACATTTTCACATTTTAAAAAAAAATAGCAGACCTACAAGTTCATAGTGAGGCACTCGGTGCCGCGCTATGAGCTTGTAGATCTGCTATTTTTCAATAGTTAAAACACCAAAAGGGGGTTCCAGCCCTAAATGGGCTAGACAAGAGAGAAAATAGCCAGAATGACAGAAGAGAGAATATAACATGAGCATTGAGCAAAGACAGCATTCCTATGACTACGATATAGAGAGTCGTGACAGACAGACAGCGGAGTCCAGTCCATGCCGTCTCTTCCACAGACAGACTAGGGCTCGGGGAGCGGGCAGCTGGCCAGCAGGAGACAGTCAACTAACACTGTGTATCTTTGTTTCTCCAGCCGAGGAGCAGCAACAATGCCACACAGCCAGTAGCCCTGTGGGCCTGTTGTGACATCTGGCACCGGAGCTATAGTGCACTGTTATCGGCCACGAGCCACTTAGCAGGGTGACAGCAGAACCTAGAATAGGTCCCTCTCTCTCTCTCTCTCTCTCTCTCTCTCTCTCCACCTCTGTCTGGTCTCTGGAGGAGGTGCTAAAGTCAATATGTCAGAATATAAATAAAAAAAAAGGACAGGGTTTATCCCAAGTTCATATCATTCCAAGTTATTGGGTCATTTGGATGTGATATAGGTGACACAAATAGGGCTTGTGTCAGTGTGGGATGGATGATGAGCAGCACCGAAACACAAGAGGCAACCCCCTACTGTGTAGCACAACACACACACAATACTATGAAGCTATGAAGGATTGATTTTAGGGTATGGTTTCAAGAGACACTGTATGAGCGTACTGCTAAGACCAGAACCGTTCTGGTCTGGACTCTGGACTGGTGGTCTGTATAGTATAGTCAAGTGATGCACCGCAAAAAGTGTCATTTTCACTGCAGTGGTCGAGCTTTTCAAGCGTCAATAAGTTAAATTGCTAAACAGCTGTATTTGATTTAAAAAAAGGCAGACATTATCTGTCCATCCTCAGTACTGCCAAATCATCATCATCAATATGTTGTGTATATAATAAGTGTACGTATATATTTATTTAGCATTCCTTGAAGTTTGTTGTCATGTTTCTATGCTTTGTTATTTCTGATGTTCTTGATGTTGTTTGTTATTGTTGTTTTTAACCTGTAAAGCACTTTGTAACTTTATGTTTGGAAAGGTGCTATATAAATAAAATTAATTAATTCATTCATTCATTCATCAACATCATCATAACAGGCCTATAATGAATACACTACTGAGATCCAGTTTTAGAAATAGACACCATTAGAATAAGAATAGTGTGTGCCGATAGTGACAGCCTCAACAAGATCACAGAATGTTCAGTACAAAAGGAAACTGGGTTAACAGTGCACCCACCATCTTGCACTTTTAATAGGCCATTAACCCATTCTGAAAGGGAACCCATTTTGGTGTTCGCATCATGTTATGCTTCAGCTATTGAAAAACAGCAGATCTACAAGCTCGTAGCGCGCCACCGAGTGGCGCGCTACGAGCTTGTAGGTCTGCTATTTTTGAAAAGTCGAAGAACGACTGACATTTTTAGAATCTGATCTCAGGTCAGAATGGGTTCATCAGACCAGTGTGTGTCCTAGTGGAAACCTCGTATGAATCTGATCTCAGGTCAGAATGGGTTAAGTAGCCTACCATCTGACAAAATTGCTTTGAGAAGAGAGCCTATAGTTAGTAGTACCCTACTTTGTAGTGTTCTGCACGGCCTGCAGCACGCTCAACATGACCTGCAGCATTTCTTTAGCCTACCCCCAACGCCCGTCATACAACATTACAAACATTCCATAAAACGCATCCAGAGTGTCATCATTCATGGGACAACTGAAAACATTAAAGAATAGTTCAACTCACAGCCTGATTCAGCCTCATCGTTCGTTTATACTTCGTTTCACGCTGGTGTTACATGCCGAGAAATAGCAGATATACAAGCACACCACACTTGTAGATCTGCAATTTTACTGAGCACGACACCACCGGGTATAAAACTAGAAATGATCCATCCTGTACAGCAGTCAGTGGTTCCCAAAGTGGGGTCCAGGGACCCCCAGGGGTCATTGAGGGAGTTCCAGGGGGGTCCCCAACTAAATGATAGTTTGTAAGTCCAAATGGACCCTTATGGGTCTGTAACTGAGGGTACAAATGGAACCAAATCCATTCGTATGCTCTCAGAGTTACAAGAACATTGATTTTACAATATAAATTGGGGGTCCAAGAGGTATAAATGCCATTAAATGGGGGTCCGTAGACTAATGCATGTCAAACTGGGGGGGTCCTTGAAATTAAACAGGGTTGATAATCTCTGCTAGAGCCGTAAAACTCAGTATCTTATGGGCGGTATATAGACAGTGGCTCATGGCATATCTCTTTCAAATGGGGGTCCACGGGATAATTAGTGTCCATTTGGGGGTCCTTTCTTGACAAGAAGAAAAGTTTTGAGAACCACTGACTGCTGTACATCGACTTCTTCTTCTTATTAACAGCCAACAGCCATCACTCATCCGGCGGTGAGAAGCATAATTCTCGCCGTAGGGCCCACCTGGCACCCAGACAGACAGCAGCAGAGCAGAGGCTTGTGCTGAGAACTAGTGAGGTGTCAAAAGAAAACCAGCCAACTATACCACCATCACCACCACCATCACGGTATTACGATCCGATCCACTGCCCTGGGGGCACCAATCATTCGGTCTTAGGAACACCGCGTCTTTCAGGCTGCTTCGAACGGCTCACAACAAGAACATGAGACTCGTGTATCGGTGTTTTACAGGAGGATTAATATAACAGAACCAAAGAAGAAATACCCACTCCTTGTACAAGCAGCACACAACGCAATCTACCGTATCTCTAACGTAGACGAGTTTCCACTCCTCAAACACGTCCTACACCATGCATGCACCCACACACAGCCCCACACCCACCCATACATACACACATACAAAACATACACACCACCACCAATCTAATTAGCCTATGGTGGCCTTGGCAGGTGCAGGTTTGTGGACTGGAACAAAGCCAACCTCATGCATGCATCACGGCAACTTTAAAATAGGAGCCAGATAGCATTCGGAAGCGCTGTATGTATGTGTGGCTTTGCAACTGGATCCGTATGTGGAACATACAATCGCTCTTCTTAACGGCTTAATTGAAACAGGGCACAGTCACAGTCACACACACACACACACACACACACTCACCGGCCACGCGAACTGGAACGGGATGAGAATCTTGCCGGCGTCGTCGACTTTATTGGGGTTTTTCGTGCTCCTGAAAGACAACATATTTCCACCGAGGACGTCGGTGCGGCCGTCCCCGTACGTGCAGTGTCCCGTGGTGGTGACCTCCGTCTGGTATTCCTTTAGGCAGATCTTGAAGTAAGTGTCGCACTCGTCTCGGCTGCAGCGCAGGTCCTGGGAGCTCCTTTGGCCGTCGCAGCACTCCCCGTCCGCCAGCTCGCCGTTCACGTTTTCCACCGAGATCAACTGGAGCTCGAAATAGCCGGTTGAGTGGCAAATCTGTATGAAAAAAAAAAAAAAAAAAAAAAAAATTAGAAGAGTGGAATAATTAAAGACTGCACACACAAGCATGGACATAATATAGGTGCGTAAAATCATTAGATAACGCGGATATTATGATTTTTGTATTATTTTTTTTGGTTTACAATTACATCATGAACATTTATTTATTCAAACCCATAGCCAGTCAACAAATTTAGATAATTAAAACGCTCGATACTATGGGGGTGGTGTGGTGGAAATGCAGCAGCAGGCAATTGATGCAATGCAACTTAGAACTTGTGCGCGTGTGTGTGTGTGTGTGTGTGTGTGTGTGTAGGCTACTGTAGGCCTGCTAATTCTAAAACATGTAAGGCACAGCTTGACAAAATGGAGAGAGAGTAGCCCTACATTAATTCCCCAACACTTCAATCTTGTCCATGGTAACACATGATCACACGTTAAACTGACGGGCCCAATTATCGATTAATATGATGCGAATAATATACGCAATATTGGAAAGCAAATAAGGTGTCCACGCCCACCAACTTTTGACATTGCCCGTTTTAAGGTGCATCCCCAATTTATTTGACAGCATATTGTTATTTTTTAGCAAAACAGGAGCCCAGGCTCTTCTTACCTCGGTCCATAACGTCAACAGCAGGCATACTCTTGGGAGGCAATTCCTAATCCTTGTACGATCCCACATGCCTCCGATTAATTAGAGTGACATAGGGGGAAAAGCGATCAAAAACGACAGAAGGCCGTTTACCGGCGACCAGTTCCGCCACTCCTGACATGCAAAAAAAAATCAAATGCGTTATTTTCTCCAACATGTATGTCCAAATTTCGCCGAAAGCATTACAACATGCGTGTTGTGTGCGAGCAAGCCCGTTTGCAAGCGTTGAGTAGAGTCCCTCCGTCAAATCTCTCCACACAGCAACTGTCTCTCACACACACACACACAGCACGCCTGAGGAGAGGATGTCTGCGCTGATTGGCAGCTCTACAAACCACTTAGAAATCCGCCTGCGGCCAGTCTTTGAGCCAACCGGATTATAGAGGGGGCGGACGATAGCGGCTACCCAAAACTTGAATTGCATTTTTTTTTAATTAATATTATGGGGGCTTGATGATGATGACAAGCCGCATCACAGCATGGCAAACTCAATAGAATTTTTTAATTAATTGAATCTAGACGATCGCTGCAGATCAAATTTCTTCGCTTCTTAATTATTGCAGTCAATTAAACCGACTGAATACAGTCTCACCATTAGCCTATACTATACACCAATCTGTTATGGCTTTTCGCCTTCCTCCTCTCCCCCATCCATTAATACTAATATATTTTATCTAATGTATAGGCTATACTATGCAGTAGCCTATATGCACCGACGCAATGAGTTACACATTTCATTTCAATGTAAGACTTGCAATTGCAGGCAGCAATTCACATGACTTGGACCACTTTTTGTGAGCAGTCTGTCTGATGTAGCCTACAATGGATGGATGCCATTCAATTGCCTCAATTGCAGTAGTTCAGAGCGCCCTCTTCCGTGAACAGAGCTACAGCCAATGAACCAACAATGCACTATGACCCACCGGCTGGGAAGTGGAAACCAACCGGTAGGTGGACCGTGGAAGGGGTCTATCTATCTATGTGTATTTGATTATCTGTCCATTGCAGACAGTGGGGGCGAAATGTTAAGTAGCATAATGTCTTTCATAATATTATATCCAACATATATAAAAAAAAAAAAAAAAAAAAAAATCTTTCCTTTCACTTTCTCAACCCACATTCACTCTTGAATGAAAATAAGACTTATTAACCACACACATGTAGGCCTACAGTATGTAGCTATTTATCTCGCTGTGTCCTATAAATAATAGTATAGCCTACTGTGTGTACAATTAAGAAGATCCAAATAAAAGGTAAACAAATATATATCTATACAAGTAAGATTAACTGAACAATAATAAGCCCCTTAAACTAAAATAAGAATTGTAACTGTTGTGTATTATTGATTGGTAAAGCATTGGCAGAGGGAGAGATGTGATAGAATCCCATAATTCCATTCATAAAAAGATGTGCCCACAGATTAGCCACATGTAGCATGCTGCAGTGCAGCTGTCCCCCTCCTGTCTGAACAAGCAAAACATTATAGGCTGCCTGTAGGCCTATATGTCTCACAAAGAGAAAAACATTATCTTAGGCTGCCTGTAGGCCTATATGTCTCACAAAGAGAAAAACATTATCTTAGGCTGCCTGTAGGCCTATATGTCTCACAAAGAGAAAAACAAAACCACATTGACACAGTGGTTCGGAAACGATTTCACGTCGAAGATCCCCAGATGATGCTGCCTATTTGTCTCTGTCTGGATGGACCCCCATCTGAAAATATTAGATTTTGTGCCAAACTATAGACTCACCCCCATGCAAGATATTTGTTAAACAGTTTGAGAAACATTAAAGATTTGTCAATTTGTTTTCAAGACAAGACATGAAAAGATACTGTTTCCAGTGAAGTGAAAAAGCTTTTATTTTATGGCATGGCAAAGATCATTAAAATGGACCAACACGTTTCGGCTATACAAGCCTTCGTCAGGGTCCCATGTTGGGACCCTTCACTTCACTGGAACAGAGTGCCTTGGACCCCTCTTTTTATCTTTTCATGGTTGAACCCTCGCCAACGAGCACCTGTATTCAGTTCACAACAAAGGACCACGGCAGCGCTTCTTCTTTCCTCTATTCAATTGTTTCCAAGACATTTTGAAATTGCAGATGCAGTTGAGAGCTTGTAGATGTGCTAGCCTACTTCCAAATAGCCATTGTGATATATAGGTTTAAAGTGGTTGAACTGATTTTGATGCTATATTAACTCCTTTTGCTGCATGGGGACCCCCTGAAACCTCCTCAAGAAGGACCGGACCACACTTTTTTAACCCCCCCCCCCCCGCCCACCCCCCTCCTATCTCTGTGTCTGTCTCATCAGCCGACTGCCATGTCATCAGATAGGCCTGAAAGGGGTGTGATAGCCCCGAACCGCCACGCTCACTCTGGCTGGAAGGTTTCGCACGCTGTCACAAGTGGCTGTGTGTGTGCCTTAAGTTCCATCACACCTACTAAAGGGCCCCAGGGTGCTGAAGGGCATGTGCGTGTGTCTTGCGTGCATTGTAATGTGTGTGTGTGTGTGTGTGTGTGTGTGTGTGTGTGTGTGTGTGTGTCTGTGTGTGTTCTAGATACTCTGTCTCTCTGTCTTTCTATATATACTGTGTGTGTGTGTGTGTGTGTGTGTGTGTGTGTGTGTGTGTGTGTGTGTGTGTGCGCGTGCTCATGCGCATGGTTGTGGGCGTGTGAGTGTGTGCACGAGTGGAAAAGAAAGAGAGCCAGTGAGAGACTTGTGTGTGTGTGTGTGTGTGTGTGTGTGTGTGTGTGTGTGTGTGTGTGTGTACGTGTGTGTGTGTGTGTGTGTGTGTACGTGTGTGTGTGTGTGTGTGACGTGTGTGTGTGTGTGTGTGTGTGTGTGTGTGTGTGTGTGTGTGTGTGTGTGACGCGTGTGTGTGTGTGTGACGTGTGTGTGTGTGTGTGTGTGTGTGTGTGTGTGTGTGTGTGTGTGTGTGTGTGTGTGTGTGCAGGAGGTTGGGTGAGGAGAGGAGAAGGATTAGAGGGTATAGAGATGGGGCTCTGTGGGGTGCCTCCAGGAGGGGGAGGGGGGGGGGGTGAAGAAGATTTCTTCTTCTCATCCATTTTTCATGGCTTTTCTCCTTTCAGATCTCCTCCTCTCTCTCTGTGTGTGTGTGTGTGTGTGTGTGTGTGTGTGTGTGTGTGTGTGTGTGTGTGTGTGTGTGTGTGTGTGTGTGTGTGTGTGTGTGTGTGTGTGTGTGTGTGCGTGCGTGCGTGCGTGCGTGCGTGCGTGCGTGCGTGCGTGTGTGCAACTGACGGCTATAGATTCCCTTTTATCTTTTACTGATCTTTTGGGGACTGTCTGCGTGCGTGCGTGCGTGCGAGCGTGCGTGTGTGTGTGCGTGCGTGCATGCCGGAGAAATTACAGTTGTTTTTCTCAATTTCTGACACACTTTTTGGCATGTCGATATATAGGCTATAACATTGTACAAAGATCTTTGACATATTTAGATTGGTTATGATTCAAGATTTTTAATAGGGTTTTTTTTTTTAATGCTGCCCTTATAATGGTCAAGATGTATTAATAATTATCAGTTAGCCATACCTCCAGAGGTACACGTGAATGGATGACCGACTCTTGGAAACAGGTTATTATAAATTGTATGTTTCCATGGGTTTAACATAATGACGTTAACAGAATTAATGGAAGGTATTAAGCAACACATCCAAGACATATAGGGCTGTATTTTGCGTATCTTAAGTACCAGGTCTTATTCCCTAACTTGAGTAAACTAAAGACCTGGAGGCGTGATCAATGCTCTTTGGCCACTCAGAATAGCCAAAGAGCATTGATCACGCCTCCAGGTCTTTAGTTTACTCAAGTTAGGGAATAAGACCTGGTACTTAAGACACACAAAATACAGCCCATAGTGTGCTCCTATATTGCATTAATCCAAACACGTTAAATTAGCCTTTTTCTTTTCAGTTCAACATCACAGGAAATGTTGGCTAAATAAATGGCCATTTTCCATCAAAACAGACCAACAGATCAACCTCTAATGCAGGAGAATTGGGAAAACGACGAGCCTAATCTCACTTTGACCCGATGTGACCCAAGTCCTACTTCCTCTTAAATGCTTTGACTAAGAGTCAGTCCAGGTTGTTCTGTTAAACATCAATGAATACATCATCTGTCATTTTCTCTGATCCGACAGGTATAGAGGCTGAATTATATGATCATACGCGGACAAAGCCAACTCGTGACAATGAACACAATGTTTTGGGCCGATCAAATCATTTATAAGAAGCAAAACAAAACAAATAGTGTCATGTCTCCTGCCTTTATTTTCTTCTAATGATTTGATCGGGCCAAAATATTGTGTTCATTGTCATGATTTGTCACGATCCGAGTTGGCTTTGTCCGCGGCGTAACCGTCTTTAAATAAATACTTTAGGAAAAGCCTAAGGGCAAAATGCATTGAGATTAATTTCCTGTTCTGAAAGGGGGAGGGACTGCGACGCTCTATAGGACACGTCCAGTTTTGTGGTACCCGCCATCACTGCAGGTATAACGTTGCAGAGCATGAGTCTGTTCTCCCTGCAGGAAACAGGTGTACACGCCTCACTGTACGCTCCTCGCTGTACAACAGCATGTGGGAGAAATGCCCTGTAGCTGCACTTTTTTACTAGGGAGTGTGAACAAACCATAACAAGACCCCGCCACCCACCCAATGCGATATAGTTTGAACGCTGGAGGTTGGCAAGAATGGGAAAATAACACAACAAAGGCTGGCAGCAGAGGGATCAAATTAAATTATTCAAGCACACTACCTATAGTACCACACAGTAAAACATGGGGTGTTAGTTTTACGGTTAACTACATTTAGTTGTTCATAGCACTAGCATGCAGTATATATATATATAGCAATGATGTACTGTGTGTGTACATCGAAGGCCACGTCTATACGTTTTAATATGACATTTGAGGCCTCTGACCAAATCGACTGCCAAAGTTGTAAATTGTAAAAATACACAGGCCTATATAAATAACATTGTGTGGTACATGGATATCTATAGGATCACATGAGCATTGTTTGAACCCCATGAACTCTCCTTATTGTAATGCTTGGAGACGAGTTGAAGGAAGCTTTCTCAGCCGCCCATAACACACAGTAAAAGAACACAGGATTTTACTGAACAGCTATACATTTTTACATTTCTGCAATCGTCTATACATGTTTTAAATAATGGCATCAAAACCTTTTAACAGGTCGTTCCCATAAGTGGCAGCGGTTAAAATTACCACCGCTGAAGTGCCCTTGGACAAGGCATTGAACCTCTACCATGAAATGTTCTATGAGCAGGGCCTGGCTGTAAACAAGTTCTTGAGCTTAGTCCAGTTACCCTGGGTAAACATAGTAGGCTACCTTTCCTTTCCTTAGTCCAGTTACCCTGGGTAAACATAGTACCTTTCCTTTCCTTAGTCCAGTTACCCTGGGTAAACATAGTTCCTTTCCTTTCCTTAGTCCAGTTACCCTGGGTAAACATAGTACCTTTCCTTTCCTTTCCTTCACGGTTGACTGAGCTGATGGAGTGGCCGGAAAGAGCAGTTCCTCTGTTGACGATGAGACGTGTGGGTTTGTCTGGTCCAGTAAAGAGCAGTTCCTCTGTTGACGATGAGACGTGTGGGTTTGTCTGGTCCAGTAAAGAGCAGTTCCTCTGTTGACGATGAGACGTGTGGGTTTGTCTGGTCCAGTAAAGAGCAGTTCCTCTGTTGACGATGAGACGTGTGGGTTTGTCTGGTCCAGTCTGAGCCATCATACCCTCATGCTGCTCCGCTTTGCTACAGGTAATGTTTAGAGTTTTGAATCTTCTTTTCAGATTCCATACATGCCGATCTACATGACACATAACTGCTGGGACAGGGAGGTAGTGGTATACGCACATATACACTCAAAAGGGTTGTAGCCTATATGGAAATAACTACTGAAGCTTTTTTTGTACTTTATCCTTCTGACAGGTAGATACAGTATTGTATTATGTTCATATATACAGTATGCATTTTGTGTAAAACAACTAAATATACAAACAAAACAAAACAATCAAGCACATCCTAACAGTGCAACAAAATGAACATTCATGATGTGAAGACAGAAATCAACATGCATGGCCTGTCCTTCGCAGATCAATGATGTTAGATATGATGAGGTGCGTCTAGTGTATGTTATGTTCACATTTATTTCCTGCCAGTTGTAACAAACCAGATAGCAGAGTGGTAGGCAGAACAAAAACTAAATGCATAGAGAGAGAGAGAGAGAGAGAGAGAGAGAGAGAGAGAGAGAGAGAGAGAGATAGCTCATTTATCCCTCAAGCCGCCCCGTTCCACAGAGCCTCGTAAATATACCCAGGGGTCGACTGATAAGACCCAGGAGACACTCAAGCATGAGGTCACACAGTGTTGACCAACTCTAAATCAAGCGGAGTGATTATAGCTTGATATTTGGGCTATATGAGGAAAAACAAAGTCTTAAGGTTTTCATCTGGTTTCTATCTGGGGGCCATATACACACGTTATCAGTTCAGATCCAATCGGATCTGTTTAACCTTCTGCTCTTCTTAAAGCCTTAAAGCATGTTGGCCCAATGGTGATGCGAGGGTACGCGACTATACGACCCAATCGGTGGAACTCTGCGTAGACGTTGGCCCGTGCGTCACGGTGCGTGATGGGGCAGAAAAGAAAGAAAAGTCAATCTTCAGGTATAATTTCAAAGCACGAAGGATATAGAAGAATGAGTGGCTGCGCGAGGCAATAAAGGATTAGCTTAACTGATGAAGAGATACTATATTTAATTGACTAATCTTTTCCAGGAATTTAGATTTTTGGCAGCTGAAAGTCACTACAATAGTTTATTAGTCCTCTACGGCGCATTCGTGTTGTAGTTGTGTGTGAGTGCACCAGTGAGTGTATAACCCATTTTTGGGGTGGGAACCCCTTTTGGTATTTTAAACATTATGTTATAATTTAGCTATTGAAAAATAGCAGATAAAGCAGGAATAAAGGCCAAATGTGGAGGTTGAGGAACCTACCAAAAGCTGGAATACCACTAGTCAAAAGACCAAAACAGGAATTCAACATTAGAAGATTCCCAAAGGATCCAAAGCTGACATGGGGTCATCGATTTGGTCTGTTATCCAAATCATGGCATTTTTAAGGAAATGTTAAAAGCATGTACCGTACATTGGAAACTGTACATATTTCTTTGGCCATGGCTCAAGAAACAGTGGGGGTGCCTATAAGTCCTGGACCGGCAGCATCGGACCCAGCTTTAATGATCTTAAATCCCTTTATTTTAGATTGTTTTGTAGTAATAGTAAAAACATAAACATTAAAGAGACTTTAGTTGTTACTGTACAATACTTTAAAACAGTTGTCATGTTGGCACACATGCTTAAAATATTTAGCAATGTATTTCCAACTCCAGCTTGTCTCAGTTCAGGCTGCATGAACAGCGCTCGGTTTCTGCCCCCTCAATATCACAACTCTTCTATTAGATGGCTTGTACTTCACACAGAAAACCTACAGTATATTAACACCAGATAATAGATATTAATCACAGGTTCCGTTGGACACGTTCCACTATAATCCTGGGTATACGTCCTGGTTTGTCGCTATTAGATCCAGGCCCATGCACACGTTTATTTCAAGTGTGCCTTTCCACTGTTGACATATTGTTAACTGTAAAAACAGCTTGTTTCTCAGCCAGCTAGTACACACAGACCTGCTCCTTGTGAGTTGTGGAGAAAGGAGTTAAAATCCTACTCCAGTCAGTCAGTCTTGCATGTCTTGTCTCTCCATAAAAGCGTAAAAAAGTATCTTTGGAAAGAATAAATAATAATAATAATCGTTTGGTTAAATAGTAGCGTTAAGGCTCATACATAGTCTGGATTTACGGTGGTGGGGTGACCACCGAACTACAACATGACATCACGAGCCGTGGTGAAGAGCAAACCACCGCCACCGCTCCAGCCCTTCTCTCTGTTTTTACTCACCACCGCTCAACGTTATTTCAGCTCCGGTGGTCACCTCACCACCGAAAATCCAGACTATGAATAGGCCTTTAGCCCCCTTACTTGCCTGCAATCAGTCATTCCTGTCTCAATTAATATCTGAAATGAGCTCATTCAAGCCTATACCGCCGGAAACTAATCCCACCAGACTATATCGGTGATTAAAGGGATTTGAACTTGAGTTGACTATTGGGGGTCGATCACGATGTGATGGAGCACTGGATTCCGTTCTCCCCAGAAGGTCACTGCATGGTTAGCCTGCCCAGCTGCAGGGAAAATAAATGAGAAGCTGTATTTTATCCTCCCTCAGCAAAGCAACGACATCAAGGTGCCCTCGAACAAAGTGCCTAACGCCTGTAGCCAGTGGCAGAACACCAAGGTGGTATACAGGAGCAGGGTGTTGGAGGAAACATGCAAAGATTCTCCAAATAGTGACAATAATAAACCACAACATGCACATACTTTGTGTTGACCATCTGTGTGTGTGTGTGTGTGTGTGTGTGTGACTGTGTGTGTGCGTGCGTGTGTTACTTGTGAAAAGGAGTGAACCATGGTGGCAGCGGGCAAACGCACAGAGTGGAACGCACACTCTCACTTTAGTATAGTCTCTCACTACAAAGCCACTGCGGGATGTTTACTAGCCATCTCCAGTTTCCCTCCCCCCCCCCCCCCCCCCCCCGCCCCCTCCTCTGCACTGGACACCTCATTAGCATACAGATGGACAGTGTGCTGGAATCATATTGAATGTCTCCGCTGCCTTTTGTCCCACGACTCACTCGCCCCATAACTCCAGAGGTGGCTCTCTCTCTCTCTCCCCTCTCTCTCCTCTTCAAAGAGCAGCTGGTTTCTCACACCTGGGAATCATGGACCTGAGCCTGAGAAGAGAGAGAGAGACGGCAAACTGCCTGCTCAGGTAAACACACACACACACACACACACACACACACACACACACACACACACACACACACACACACAGATGGTCTCTGGAGGAGAGGGACGCTCTAATCCCTTGTGTCCAATTACAACATGAAAGTCAGGTCACAATGTAGGCATCTCTCCAGACTGTCACACAGACAGAACACAGGCGGAAGGGGGTAAGAATGCTGTGTGTGTGCACGTGCGTGTGTGCACGTGTGTGTGTGCGTGGCTGCGCATTTGTGTTTGTTTTGGGAAGCATTCATGTCATTTCTACGAGAAGTCATGGTTAAGCATAATGTAAACCACCTGAACCTGGGTCTCCCCCCCATGGTAAATCAAATGGGCAGGCAATTCTGCTGCATTTATACCCGGCAGGTATTAAATGCAGGTATAGTTTAAGTCAAAACCCTAATTCCGAGTTGAAACAGTACAATAATATTCTGTTATTATTATCCTATTACAGAGCCTACAGCGAAACCTGATGTAGGATGTTTGCTACAGAACATGATGAACATGATCCCAACATGCATGATCAAACTGATAGGGAGCACTGTAGCACAACCATGGGACGTGCAGATAGTGTTGGAGGGGCAGGGGCAGACATCCCGTATAAGAGGGCACTTTTAGACAAAAATAGCAGATCTACAAGCTCACAGCGCTTAGTGCATTTAAAGAGAACTGTATAAGTCAGTGGTTCTTGAAGCTGACAGGTGGAACAAACAACACAAAATATTTTGGAGAGGATCTCCTCTTTTGCCAACAAGAGTGCACTAAAGACTACAGCTTGCTTAGTTCTCCAACACCTCAATGGCACAAAAAAACAAAGCTTCAGACATCCAAAAACAAACTGATTTGACTACTAAACCACTTGACCTCACCTAAATTCAACACACTAGTTTTGGATCACTTGGGGTAGAAGACAGGGTTGAAGGGATAGTTCACCCCCAAAATGACCTTTTCTTTCTATCGATTATCCACACCATGGAGCCTTGAATGTTGAATATACATATACATATATATTACACACACACACACACACACACACACACGTATATGTGTGTGTCACGTCTGTAATCCACGTAACTCGAGAACCGTTCGCCCGACCGACTTCAAATTCTTTTGTATATAAGAAATCATTCTTTCTCCAAAATCCACTAGTTTCTATTCTCCAACTAAATTTTTCATAATTCACGAGTTGGGGCAAATCAAAATCACAGTTAACAAAATAAATGACATCAGGTATTAAACCTCTTTTATTTTAAACATAATGCAGTTCAATGAAACACAATTAGTGCACATGCAAAGTATCATCTTTAAATAATATATTTGTAACAAGTGCCATATGATTCAAAAGTTAAATATTCAAACAGATATGAAATCAAGTTAGAAAATATAAAAAAACTGAAATATTACATAACATAATTAACACTGCCCACAATGAGGTTTCACCCAAAATAAAAGCATAAGTATGACAAAGTATTGCCTGTGCTAATACTCGAGAGATAGTCGTTTTTCTAAATCCAGTGCAAGACATGGACAAACAAAAACCAACCAGCCAAATTGGCATAAAGAACGTATTGATAAAGTATTACTTGGCAAGTAATAATTGGTGGTATATAGGATGAAAATAAAACAACCACCTTTACCGTTTTTAAGGTGTTGTGTGATACAGATTTTCACAAAATCCATCACAAACAAACCCAATTATCATGTGTGCTACAATATAACCCCAATGAACGTCTCTCCGTCTCTGGACTTCAGCATTTTGTTCCAGCCACATTTCACTACCATCTACAATAGGAGGTGAAGTGAATTGCTTGCAAACCTGATACAAAACGCACAACCTGCCTTATCTGGATGTAATTCCTTTTAGTCTTTTTTTTTTATTATTCTCAAAATACTACCCCAGATCCAAAATGAGCACCTTTGGGTATAAGGTTCATAATTGCAACAAAAAAATAATAACCCAACAGTAGCCACTACTGATGAGACAGCAATATATACTGTACCTGTTATTTTAGAAAACACATAAATACCTTTAAAAACATTAACTGATATTTTTCAAAATATAAACCTATAGTTTATGGTCACTGAAATTAGAGCAATATATAAAAGCAAAATATAACAGTGCACAAATCATAAAAAAAAAGATCACACTGAAAAGCAACTACAGCATATAGCGATGGGTATATAACATGTATAGAAAAACAAACAACTACAGTGAGAAGAATTTATAAGAATTAGCCGCACCGTCACAGAGAACTCCACTGATACTGTATTTTGACAAAGCCGACTGAAAAGTCAACGCGTTTGCCTTGAAGGAAAAGCCAACGCAAAATGTATAGTTGCTGGTGTAGCGATGTTTTGGGTCCAATGCCGACCCAGACCGATGTTTTTACGATGTTTTGATCAATATATATATATATTTTTTACCATTTAAGTCATATTCAAAAAAATAAAAATCTAAAAAATAGACGCAAGATGATGCGTCACCCTGTGTGAGCTTGTAGATCTTTTGACATTTTTTTTTGCCTATACGACATGCCCCAAAATAAGGACACCAGGTTGAAAGTGGTTAAACATCAAGGACACATCGGCTACATAATTGCCAATGTTGTAAAAAATTAAAAATAAATAAAATAAAGTCAAATAATGGCCAGTATATCAGCCAGGCTCTATAGTTAGTCGCTGGGCCTGCTTTGCCTGAGTGATGGAGGTAGAAATGTTGCTTGCTGGGATAAATTGTGAAATCCAGCCTGGGCAACACACACATTACCAATGAACCTGCACCGAGAGTAAAAGAGACAGAGTTTTGAACACACGTGGGTGCCCAGGTGGCAGCGAGAGGTATAACCACGTTGGTACGCGTGCCACGGGTCATACCCGGGGCCACTGGTCATACCCGGGTCATACCGGGGCCCACTGTGGTCATACCGGGGCCACTCAAGCTCATTTCAATAAAAGTACAGCATCAAGTTAAATCTGGGGTGACGGGCTGATCTTATGGGGTTTCAATCCATTTTGTGATTTAACTCTTAGTATAGTTGCTCTAAAAACTTGCATAGTGCAGCTTTATTAAATATTTTTTCGTTATTTTATAAAACAGAGAGTATGGCTTTCCGGTGTCAGTCTGTCTGACTGCAACAAGCCTCGGTTTCCTGTCAAAAGGGCCTCAAGCTTTGCTGTAAGAAAGGAAGACAGCTGTCCAGTACCGTTTACAAAATGAGTAAATGACACAACAGCTCGCATATTTGTTCACATATGGCATGGGTAGTACGCGTGGGAAAAGTGGGAATCACGATTCAAATGGATGGCTGTGTTGGTGTTGTGGGGGACATTTGGCAGGAGGTTTAAAGTCACAGACTGGTCTAACTTCTATGGCTTTTTGTCCCACCTGCAGAAGGTTTCACATCAATGGCATGATGGTTGTATCTGTATCATGATTAGACCAGCCCACGTCTGAGACAATGGACCAACTTCCAGATTAATGAAGATGCCGAGTCAACACTATAACAGTAGGAGGGGGAGGGGGAAGGAAAAAAAAGTGTCTCGATAACATTCATTATTCTATTCTCACAAATGACATCAACATGAGTGTATTCAACACTGTAGACGCCTTCATTCATTTAACTTCTAAAAGTGTTAATAAATTGACTTTCAGAGTTAAATTATCAGTGGATTTCACTGTGTAGACTTGCGTGAGCGTCAGAGGAAAGCTTTCAGTGGAGTTCTCTTTTTTTTTTTTTTTTAAACACCATTGTGTGCAGTCAAATGAACACAGCTCACAGTTCATTCAACCCAGATAGTTTTGTCAAGATTTTATCGAGATGTAAAAGATTGTCGTACATAAGACACAGGTTCGAGGATAAACAAAACGGATAAAGCAATTGGGATCACAGATCCAGTGAGAAGAAGAAGACGACTCCAATAATTCCCTGATATCACCCTATATGAGCCAAAGGAATCGCTCTGATATGACCTACCTACAGTATAGTAGGATATTTGCAAATTACATTTTGTAAAGTGTTTAAAACTACCATTATCACTATCAGTGCTATTCACAAGGCTATAGTATCACATGGGGACATTGTGTGAATTGTTGATTGTGAACAATCCAACCAAGAATGCGCAACTGAACTTGGCATATTACTCCATACCTGTGTGCATATATTATGTACTGTTTATTTGGAGCTGTTATACAACCTAAAAATAGGTTGAAACCTAAAAAACAAAACAAACAAACATTGATTACCGTTAAATCAATTTGCATGAGATTATGCTTAGTGGTCCACTGGCTTCATAAATAAATCTAAGGTAAAGTGTATACGTACTTCAATACAACTTAGCTGGTTCCTAATATATAATATGGTGAATAGGATTTAATTAATTAATTACGCTCTTTTAAGTTTTAAGAAGCTGTTAAAAGATTCACTCGTTTCATAAACACTTTGTTTTGTGATGGTTTTGCCTTCCGTGCAGTCTTCATGTTTTTACTTTCTCTCAATTTCTCATCTTACAGCAACCTCGTACCACTCGTTTTCCACTTGGTATAAGACATTTACCGTACTTGCTTCTCGTCTATTCTTAAAAAAATGTGTGTCAAACACTTTTATCTCCAGACATTGCACTGAAGAAGCTTCATTACTTAACCTAACTCAGAGTAATCTAGTAGGAGAGTGGTGACACGCTTTGATCTCGCCTCAAAGCGGGTGCCTATGGGCTATACAGTAGTTCCAAACATTGCTCGTATGGCTGGAACTATCCCATTGAGACAGAACGAGCACTTCCGCAGTCCATTGTTACAATGCAATGTCAATGGGAGTGTCATTACTCTCGCACTAGATTACTCTGACCTAACTCAACCTAATATCAATATACAGCATACTACATTTCTACCAGCAGTATGTAAACCCAGCTACTGTATGTAGGAGGGTTATGTAATTTTTTTTACAGCTTAAGACACAATTCACTCAATCTTTATCGTTACAATTTATTTGGCCGATTGTGAAGGAGCCACGTTAAAATTAAATAAATGCACTGGACTGGTTTTGTTGTTATAGTGGTTTGGTTTGTTGGTCTTTGAATACTGTAGATTCTTAGAAGCGCATTATAGATGTTTTTTAATGTTTCTTCTTTGTTTTTCCGATGATCATCTTAATTTCATCTTGGGGATGAAAGTACAGTATCTACATTATGTCACACTGTACAGTTTCCCCGTCGTATTGATGCACCAAATAATTTCAAGACTATTTAACCACTTAAAACCCTAAATACCCCAGGGGTCTGTACTTGATCCCCTCCCTTTTCCCCCCCCCGCTAACATGATGATCGATTTTCAACAAAATGTTTGCCTTTTTTCTTTTACTATTTTGATTTTTTTTTTTGAATAGTTCAACTAGCCAATCTATATTGACAAGTTGTGAGCTTGTAGACTGGCCATTTTAACTATTCAAAAATGTTTTGCAAAATAGTAAAAAAAAAAAAGAAAAGACAAGTTTAGTGGTGACAAATGGAGCCCAAAATGTCATTGCATCAAAACCAAATGTCACTGTGTGGACAAATGAACAAATAAACCATATAAAATATATATAATTAGGAGAAAAAGCATACAAATACTTCAATGGATAAAACTGCCATGTGTCTATCATTATCATTCCAATATGGTTCAGTTAGCACACACCTGAACACCCCGGTCAGCCAATCACACGAGAGGTCTGGCGCATAGAACGACGTCGGTCAGCCAATCACACGAGAGGTCTGGCGCATAGAACGACCTGTCAGCCAATCACATGAGAGGTCTGGCGCATAGAACGACGGTCAGCCAACCAATCACACGAGAGGTCTGGCGCATAGAACGACGTCGGTCAGCCAATCACACGAGAGGTCTGGCGCATAGAACGACGGTCAGCCAATCACACGAGAGGTCTGGCGCATAGAACGACCGTCAGCCAATCACACGAGAGGTCTGGCGCATAGAACGACCGTCAGCCAATCACACGAGAGGTCTGGCGCATAGAACGACCGTCAGCCAATCACACGAGAGGTCTGGCGCATAGAACGACGTCGGTCAGCCAATCACACGGTCTGGCGCATAGATCGCTGCTCATGGAGTGGATTGGTCACAGACTGGAGTCGGTGGTTTTGGTGACGGTGATAGTTTTGGCAGTCGAAGTGCTGAGGATGGAATAATGACTTTTAATTCTCACGTGTTCAACTGTTATCGGTCATGTTTTACTAATTCAAACGGTTTCACGAATAATTGCCAACAATAACCCTTTTGCGACACCGACGCCCCTCTCGCTCTCTAAGGACACCCTTAACCCATTCTGACCTGAGATCAGATTCATACGAGGTTTCCACTGGACACACACTGGTCTGATTAACCCCATTCTGACCTGAGATCAGATTCTATAAAAATGTCAGTCGTTCTTCGATTTTTCAAAAATAGCAGACCTACAAGCTCGTAGCGCGCCACTCGGTGGCGCGCTATGAGCTTGTAGATCTGCTATTTTTCAATAGCTAAAGCATAACATGATGCTAACACCAAAATGGGTTCCCGTTCAGAATGGGTTAAGTTCAGTTCAGTGATGAAGGCAAATCTAGCCAGCCATTTGTTATCGTGATGTGGATATACTGTATATGTTTGATTATGAGGAAAACACTTGTTGTTGAAAACGATTGACTAAATCAGTGTGAGTTGATCTGTCAATTTTAAGTCCTGACATTAACAACCAGCAATGCTCCCAATTACTGTAGTTTTAGTACATTACCGCAGCTCTCATAATAAAAGTGAACAGCTGTATTCTGTATCTCGTGAGTAGCCTAGTCTAGACTAGTCATAATTCAAGTCATGTTACATAATTACCTTCTTAAAATATTCAAGGTGTGTGTATACGAGTCCAAAAACACTTTATTAACGGTCCGTACACACCAGGCACGCAAACAAACAAATGATCAGAAAATGCTAAAATATTTCACATGAAACTATACATTTAGCGATGCCAAAATCTGCCTCATGTTTTCGGATCCAGCGGACGTGAAAAGATGACCGAACTCTATAAAGATCAACAATAACCTTCTTTTCAAGAGAAAGGCGGAGAAACGCAGAGAAGCTACCAGAGACAGAAAGGGTGCGAGTGTTCACCACGATAAACTAGGCTGTCGAGAAGGACCAACTTATCTAAGATGGCCTTTTGGAGTCGGACTAGACCAGGGGTTCCCCAACCTTTATATCGTCACGGACTGGCTGACGGTTCATAAAATGTTCACGGACCGGCGGTGGGGGAACGCTATTTTATTTAAGTTATGTTGCATTTGCATTATTGATTATTGAAGAATGAGTATCCAATGTAATTTACATTAAATGTTCCATTTGAAGACAAAATATAAAATCGGTTTCATTTCGGAAATTACGGCACTTTGTCGCGTATACTGTTCTCAATCAACGTAGTCTTGTACGCCGTTCACAAAGGGTTTGAATTCATGTGAATTACACAAAATAAACACTCCCAGTGTTAAGGACCTTAAAACCTCTATACTTGGTTAACTAATACTTCGTTTATTGGGGTCAACTTTATACCAAATCCCACCACAACTCAACACGTTCTGAGTTTGTAGGTCAGCTATTCTCTGCGGAAGTTACCCTCAGAATAGATGCCAGGTTTCAAGTGGTTAAACTGCCTGAATGGAAACTGGTGTACGGCTGGTTTTGAGCCGTGCAGCATTTACACATGAAGGCTCGTTTGCCTGTTGCTATTGTAACACTTCATTTCCCCCTCTGGGATTAAAAAGTATACATCTATCTATCTATCTATACTTTCTTTTCTCCTTTTTTTTCTTTTTGCATAATCTGTTTTACCTTCATTTCCCCATCTCATTTAAATGGAAAGTTCCTTCTTTAGACCATGGTATCAAGAAACTCTTGAATGTACTGTAAGACATGTTAAAAATGAAATCAACCATTTCACCGTTGACTTCTATGCCAGTGCCATGCCGCAAACCAAAAACCTACCAACCTAACAGCATACAGTAGCAGCTTGTAATATTCCTACTGTAAAATGATCTATGAAACTAGAGTCCTGTCTGTCATATTATGACACCTCTGTTGCGATTAGTAAGACTTTGGATTGTTCAAACCGTTAACTCTCTAAGTCTACTGCAGTGGTTTTCCAACTCTTTGTGCCCAGGGCGGCCATTTCAAATCTCAAGGCACACCTAAAGTCATAGTGGACAAATAGCCCCATCTACAAGCTCACATGCTATTTTAGCTATTTTTCGAAAAACTTGGAGAATTAAAATAAAACATTTAAACCTAATCCGCCTAATTACATACCCAAAATAGGGCAGCCAAATTTAAAGTGTTTAAAACATATATTAGTATACAGCATAATTTGCTTCCTTATTGAGAAATGACACATGGGTATAGCGTTGAGAAAAAGCTGTATTGATGCAATACTGTATGGTTGACACAAAGTTCCAAGGCAGAATTCCTGACTCGGCACACTCGGTTTGTCCACCACTGCTATAGTGTCTGCAATCAGTAGCCTGAACACTGCAAACTAACCAATCAGTAGCCTGAACACTGCAAACTAACCAATCAGTAGCCTGAACACTGCAAACTAACCAATCAGTAGCCTGAACACTGCAAACTAACCAATCAGTAGCCTGAACACTGCAAACTAACCGATCAGTAGCCTGAACACTGCAAACTAACCAATCAGTAGCCTGAACACTGCAAACTAACCAATCAGTAGCCTGAACACTGCAAACTAACCAATCAGTAGCCTGAACACTGCAAACTAACCAATCAGTAGCCTGAACACTGCAAACTAACCACTCCGTGCAGAGGTAACTGAACCTCCCGGTTATGTGATAACAAAACAAACGTTAACAAAACGCAATCACAATTTGCAGTTTCTTTGCAGTGTACATAATTATCTGTATTCAAGGTGTATTCCTTAAAACACTTTGCGACCAACATGTGAGTGCCAAGTTAACGTCAGTGACCGTAAACCGTTGTCTAATTATCTTATTGTGCTGTTGTATCCCATATGTATTGCTTAAAGGCGAAGGACTGGAGAAATTGGCCTTAAAAGAATACTTCACCCCAAAAAATATAGTCTTTTAATATCGATTACTCACCCCCATGAAGCCTTGAATTAATGGTGATGTTTTTGTCACATTTGTGAGCCAATAATCCAATATAGGCGACAAATACAACTACACTATATAAAATATTGTTATAAAACCTCTTAACTTAAAACACCTGACCTACTGATAAATGGTGCATTTATGTAGCGCCTTTATCCAAGGCGCTTTACATAGATTGTGCATTGCATTCACCCATTTAAACACCGATGACTGGGGGAGCCCGGGTTGGAACTGGCAACCTTGCGGTTCCCTTCCAGCCACTCTACCCCTGAGCCCCCCAAAGACAATGATTTAAATATAGTATTGCTCTTGTTAAGATTGGTCTCCTATTAACTCCAATTAGTCAAATATTGGATTATTGGTTCAGGAATGCGACAAAAAACGAAAAAATAAAAGAAAATAAATAAAATAAAATAAAAAATCTCCATGTATTCAAGGCTTCATGGGGTGAGAAATTGATAGAAAAATAAGTAATTCTTTGGTATTATTCCTTTAACGCCTTTAACCGGTGGTGGCAAAACAAATGTCCCTGCCTTTGACAAAGCATTGTTTTTGCATTCCTGGAACCTTATAAAGGACGGCCAAACAACAAGGCCAAAGAAAATCATATATATGCACTGCCATGGCAGCATATTAGGATGGCAACAGAAGGATCAAGTTAATAACATTAACCCATTCTGATCGGGAACCCGTTTTGGTGTCAGCATCATGTTATGCTTTAGCTATTGAAAAACAGCAGATCTACAAGCTCATAGCGCGCCACCGAGTGGCGCGCTACGAGCTTGTAGGTCTGCTATTTTTGAAAAATCGAAGAACGACTGACATTTTTTAGAATCTGATCTCAGGTCAGAATGGGTTCATCAGACCAGTGTGTGTCCGGTGGAAACCTCGTGTGAATCTGATCTCAGGTCAGAATGGGTTAAGAGCAAATAATGTAAGTGGGAGAAGAAAAAAAGCACTGGTGAGGAGAACCAGCATCTTGGCAATTATGTTTTTTGTCTATAGGAAGAGTAGTTGAGACCCTCCTCATACAAATCTGGAAGATGGTCTGATGAAACTAAAATAATGATACGTTGATAAAGTCAATAAAGCAGTGGTTTTCGACCCTTTTCATAGCAAAAGGCCCATTATTATTTATTTGGCATTTGAGCCACGGATGGGATGGACCACCGTTTGATGAGATTTAGCCTCTCGGAGCCAAAACTAACCCATTCTGACCTGAGATCAGATTCTAAAAATGTCAGTCGTTCTTCGATTTTTCAAAAATAGCAGACCTACAAGCTCGTAGCGCGCCACTCGGTGGCGCGCTATGAGCTTGTAGATCTGCTATTTTTCAATAGATAAAGCATAACATGATGCCAACACCAAAACGGGTTCCCGGTCAGAATGGGCTAAAGAGCATTTTGTTATCGTTGGATAGGATTTAGTCCACAACCCCATGCTGTTGGTACCATATTATAGGAGAGATAACAGGCAAAACGAACAAATGATCAAAATCAAAACATTCTCTAATTGTGTCGACTTCTCGTAAATTAAGTAACGCAGATGTTTATTTAATTTAACTCTTGAGAGCGTAAACATTTTAGTATCTCAAGAGTTAAAAGATCTAATAATAAGGGTCCATTTGGTTACTATACCAGCTCTCCATCATTTAGCTGGGGGGGGGGGGGGGGACCACCTGGGAACCCCTCCTCTAGGACCCCCTGTTGGTTCCTCCTGCCCGCCCACTGGTTGAAAACCCCTGCGAATAAAGCCAATGAATCATTAATCATGTACTAGTACTACTACAGATGACGAGTAATCTAGTAGGAGAGCATGAGCGACACGCTTTGATCTCGCCGCAAAGCGGGGCACCGGCTAGGGGCTATAGTTCCAAACATTGGAACTATCCCATTGAGATAGAATGAATGAGCACTTCCGCATTCCATTGTTACTATGGGAGTCAACGCTAGTGTCGCCACTCTCTCTTACTATATTACTCTGGGAACGACCAGAGGGGAAGAGGGTGGGTACTAAGGGTCAGACCTGTAACGGACTACAGGGCATAAGAGGGGGACACCCTGAATGCTTCAGAGGGCCCTGCAGAGCTGGACAGGGGGGGGGGGGGGCTGCAACACGCCAGGCTAATAATATAAACACATTTACTAAAAAAAAAGTGTACAATTTTGCCGCTTCTCACCTGTAAATACGACTTGCAAAGAGCTGTGTTCACAAGTGGCATTGCTCCCATAACCCCCGGGGGATGGGATGGATGGTGTGTTTCTAAAGGGACATCTTTCCCATAACCTTGAGGGACGGACACTTTGGGACAGGCACATTGTAATTGGCTGTTTTTGTTGTTGAACTGCTATAGGCCAAGGGTTATGATTAAGTAGTTTTTGCAAGTTCGAAATAGGGAAAATTTGACATTTAAGATAAAATATAATTAGGTTTTGGGTTTTTTTTTGCATTTTTAAAACGGCTATATTATTGAAAATGCTTGCACTCGTACGTAATCAGCGATTACACAAAAAATGGAGAAAAAAAATTCACTTGCTCTTGGTCATTAAAAAGTGGTATCAACACACCCCCTAATTTTGTATGCGTCAATTTTAATTAATATAATTAGGGGGAAACCGGGGTGGGGGGGGCCCGGGTGTCAAGGGGGACCAGGTATTTCTAGCCGCGCCCCTTGCAGACAGACAGACAGACAGACAGACAGACAGACAGACAGACAGACAGACAGACAGACAGACAGACAGGGGGGGGAGTCGTTTCTAAACTGGGGGAACAAGTCTAAACGCTACACGTTGGTGGAGATCTTGTACTTGGGCGACATGTTGTTATGGAACCAGATGAAACTAAAGATGACGCCCATGGTCTTGGGGATGCTCTCGTCGTAGGCGAAGGTCATGGCCTCGTGGAGGGGCACCCTGACCACCTCTATGAGCTCACCCTCCTGTGGCGCGCCGCCGCCCTCGCCCACGCGGTTCTCCTCCGACACCTCGGCGTAGAACATGGTCTGCTTGGAGCCCGTCACGCCCACACCCGACCTGCAGGAGGTGGTGGAAATATAGTACTTGTTTTTATATTAGAACCCATTTTGGCCCGATATCAGATTAAAAAAAAAAAGAAAATCTTCTCAATCCTGACAGTTTTCTGAAAAAGCTATGTTTCTATGTCAGTGGTTCTTCGATTTTTCAAAAAAAAGCAGACCTACAAGCTCGTAGCGCGCCACTCTGTGGCGCGCTATGAGCTTGTAGATCTGCTATTTTTCAATAGCTAAAGCATAACATAATGCTAACACCAAAAGGGGTTCCCGTTCAGAATGGGTTAAAACCCATTTAGACTTGAGACCAGATTCTACAAAATCTTGCTGGTTTCTGTGTCAGTGGTTCTCAAACTATTTCATGTCAAGGACCCCCAAAAATTATATGTAATTGGCCGCCGACCCCCATCCCCCCCCATCTCAAAATATGTTGTTCCAGGGACCCCCCCCCCCCCGAAGCAAAGATTTGAGTTAAGAACTTCCCCTCTGAAAGAATATATATTATAGTCTCTGATGTGACACATCTAGGGGCCGCAAAACATATGGTCCTAGAAGCGTTATTGGTCGAAAAAAAAAAAAAACCTGGTCGCAATGACTAACCAATCAGGAAGCAGACAGGCAAATCGACCAATGACAAAGCTTTTCTAGGAAAATCTTTGAATGCAGATTGCGGCCCCTAGATGTGTCACGGAGACTAATTTTCATTAAAAAGAAATTGACAACTTATTGCTTATAGCAGCTTTAACACTTCAAGAGTAGACCCGAGTAGTGTGTAATTTGCAATTTGCTCCATAACACTTCGACTTGGAGAATTGAGCGTTTGGCCACTAATACCACTATTGACATTTTGTATTTGACCGGAGGCAGCGCACGCTTTAACATGTTCTCAAGTCAGCAAACCTCCTCATAAAACTTCAGATAGCAAAGCACACATGTGCTGTACTGTACCTTACTGTACTTTACCGTACCCCCTTCTGCTCGTATGTGTACATCATGGATGAGCGCCTAGCATGCAGACGCACGCACGCACACACACACGCACGCCAAGCTAAGCTTGAACATTCTCCAGGAATTTTATTTGTTTTTCCAGTAGGAGCTGTAACACTGCTGTGACCTTTGGTTTCCTGTTAACAAGTGCCTCTGTCAGATATGCCTTTATGGGGGTCGTGGGGGTTGGGATGATACCCTTCCATTTAATGGAAGCAACCCACACATACCAATGGAGGTAGACACCACCAACACAGCGAGAGTCAAATCAAACATACACTTAAGGGTGAAGTTGACAGTCAATACTGTACAGGTGCTGTTATTACTGAATGTGGGGCGCCTTTAACTGCACCTCTTTTTTTTTTTTTTACTGTAGACTCGACCTTGTAACCTGATCATAACACGTTGACATTATTTACATAACTTTTCATTTCTCTCTTTTGCTTGGCATGTAGGCCAAGGCCAAGCAAGGTCTTGCTGTATATTGCTCCCTGGTGATTTAGGAAGCTTTAAGTGCATTTTTTTTTGCTTCAGGGGGGTCATCACTCACATATTGATACGATGTAATGTATTAATGGTTATGGCATGGATGGAAATAGGTTTTATTTTGGCTGACTAGACTAGAGCTTTTGTGGTTCTCCAGTCTGGCAGTGTGCCGCGGGTTCGATTCCTGGCAGCCTATACTGTCTGTCCCTCCATAAAAAATATAAAATAAAAAGGCGAAAGCCACAAAAATGTAATAATGTAATATAAAATAATAATTTTGTTGGGGAGGATGACTGTGAAAATACCAATGACATCAAGACTGCCGTTTAGTTCTTATAAATGTCATGCAGAGATTCATGACAAAGCCTATTTCTAAAATATCAGCGCGACTTTCGTTCAACTTTGACCCCTCCATCACATGGAACTATTTCTTGGGCACAAAATGGCAAATAAGTTTAGAGATATAAGGGGTAAGGGGTTTGGCGCAAGATATAACTGTTAGGGCTCCATTTTTGTCACCGCTAAACCCCTTATACCTAAACTTCTTTTCCTTTTTTTTTACTATTTTGAAAAACATTTTTGAATAGTTCAACTAGCCATTCTACATTGACATGACAATGTAGAACGACAGCTTGTAGACTGGCCATTTTAACTACCGGTATTACATTTTTTCCCCGCAAAATAGTAATAAAAAAGGCAAAGAAGTTTATGGATAAGGGGTTTAGCGGTGACGAAAATGGAGCCCTTAGTCTCATGTCCCGACAGAACGACCAGTCAGACAGATAGACAGACAGACAGGCAGACAGGCAGACAGACAGACAGACAGACAGACAGACAGACAGACAGACAGACAGACAAGACCCACCTGTAAGAGGTGATCCTCCTCAGCTTGGCAACAGGGACATCGTAGCCGCACTCCTCCAGGATCTCCTGCCGGGCGATCTCCTCCAGGGAGAGGTCAGGCTTGTCCACCAGGCCGGCACAGAGCTCGTAGGTCACCCCCGCCGAGGCAGGCGGCTGGGCAGTGGAGCTCTCTGCACTCTCTGAGGCAGCAGCCTGGCTCTTCTGGGGTTAGGGGGGTGACAGTTCGGGGTGCATACTTAGTTTAGACTAGTCATTGGTTAGAAATGGGTTAAGGTTAGGTTTAGGTGTGCTGCCCCGTGGGAGGTTAGGTTTAGGGTGAGGGTTTGAGATAGGTTGTAGTTGTAGGACTAATGACTGGTCTAACCAATGACTAGTCTAAACAAAAAAACATCTAAACTAAGTACTGCACCCGACAGTTCATCAAACCAAATCCATTGAAATCGATCATAACGTTGATATAATATAATATGATAATTTCACTAAAAATAATCTATAAATAATTTATATAATGAATCTATTAAAATCCAAAATAATCTATAAATAATTGATCCCTATTTTGTGCATGACATTACGTGAAAAGTTAAAACAATTATCTCACGGTGACAAGATCTGCCATTTTCACTATACTGTTGCTTGTCACCGCTGTGCAAAGAAGTACGCCATACTGCTTAATTATTATAACCTGCGGTGCCGCGGGTTATGGCGCTGGCTGGCACCAAGGGTGTTAAAGGTCCTACACCATGAATTTAAACTTTTGCCTATTTTGTCTATCCCCACAAATACCCAATTTTGAACAATCAGGCTTTCACATCATCATATATGTATATGGGTTTTTATGGAAATTGCTCTCAGAACAGGCCAACTGATTTGGTGGTACCAGTGATGTCATAAATGTGTCGCCCTACTTGGTATAACCCCTCCCCCTCTGGCCTTTTCAGCTACAAATTAGCAGTAATATCATATAGAGGCACTTCTCCATTATTGGATTAATCTAAAAAGTAAGTATAATCGTGTTTCTTCACTGGTCCGATGATCCAGAAGAACACAGTTTGCCGGCCACTGCTACAGAGCTGACAATGAGGTTATATATTATATATCTTCCCTTCTTCTCTGGTAGTCCTGCCTCAAAGCAGACCAGAGGTAGAAAACTGTCGCTTGTCCCCTGATGTCATCGCTAATAGGGACACATGCATCAGTAAAGCAGGGACTGGGGGATGGCAATGAAGGACCGGAAAGTCTGGAGTGGCGTTGATGTGAAATCCATGATCTCGACCGCGGTCAGAAAAATGATGATGATGAAAGAGTAGTGGTATAACGTCAGCGCCCTACCTGAGACTCTGGGTCAGCAGCAGCTGACTCTGGGTCAGCAGAGTGGTAATGTTGGCTCCCTACCTGAGACTCTGGGTCAGCAGAGTGGTAATGTTGGCTCCCTACCTGAGACTCTGGGTCAGCAGAGTGGTAATGTCGGCTCCCTACCTGAGACTCTGGGTCAGCATCAACAGCAGACTCTGGGTCAGCAGAGTGGTAATGTTGGCTCCCTACCTGAGACTCTGGGTCAGCAGAGTGGTAATGTTGGCTCCCTACCTGAGACTCTGGGTCAGCAGAGTGGTAATGTTGGCTCCCTACCTGAGACTCTGGGTCAGCAGAGTGGTAATGTTGGCTCCCTACCTGAGACTCTGGGTCAGCAGAGTGGTAATGTTGGCTCCCTACCTGAGACTCTGGGTCAGCAGAGTGGTAATGTTGGCTCCCTACCTGAGACTCTGGGTCAGCAGAGTGGTAATGTTAGCTCCCTACCTGAGACTCTGGGTCAGCAGAGTGGTAATGTTGGTGCCCTACCTGAGACTCTGGGTCAGCAGAGTGGTAATGTCGGCTCACTACCTGAGACTCTGGGTCAGCAGAGTGGTAATGTTGGTGCCCTACCTGAGACTCTGGGTCAGCAGAGTGGTAATGTCGGCTCCCTACCTGAGACTCTGGGTCAGCATCAGCAGCAGACTCTGGGTCAGCAGAGTGGTAATGTCGGCTCCCTACCTGAGACTCTGGGTCAGCAGAGTGGTAATGTTGGCTCCCTACCTGAGACTCTGGGTCAGCACCAGCAGCAGACTCTGGGTCAGCAGAGTGGTAATGTTGGCTCCCTACCTGAGACTCTGGGTCAGCAGCAGCAGACTCTGGGTCAGCAGAGTGGTAATGTTGGCTCCCTACCTGAGACTCTGGGTCAGCATCAACAGCAGACTCTGGGTCAGCGGCAGCAGCAGACTCTGGGTCAGCGGCAGCGGCAGCAGCAGACTCTGGGTCAGCGGCAGCAGCAGCCTCGGACGCCGAGGCGCTTTCCTCCGCCTGCTCGGCCGGCTGCGGTGGCGTGGGTTTGGTTCTCTCCCACTCACACATGTATACAGCTGTCCACAGCAGAGGGAAAAGACAATAGTGTTGTTTTTAACCCATTCTGACCTGAGATCAGATTCATACGAGGTCTCCACTGGACACACACTGGTCTGATGAACCCATTCTGACCTGAGATCAGATTCTAAAAAATGTCAGTCGTTCTTCGATTTTTCAAAAATAGCAGACCTACAAGCTCCTAGCGCGCCACTCGGTGGCGCGCTATGAGCTTGTAGATCTGCTATTTTTCAATAGCTAAAGCATAACATAATGCTAACACCAAAATGGGTGCCCGCCCAGAATGGGTCAAGATAACATTCTTTAGTTACTGGTCCGTTATATTTTACGCTATGTGCCGAAAAAACGTCCATCTGGTTATACTCATATTCACGAAAGGAACTGAGCCAAGCAAAAGGTTAGGAAGTATAGCTTTTAACTGCAGTTGTTTTGGTAAACATTCATCCTGTATAGTATTGCAGTTGCGTTTTGGCCACCAGTTGAACCCTCGTTTTGAGTGACATTTACACACCAGTCTGAACTTCTTCACTCGACAATCCTACTACAAAATTACTACTCTGCGTACGTACATGTACGTACATGTATGTGCAAGTCTGTCACCACCACCAGTGTATCTCGAGAACCGCCCAATCGATGAGACGGTTATATATATATATATATATATATATATATATGCATACATACGTACATACAGACACACTGTACTAAAGGTTGCGCTCGCATACAACAATGGAGTCTGGAGGATGCTTTGTAACGGGCTGTCTTGTAGTCTATTTATGACTCTGCATTGTTGCTTTCATCCAGTTGAATAAACAGAGGGGACTGTACTGTAGTGGCTGGACTCTTTTTTTAGAAGACAGGATATTCCAACAAACCAGATAATTATAGCCTGGCAAGAATTAGACTCTGGATTAAACAAACAAATAAATAAAAAGAAAGAAAGGAGAAAAAAAAAGGATAGTAGAGTCGTGTGCAGTCTGAGGGGCAGAGGGTTCAAAGTAGTGACGTTCTTCTGTCTGTTGGAACTAAACTAGGAACAGAACTGTGAACAGAACCGGGAACAGAACTGGGAACAGAACCGGGAACAGAACTGGGAACAGAACTGGGAACAGAACTGGGAACAGAACTGTGAACAGAACTGAACAGAACTGGTAAGAGAACTGTGAACAGAACTGAACAGAACTGGAAAGAGAACTGTGAACAGAACTGAACAGAACTGGTAAGAGAACTGGGAACAGAACTGGGAACAGAACTGTGAACAGAACTGAACAGAACTGGTAAGAGAACTGTGAACAGAACTGAACAGAACTGGGAACAGAACTGTGAACAGAACTGAACAGAACTGGTAAGAGAACTGTGAACAGAACTGAACAGAACTGGAAAGAGAACTGTGAACAGAACTGAACAGAACTGGTAAGAGAACTGGGAACAGAACTCAACAGAACTGGTAAGAGAACTGGGAACAGAACTGAACAGAACTGTGAACAGAACTGAACAGAACTGGTAAGAGAACTGGGAACAGAACTGAACAGAACTGGTAAGAGAACTGTGAACAGAACTGAACAGAACTGGAAAGAGAACTGTGAACAGAACTGAACAGAACTGGAAAGAGAACTGTGAACAGAACTGAACAGAACTGGTAAGAGAACTGTGAACAGAACTGAACAGAACTGGAAAGAGAACTGTGAACAGAACTGAACAGAACTGGTAAGAGAACTGTGAACAGAACTGAACAGAACTGGTAAGAGAACTGGGAACAGAACTCAACAGAACTGGGAACAGAACTGGGAACGGAACTGGGAACAGAACTGGGAACGGAACTGGGAACAGAACTGGGAACGGAACTGGGAACAGAACTGGGAACAGAACTGGGAACAGAACTGGGAACGGAACTGGGAACGGAACTGGGAACGGAACTGGGAACAGAACTGGGAACAGAACTGGGAACAGAACTGGGAACAGAACTGGGAACGGAACTGGGAACAGAACCGGGAACAGAACTGGGAACAGAACTGTGAACAGAACTGTGAACAGAACTGGGAACAGAACTGGGAACGGAACTGGGAACAGAACCGGGAACAGAACTGGGAACAGAACTGGGAACAGAACTGGGAACAGAACTGGGAACAGAACTGTGAACAGAACCGGGAACAGAACTGGGAACAGAACTCAACAGAACTGGGAACAGAACTGGGAACAGAACTGTGAACAGAACCGGGAACAGAACTGGGAACAGAACTGTGAACAGAACTGTGAACAGAACTCAACAGAACTCAACAGAACTGGGAACAGAACTCAACAGAACTCAACAGAACTGGGAACAGAACTGGGAACAGAACTCAACAGAACTGTGAACAGAACTGTGAACAGAACTGGGAACAGAACTGGGAACAGAACTGGGAACAGAACTGGGAACAGAACCGGGAACAGAACTGGGAACAGAACTGGGAACAGAACTGGGAACAGAACTGTGAACAGAACCGGGAACAGAACTGGGAACAGAACTCAACAGAACTGGGAACAGAACTGGGAACAGAACTGTGAACAGAACCGGGAACAGAACTGGGAACAGAACTGTGAACAGAACTGTGAACAGAACTCAACAGAACTCAACAGAACTGGGAACAGAACTCAACAGAACTGGGAACAGAACTCAACAGAACTCAACAGAACTGTGAACAGAACTGTGAACAGAACTGGGAACAGAACCGGGAACAGAACTGGGAACAGAACTGTGAACAGAACTGGGAACAGAACCGGGAACAGAACTGGGAACAGAACTGGGAACAGAACCGGGAACAGAACTGGGAACAGAACTGGGAACAGAACTGGGAACAGAACCGGGAACAGAACTGGGAACAGAACTGGGAACAGAACTGGGAACAGAACTGGGAACAGAACTGTGAACAGAACCGGGAACAGAACTGGGAACAGAACTCAACAGAACTGGGAACAGAACTGGGAACAGAACTGTGAACAGAACCGGGAACAGAACTGGGAACAGAACTGTGAACAGAACTGTGAACAGAACTCAACAGAACTCAACAGAACTGGGAACAGAACTCAACAGAACTCAACAGAACTGGGAACAGAACTGGGAACAGAACTCAACAGAACCGGGAACAGAACCGTGAACAGAACTGGGAACAGAACTGGGAACAGAACTGGGAACAGAACTGGGAACAGAACCGGGAACAGAACTGGGAACAGAACTCAACAGAACCGGGAACAGAAGCAGATGATGCGTTACCTGGGCGGAACTGCTTGACCAGGATGAAACAGTGTGAGGTAGTGTTGAAGATCAGCACCGATACGCTGAGAGAGAGAGAGAGAGAGAAACAGAGATTAAAGTGCGGTCCATATAAGACGTCTAAACTTCACCCATTAATGTGATGCACAATCAATGTAAAGCGCCTTGGATAAAGGCGCTATATAAATGCACCATTTTACCATTAAGACCTGCGAGGCCGATTCTACAAATGTTTTATGAAAAACTTGTGCTTGCTATGCTATACGAGTGGTTCTCAAACATTTTCATGTTGTCAAGGACCACCAAAAATATATCTACAAGCTCACATAGAGCACTGTGCTTGTATATCTGCTATGTTTTCATAGCCAACCAATGTACGGTTAGTAGCTATATATGGTTACGAGCTTGTAGGTTTTGCTATTTTTGAAAAATCAAAGAACGACTGACGTACAGTAGAAGACATTTTTAGAATCCGATCTCAGGTCAGAATGGAAAACTGTCAGGATGTTGACGACATTTTTATAATCTGATCTCCGGTCAGAATGGGTTAAATGAACGTCATTGCGAGCTTCAGAAAGGCAGAACTTTCCCTCTGAACATTTATGTGTGTCCAGAGCCAAAGGGCATGCTGATGTACAAGCAACACCCATTATGAATTTGATTAGCTGCAGCTGTGATCACTTACATGACCACTGTGTACTATTTGTACACAGCGATGTGGCAGCCGGCCATGTTTTTATTTGACCCTGTGCTGTAGTTTCATTCACCTGGAAAGTGGGAAAACAAACTCAGCCTATTATAGGCTGCCTAGGGTCGTAGAAAAAGCTTTTTTAGTCACGGAATATTATCAGAATAATCTCAAATCTTGGGAATACATTTCTTACCAAGAAGTTTCTTCACCAATGTGTTTGTGTAAATGTGTCTACTAGCATGGGTCCGCGTCAATATGCCGACGGTCCATTGGTCCGATCGACAACCTACCTCAAACCCTCACCCTAACCCTAACCTCCCCCGGGGCAGACACCTAAACCTAACCACCCACCCTCTCCCGACCCCCAGCGCACCTCGGAGCAATGGTCCGTCGGATCATAGGGTGCTTCCCTACTAGCATATCCCACGTTTGTTTCTATTCAACCACGCTATGGGGAACTTTTGACAGCTGCTGAAAGTCGGGGTACCATCTTGGCCATGCATGAGAAAGGTTTGCAGCATTTCATTACACTCATTGTATATCATTCATTCACTGAGTCATGTGTACTAAGGTGGTTTTCGCTGGGGTGTGTTTGTGTGTGTGTGTGTGTGTGTGTGTGTGTTGCTGCCAGTGGCGACTTGAGGCCCGGGGTCTGTGTTGGGAAAGCGGAAGCGTCTGAGCCAGCAGGAAACCCTGCCCAGTCTTTCCCATGACGAGAAAGTGTGAGAGAGAGAGAGAGAGAGAGAGAGAGAGAGAGAGAGAGAGAGAGAGAGAGAGAGAGAGAAAGAGAGAGAGAGAGCCCAATTCATTTCATATATCGCCCCACGCCGGTGTTGCAATTCTCTTCTTTTTTTTTAATACGTTTTTTTATCCCACGATTTTTTAAACCCATTTTTTCATCCAGTGTCAATTATCTAATGTAATCCTGGGCGCTACACTTCCTCTGCCAACCTGGGCGGGGGGACGGGGGGGACGGACTGAGCTTGTGGATCTGCCATTTTGCCAAGTGGTACTACAGGCCGTAGTATCTCTATACCAAGTCGTTCACTGTCTTGGGTGTACAGTAACTGCACTCTGATCAGACAGCTATGATAAAAAAAGAAAACAGTGACAGTCTGGGAGTCCCTGAAGGATCTCAGTGCAAGATATCTACAGTCAGTGTGTGTGTGTGTGTGTGTGTGTGTGTGTGTGTGTGTGTGTGTGTGTGTGTGTGTGTGTGGTCCCTGTTATCAGCAGCGTTATACTGTATATGAGAGGAAGAGGCCAGCTGATTAAAAAGCCCCCAGTCAATTCAGGGGCCTCTTATCTGGACACAATCCATTCAGGGGCCTCTTATCTGAACACAGCCAACTATGGAAACCACTTCTCCATCCTCTTCCTTTCTCCATCACACCGCCATTCACACAGCCCGCTCCTTCATTCACATCCCGCAGCGCTCCTAGGAAAGGCCCTAGTGTCTAAAAACAGCCCTGCTAGATCACCCCTACACAAAAATATACATGTATGTTTGTGTAAAAAAAAAACAAAGAAGGAAAATGTGTCAGTCAGCTGGCAATATACCGTCCGCAGAGGCCTTTTGCATTTTCAGATTTTAAAAGACAAAAAACGTTTGATAGCCACCCAGCAAGTCTGAGTCACACTTTGTGGCACGTGTGTTCATGCACCGATCTGCGACACCTTGTGAGCTACTACTGAGCTTGTCGATCTGCTGTTGCAGATCGACAAGCAGCAAACTATTATTCAGGCGTTAACAAGCATGCATGAAAATAGAAACTCTCTAATTTGTGTGACAACAGCGAACTAGTGGAGTACAGAAGTCTTATAGAGGAGTACAGAAGTCTTATAGAGGAGTACAGAAGTCTTATAGTGGAGTACAGAAGTCTTATAGTGGAGTACAGAAGTCTTATAGAGGAGTACAGAAGTCTTATAGTGGAGTACAGAAGTCTTATAGTGGAGTACAGAAGTCTTATAGTGGAGTACAGAAGTCTTATAGTGGAGTACAGAAGTCTTATAGTGGAGTACAGAAGTCTTATAGTGGAGTACAGAAGTCTTATAGTGGAGTACAGAAGTCTTATAGTAGACTACAGAAGTCTTATAGTGGAGTACAGAAGTCTTATAGTGGAGTACAGAAGTCTTATAGTGGAGTACAGAAGTCTTATAGTGCAGTACAGAAGTCTTATAGTGGAGTAGACAAGTCTTATAGTGGACTACAGAAGTCTTATAGTGGAGTACATAAGTCTTATAGTGGAGTAGACAAGTCTTATAGTGGACTACAGAAGTCTTATAGTGGAGTACATAAGTCTTATAGTGGAGTAGACAAGTCTTATAGTGGACTACAGAAGTCTTATAGTGCAGTACAGAAGTCTTATAGTGGAGTAGACAAGTCTTATAGTGGACTACAGAAGTCTTATAGTGGACTACAGAAGTCTTATAGTGCAGTACAGAAGTCTTATAGTGGAGTAGACAAGTCTTATAGTGGACTACAGAAGTCTTATAGTGGAGTACAGAAGTCTTATAGTGGAGTACAGAAGTCTTATAGTGGAGTACAGAAGTCTTATAGTGGACTACAGAAGTCTTATAGTGGAGTACATAAGTCTTATATTGGAGTACAGAAGTCTTATAGAGGAGTACAGAAGTCTTATAGTAGAGTACAGAAGTCTTATAGTGGAGTACAGAAGTCTTATAGTGGAGTACAGAAGTCTTATAGTGGACTACAAAAGTCTTATAGTAGAGTACAGAAGTCTTATAGTGGACTACAGAAGTCTTATAGTGGACTACAGAAGTCTTATAGTGGACTACAAAAGTCTTATAGTAGAGTACAGAAGTCTTATAGTGGACTACAGAAGTCTTATAGTGGAGTACAGAAGTCTTATAGTGGACTACAGAAGTCTTATAGTGGACTACAGAAGTCTTATAGTGGACTACAGAAGTCTTATAGTAGAGTACAGAAGTCTTATAGAGGAGTACAGAAGTCTTATAGTAGAGTACAGAAGTCTTATAGTGGACTACAGAAGTCTTATAGTGGAGTACAGAAGTCTTCTAGTGGAGTACAGAAGTCTTATAGTGGAGTACAGAAGTCTTATAGTGCAGTACAGAAGTCTTATAGTGGAGTAGACAAGTCTTATAGTGGACTACAGAAGTCTTATAGTGGACTACAGAAGTCTTATAGTGCAGTACAGAAGTCTTATAGTGGAGTAGACAAGTCTTATAGTGGACTACAGAAGTCTTATAGTGGAGTACAGAAGTCTTATAGTGGAGTACAGAAGTCTTATAGTGGAGTACAGAAGTCTTATAGTGGACTACAGAAGTCTTATAGTGGAGTACATAAGTCTTATATTGGAGTACAGAAGTCTTATAGAGGAGTACAGAAGTCTTATAGTAGAGTACAGAAGTCTTATAGTGGAGTACAGAAGTCTTATAGTGGAGTACAGAAGTCTTATAGTGGACTACAAAAGTCTTATAGTAGAGTACAGAAGTCTTATAGTGGACTACAGAAGTCTTATAGTGGACTACAGAAGTCTTATAGTGGACTACAAAAGTCTTATAGTAGAGTACAGAAGTCTTATAGTGGACTACAGAAGTCTTATAGTGGAGTACAGAAGTCTTATAGTGGACTACAGAAGTCTTATAGTGGACTACAGAAGTCTTATAGTGGACTACAGAAGTCTTATAGTAGAGTACAGAAGTCTTATAGAGGAGTACAGAAGTCTTATAGTAGAGTACAGAAGTCTTATAGAGGAGTACAGAAGTCTTATAGTGGAGTACAGAAGTCTTATAGTGGAGTACAGAAGTCTTCTAGTGGAGTACAGAAGTCTTCTAGTGGAGTACAGAAGTGTTATAGTGGAGTACAGAAGTCTTATAGTGGAGTACAGAAGTCTTATAGTGGAGTACAGAAGTCTTCTAGTGGAGTACAGAAGTCTTATAGTGGAGTACAGAAGTCTTATAGTAGAGTACAGAAGTCTTAGCGCCAGAACATCTCTCCATGTCTCTAGTACAAGCGGAGGTACAGAGTAGACCCGAGCCAGGGGGGGGGGGGGAACACAGGCCCGAGGCATGGAAGTTTTCCCGCGAGGGCTGCAGGTCTGAGCCTTGAACCGTTTGTTCCGTGCCATTACTGCTGTGTGGCCCGGCCCGCTTCCCTCCCCGAAAAGAAAAACCTGCGCTAATGTTTAAACCAAGAAGCAAGGCTGAACGGGTGCTCGGGACATTTCACGCGCCGTTAAGCTTGGAGTTCTCTCGGCGGGGCTTCCGGGGCCGGACGGCGGGAAAAGTGTGCGCGGCAGCACACACACACACACACACACACACACACACACACACACACACACACACGAGAGAGAAAACAGAGGAGAGGGTCTTTCCGCGCTTCAGTGACTGTGTGTTGTTTGGCTACAGTACAGCGCGCTTGTCAAAGAGGGACATTTTGGCTTTGGCGGGTTGACAATCTGGTGATGTGCTTTATTTAAGTTGACTAGACAAGAAACCAAATCAACTTTAAAACTATAAATATTTATATAATTTGTTTCTTTCTTTTTCATATATATTTATTTGACGACACACGAGCAATGTAATGCCATTATTCTTACTTAGGTGAGAGGATTACCACCCCCTGTAAATAAATATATGTGTATATGTTTTTGCTGCTCATGTGGATAAACCTATTTTGAGATAAATAAAAAAAAGCAGGTTCAGTGTATTGGTCAGAATTGTATTGAAAGCCCCTTGAGATGCAGCATCTCATTTTAGAGGGGGTCCCATACACAGGGAAAAAGATTACATACAGTACAGTACAGTTACACAAATAGACAGTGCACAATAGACTGTACTGCTTTGCCAGCCCAGGACACATGGTTGTCTGTTGATGCACAGAATATATTCTGCGGGGGGACTGAGCCTCTCACCTCTCCTTAACCCATTCTGACCTGAGATCAGATTCATACGAGGTTTCCACTGGACACACACTGGTCTGATTAACCCATTCTGACCTGAGATCAGATTCTAAAAATGTCAGTCGTTCAAAAACGACAGACCTAAAATAGCAGACCTACAAGCTCATAGCGCGCCACTCGGTGGCGCGCTATGAGCTTGTAGATCTGCTATTTTTCAATACCTAAAGCATGACATGATGCTAACACCAAAATGGGTTCCCGTTCAGAATGGGTTAAAAAGGATTCTCTCTCTTGTGCAAAGCAACCGTGCCAATAACCAGGTTTATTCTTTAGCCCACACCTGTATGAATTAAGAATCTACCATGAATTATATTAGAATCAGGATCAGAATATCTTTATTGTCATTGTACAAGACAACAAAATTGAATGATATATAAAGTCAAGAATCAAGATCCCCATCTCAAAACAGTCAAACTTATAATAATAATAGTCACGTGTCAAACTATCTTAATGCACCTATGCTGAACCTTTTGAATCAAGTCAGTAGGGGCTAAAACCTACAAAACATTTTATTGCAACTGCGGCAAATCAGCCACCTTCAGTCAATCTACGTTAAAAGTCAAAAGGCAGCACGGAAGGTTAAATAGCTACCCGACAACAGTAGCATTCCAAGGTTTCTCTGTGGGGTGGTTTGGCACACATTGTGTAGACTAGAGCATCATTGAATAATGATTTCTGCTACCTTTGTCTAAAACAAAGAGTCAAAAGAAGTGCCTTGATAGATACGAGACGTCACAATGTCATCCCCAGAGGGGACACGTTTACTGTATTAGCATCCAGTGACCTAGGCCTACCCCGGACCCCCCCTGGAGGTGAAGGTTCAACACAGCATGGCTGCTGTCCCTCCACTAAAGACATCCACATATGCCTGCAGCTTCCAAATGACTTTACCTTTCAGTTGGCTCCGGGCCACACACACACACACACAAAGAACACTAACAGGTCATAAACACATACCATTATTCCACTGCTCCCATAAACACGTAGGTGTCAAACTAACTAACAGACATGGGGATTTTTTCTTTTTTAGATATTCATAATAATAATTGTGTCACACAGATGATAATTATGAAGTGATTTTGGTTCAAACAAACAACTTTTTTTTAAATTAAACAAATTTATTGTGGGGAAATATACAGCATATTTTTCGATGTGTCAATTGTCTCTGGTGTTACAATTTGAAGTTATGAATTTTAATGAACAATTCGGTTCCCGGCAACATATCGTTGCTGTCGAGCAGAAACCTTGTATATCCATATTTCAACGTTCATGTTTTTTTAGCTATATATTGTCAATGACAAATAAAGATCTATCTATCTTATCTATCTAGATACGGTAGTACTTCTGACTACAGTGTCACAAAAGTGGAAAAAATAGCTCATCTATAAAATGTGTAGATTTGAAAAATGGTGGAAGTGGTTACGTGATGGTTCTTATGATGAATTCCTGTTCTGTTCTTTAACTATATAGCCTATTTGTACGTCTCTAAATGCTTTGATGAATTGAACATGGTGGACCCTCTTGTAAACAAGTGTAATGCTTAATTGGGTCGTCCACTCACAGTTAACAGTCTTTGTATTGAGTTTGTGCATGAAATGTACTGTAATTCTGCAAACTGTTAATAAATATTTCAATCAATCAGTGTATGTATGGGTTTTATAAATGATATTTATTTATAAATATATTTATAAATTGAAAAGTATTAAAAGGAGAATTCCATGCTAGAAGGCTTTCTTACCTTTATTTGTAGTTGCTACGTCCCCACCGAAGAGGTCCAGGTGTTATTTTGTGCAAAAGCGCATTGTTGGCTATTTCCCCTACCATGAGCCCTCAATGAATTGAACTGAATGGGGCATTGGGGCGTTGTGCTAATTCGCTTATTTCCATCGCTCAAAAGCGGCACACTTTACTACTTATTTCGATGGAAATAAGCGAATTAGCACAAAAACCCAACCCCCATTGAGGGCTTATATTAGGAGAAATAGCCAATAATGAACTTTTGCACAAAATAACACCTGGACCTCTTTGGTGGGGACGTAACGTAACGACTACAAATAAAGGTAAGAGAAAGCCTTCTAGCATGGAATTCTCCTTTAAAGAGCTTATAATACAGTAACTACATTGGAATGCATTGGAACACGGCTTCCTTTTTTCCATTTCGAACAGTTTTTGGTCTGGAGATACCAGGTTTCCGCCCCTGCAGCGAGGACATGGCTAGCCCATTCTGACCGGGCACCCATTTTGGTGTTAGCATCATGTTATGCTTTAGCTATTGAAAAATAGCAGACCTACAAGCTCGTAGCGCGCCACCGAGTGGCGCGCTACGAGCTTGTAGGTCTGCTATTTTTTTTTAAATCGAAGAACGACTGACATTTTTTAGAATCTGATCTCAGGTCAGAATGGGTTAATCAGACCAGTGTGTTGTCCAGTGGAAACCTCGTATGAATCTGATCTCAGGTCAGAATGGGCTAGGGGGCTAGCCGTCATGGTAGAATTACCTCCTAAAAAGGTGCAGATCTGAGATCTGCACCTCTGGGCTATTTTCTCAGGGAAATATGGGACTGAGGAGGTTTTATTGCTGCTTGTCTCTATGGTACGATCTGTTACAGTTAAATAAATGCCCCCCCTCTTGGGGGTCTTATAAGAGGAAGGAAAAGAGAGACGAAAGAAGGGCTCGTGACCTACCTGGGGGCATTGGGATAACTTTTGGCTAAATAGGTGGGTAATAATACAGCAAGCTCTCGATTTGACCGAAATGTGTGATATTTCTGTTATAGTGGCCCTATCTATAAGCTCTACTACAGTACAAGGTACAAGCATGTGAGCTTGTAGAGTGGTGGCTATTTTTGGCAAATGTTCTGTATGCCCAGCAAAGGGACGCTTCACAGGTTCATGTGGTTCACTCAAGAGTGTAGATCAGTGTAAAAAGAATGAAATTCACACCCGTGTGAAGTGAGTGGTGCAACTCTGTGTGGGGGTCCCCAGGAACATCCAGACCCCTAGGAACACGCACATAACAGGGGGCCGGCCCGGTTCCGGAGAGCCGCCCCGCGTCAGAAATGGTCGAGAAATGACAGAGTTACCGTGTGGGGGTCCCCAGGGAGGGGTCCCTCTACTCGACTGTACTGTAACACCCCAAATCATCATATATACAGTTAATATATATGTGTGTGTGTGTGTGTGTGTGTGTGTGTGTGTGTGTGTGTGTGTGTGTGTGTGTGTGCGTGTGTGTGTGTGTGTGCGTGTGTGTGTGTGTGTGTGTGCACGTGTGTGTGTGTGTGTGTATGTGTGTGTGTGTGTGTGTGTGTGTGTGCACGTGTGTGTGTGTGTGTGTGTGTGTGTGCACGAAATGCTATTTCGTGCTCTGACAGACAGACCGACCCAGCCGGTACTCAAAAACACATGTATGCAAATATACTGTATATATATATGAAAGAAACCCTATATAAAAAAAACCTCGAGAGGCAACGCAAAGCAAGCTTAGGCGAGCGAGGTGTCGTGTCGAACGTTGCGTAATCACCTTCAGTCGATTGAGCAAAAATCGTAAATCTTTAAATCATTAAAGTTGAAAGGCTACATTTTCATTTGCCGTCGCTATTTTAGCTCCAAGGTGTGGTAGTTTGACCCAACGCTCCCCCCACCACGACAGGTTCCATCAATCTTTGAGTAATTGCAGACGGGAAACACTCATAAATTCTCCCTTAAGGGGTTTATTTCAAAGGCATATGGAGTTGATGTCACACGATTCAAAACCTTGTGGTAATGCAGAGATCAAGAGTTTTTACGCTGTATAATACCATTCGTATTTGAGTGTTAACACCCGTGACACTTGTACGTTTGTTTTTTGTTTGTGTATTATTGTTTTTCATTTGTTCATTTCCTTTGAATGGGGGGGTGGGGGGGGGGAGGGGAGGGTTTGTGTGTATATGTGTATGTGATGTGAATGTTTGTAATGTATGTCTTGTCTTGAAAACCGGAAAATGTATAAATAAAATAGTATAAAAATAAAAAAAACACACCCGTGACATCTTCTAGGTTGTCATTAAGTGCATCTCAGTTGTCAAAAGCATGCAGCGAGAAAACATGAGGTCATATCAAGCCCATGGTAGCGACAAGGCTAGGGGGGGGCATAGAACAACAGAAAGTGCTCGGCTGTCGTACCCTTCAACCTGTCGTACCCTTCAACCTGTCGTACCCTTCAACCTGTCGTACCCTTCAACCTGTATCGCCTGCTTTATAATCAACATCTATGAGACATCTGTGAGTAAACCAGACCTCACCAGACCTGGATTCTGTTTAGTTTTTTTAAGTGGTGCAACCACTTCTACAACCAGCTCGCAATGTCCGTGTGTTTGTTTGTGATGTACGTCAAATGAGCACGAGTGGTGTGCGCATGCGTGAAATTGGAACGACAGAAGTATGTGTGCACGCACCCGCACCCGCGTGTGTGTAGTGCCGTGCATGTGCGCGTGCGCGTGCACCACTGGTGTGCGCAAACACCCGTGTGTGTAGTGCCGTGCATGTGCGCGTGCACCACTGGTGTGCGCACGCACCCACACCCGTGTGTGGATGTTGTTGCTACATACATAGCGTCAATGCTAGCGAGCTAGAATATAGCCATCCTTGCTCTAGAAAGCACCAATGTTTCCATCTAGACCACCGGATTATCAGCAAAAACCTCCGAAAATCGCGCTAATGGACCAAACCATGCAGCTCCGTAGGTTAGCAGTTATTCAGCTTTTAGAGAGGGGAGTTGCACCACTTGGTTCACACAGGTGTGTTTTTTTTTAACGCGTCCCTCTTGAGAAGACCTGTAGCAGACCTCTCGTTGATGCAGGCAACGTGTGTGCGTTCCTCGCTTCCCGCCCTTTATGCAAATCTCACACTCACACGCACACTTTTTAATTACCTGTCATGGGTTCGCATGAAGTCCCAGGATTTCTTCGTCCCATTCTGCGAATACACAAAAAAATGAACAAATGAAGAGCTATAATTATTTGTCAAGTAAGGAGCAGCACAATCACATCAAAGTTATTACAGTACAGTACAGTACAGTACAGTACAGGGACCCCCCCCCCGGGGACCCCCACACTCTGTCATTTCTCGACCTTTTCAGACACGAGGCGGCTCGCCAGAACCTTTTTTAATAATCTGGGGACCCCCAAAATAATTTGGCGAACCCCAGGTTGTAGACTACCACAAACTTGTGCTCCTTATACACTCCACTAATAATTGGCTAAAGGACAAGCCATGCGTGGTGTGAGCTTGTAGATCAGCTATTTTCAGCATGCAACCAAGTGTAAAATTGTCCACATTTTAGTCCAGTTGACGAAATTGTCAGTATATTTAGTCTTAGTCATCATAGCTTAGTTTCTATTTAGTTTTCGTCAGTGAAAAAAGGTAGTCGACGAAAGATCTTTCGTCGTAGTATTAGTCGAGGAAAACAACAACACTGCTGCTATGGCTACTCAACGACCCTGGTGGGATCAACAAAGATGGGCACCAAGCCGCAGCCATGGAACCACTCACAGAGAGAGAGCACGACTATTAATCTTCTCGGGAATTCCAGTAATGGTCAAACCGTTTTGGCACGACCTATAGCAGGTCTTAAGTTGGCCATAAGCAATAATGATCAATGAGTTAATGGGAAGTGAACACTTTGTGTATCATTAACCACATAAAGAGTGTAAAACAAGAGCATGAAGCCAGGGTTTGGCGTGGGACAAGTTAAAGTATAGTGGGTCAAAATGGGTTGAGTAAACGGTAAACACAATCCAGAGTCCTGAGGGACGATTCTCCAAATTGTCTTCCAAAATCATGACAGGTTTTCAGAAATACTCTCTGTTTCTATGTCAGTCGTTCTCAAACCTTTATCATGTCAAGGACACCCCAAAAATATATGTATTTGGCCACCGACCCCCATCTGAAAATCTGCTACAAACCACCATCAGACATGCCCTGGAAGTGAAAGGAGAGATACATACTAGTCAGGTTCCTTACGTTCAGATATATGAGTTCGTAGGCTTAAGACGAAGATTTGTAAAACTATATATTTTTGGAAACCTTAGGGCCTAACGAATCAGAAAATGTTTGTTGCCATTTTTTTCGAGGTCGGTAAAGCAGCCATCTTGGAGCTTTAAAAATGGCTACTTTCAAAAACGAATTTCTCAATATCTCGCCTACTAAATGACCTAAAATCAAGATTGCAGTGGTTAAGGAGCAAGGAATCCAATGGAGCTGACTACAATATAAATGAGACATGTATGGATTGGTATTTTGCATTTTATTCATATCTTGCATTCTTTTACAAGATTAAATAGCATTATTCTTGGTCAAAATACACTAGCTGTTTTTATTGGGACATTCAGGGCTTTCTCTGGCTTTTTGTAGATGGTCCCTCCAAAGGTAATGAAAAGGTCCCTAAAATATCCTCATTGAATGCTGGTTTTAGTCATAGCTCAATGCTGTGGTTGAAAACACCAAACACTTCCAAGGCCTCTATGTACCCCCCTTTCTGAAGAAGGGAACGTTTGTCTTCTTTGCTGCAGACAACACAGATTTTTCTGAAGATACTGCTGATGGCAAAGGCACCACTCACGGAACAATCGTGGCAGTATACCAGAAAGCTAACGCTCCTGGAGAACCTATTGCCCCCCCTCTGACCATCGAAAACTGTCGGTCACGCCATAGCATGTACAGATGATGCATTGTGACAAACCCAAACCACAGCCATACAAAAGGACAAACCAGTTTGCAGTCAACAAAGACGGCATCGCTGCAAACTATCAGCTGACACACCTAGGATGGATAGTAGCTTATGCATTATCCAGGCAGAAGACTGGAGAGAATCCCAGCATGATTCCATGTTGGGCAGGGTACAACTCACTACTGTCCTCAAGTCTGCCCGTCACTCAGATTGGATCTCTACCACTGCTTCCAGAGGTGGCTCATGAATGGTCAACCCTTCTCACTGTGATCTTGCAGGCAGGTGAGCTGAGGCGCCTGGCAGTTGGTGAAGAACATCCTACGGTCATCTCATTTGACATGGCACTCTATGAGAAGGTTGTGCAGTTGTTGGATGCCAGGCCTGAGTTGAAGCCCACAGTTGTCCCCAGACTTGGTGAACTCCATGCTGTCATGGCTGCTCTGAGAGCTCTTGGAACATCCATAGATAATTCAGGCATAGATGATGCATGGATAGAAGCTGACGTCTATGGTTCAGCAACAACAAGATTCTGAACTGCTCACACTACAAGCGTTCTCTCCAAGCCCATATCTATTCATACGTAGCTCTGTATGAACTGGTACTGGAGGAATTCTTCAGAGAGAACCCACAGATGAAAGAAGACTTCTGTCAGGCAACGGAGCAAGTGGAATCAGCCTGTTCTGAGGAGAACAAATCCACAAAAGCTGAATCTGCCAAGCAAGCTAATGCTACCCTCCACGATGTCTTGACTACTGCTGAGGTGGTGAAAGCATTCAACGAGTGGGAAACACAGCGAGCCTCAAATGCCATGTTCAAATCAATCATGAACTACCTGCACCGAGTGGAGACAGTCCTGTTCTTCATAGCTGCATCTCGCAATGCTGATCTGACACTCCATCTGCAAGCAGCAGAAGGACTGGGCCAGCTGTTCTTTGCTTTTGACAGGATCAAATACAAGCGACTCTGGCCCAGATACATCGCTGATATGTATGATCTCAAAATGAATCATCCTGAGACCTGGAAGAAACTTGAAGCAGGTAATCTGTCAGTCACCAGAAGTGACATTCCGTTTGTGTCCATAGGTGCAGACCACGCATGCATCTCAACAAGCAGATGAAGGTCCATTCTGGACTGATTGGTATCTCAAACAACGCCAACGGCTGGCAAAAACACAGAACATCCTGGACTAGGGTTAAGTAACATCAGAAGAGATCTTGAGGCAGTTGACAAAATCAAGGCTGCAATTCTGAGTCATGGCAACCCGGTTACTGCTGAAGGTGACAAGTTGTACAACTTCATCATACATGCTTATGTCCCACAGGAGTATGTCCCACAGATCTTAAACATCAATGACACTGGGCAGAAACTGTACCAAGACTATGTGTCAGAGCGAATCAATGGAGACATCAGCCTCTGGGCACCAGTCAAGAAGGAAAGGTGGTTGTCCAAAAGCTGACAAAGAAGCCACCAACAGTAGTCACAGTAAAATATTTAAGTGTATGGTTCTACGGTAGACTGATGTCCCTAACCAGAAACTACGATGAGGTGATTCTGGTTTTTGACACCTACAAGGCTGATTCTTTGAAGCACATCACAAGAGAGAAAAGAAGAAAAGGAAAGGATCCAATTCAATATCAAATCAGGGACGACACAAGCATCAAGAACGTTCCAATGAGCCGCTTACTTTCACATGACGAAACAAAAGCGGATCTGACAGAGTATCTGGCATCAAAGACCATTGAATACAGCCACGAATCCCCCAAGCTTGTCATCGCTTCTGCTGCAGGTCACACTGAGAGCAACAGTGGATTGTACATTGAAGACAACAACCACGAATAAGCAGACACCTTGTTAATCCACCATGCAGTTCTGGCTTCACGTCGCAACCCCTCCAGTGCACAGCTCATGTTCTTCTCTCCGGACACAGATGTACTTGTGTTGGTTGTTGCAAATTACGAAATCCTGCTGAAAAATACATATGTTTCCATGGCATCTGGGATTTTGGAAGTGAAGCCAATATGGAATGCAATATGGAATTGGTGTAGATCGAGCAAAAGCTTTGCCAGCGTTTCACGCATTTACAGGAGCAGACAACACAGGGTGCTTTTCTAGAATAGGCAAAGCTACCTGGCTGAGCATCTACCTCAAAGCAGATGACCATGCCGTTAAGGCTCTTCACATGCTTTCTCAGACTAGGAAAGTGACAGAGGATCTTCATTCTGCATTAGCGACGTTTGTTTGCACTGTATACTCTCCGAAAGGGATCAAAATCAACAATATCCCTGAACTGAGGTGGCATCTTTTCTGCAAACACATGGCAGAAAGTGAGAAGCTTCCACCCACACTTGGTGCCCTCAAGCAACATGTCCTAAGGGCCCATATCCAGGCCAGCGTGTGGGGTCAGGCTGACATCGCTCAGCAAGAGTTCCTTGACCCACTACAGAACGGCTACCACAAGGACAAGGATGGCCAGCTGAAACCAGTCACAACTGAGCTCCTCCCTGCACCAGAATGTATCATTGAGATGGTCAGATGTCAGTGTAAAGCAGACTGCTCTTCACACAGATGTTCGTGCACTTCAGTGGGGCTCCCCTGCACAGAACTCTGTCAGTGTAGCTCTGACTGCCAGAATGAGGAAGACTGTCGTGATATCACATATGCAAATGACAGTGATGACAATGAAAATGATGGAGATTATGCTTAATTGTAGACTCAACAGCCTGTGTTTTTCAACAACAAAGCCAATGAGAGATTGTACATATTGTTATGTTAAACAATTTTGATGGATATTATGTTGGACTTGTTTGTTACAGTTCATTGAACTTTCAATGTACAGAGATTATGGGATATGTTGGATTTTAATTGTTGATTGTCCAGCTTGTCCAGCTTTTAGTGTATGTTCACAAACTTTGTCCTGAGTGGAGAATTTTACTTCATAGTGTCTGATGATGTCATATTTTACTATGTCATGATGATGTACGATGATAAGAGCACCCCTCACTTCACACAGGTGTGATTTTTTTTGTTAAGTTCTTGATTTAAGGTACCTTTGTCTTGATTAAAGTTGTCTCCTGTCTTTTGAGAGATGTGATAAAGTCTTTGTGAAAAATTCCATTGTTTGGGAGATACATATCATCATACATATCAAGATTACCAGAATAATACCATTTGATCATGTAAAAATGCAAAATACCCACCCATTTACATTGAAAATCAGCTCAATTAGATTCCTTGCCCCAAAAAATTTAGATTTAACCACTGCAATCTTGATTTTAGGTCATTTAGTAGGCGAGATATTGAGAAATTCGTTTTTGAAAGTAGCCATTTTTAAAGCTCCAAGATGGCTGCTTTACCGACCTCGAAAAAAATGGCAACAAACATTTTCTGATTCGTTAGGCCCTAAGGTTTCCAAAAATATATAGTTTTACAAATCTTCGTCTTAAGCCTACGAAATTACATAAGGAACCTGACTATACAGTACGTATACATTGCGGATCCATGCGAATGAAAAATAAAACAATAAATCACTTGTGGCAGAATCATTGATGTTCTTTGCGTTTAATTATGCGCTCACGTCACAGACGAGAAGCTGTGTAGGTCCTTCTCAATAAATCTTTCAAAAAAACAAACTGATGGATTAATTATAGTGGATCTGTTATTTTGTGGATAAAATGAACTGGCTATAAAACCATATCTGCTCCTGACTGGACATTACATTCTTTCTGTGGACTCATCTATTGGGTATTTATTTTTCTAAAAGTATTTTCTACTTAAGGTATTATATTTACATTGATCATTCTCCTAATTTTATAGTTTAAAAGGTTTATAAGCATTTTTGTAAATTGTTACAGGCTCTCTGCCTAGGTTTTTGGTACTTATTTATTTGTACTCTGATTACTTTAAAATGTATTTTTACATTTCCGGAGTTTCTTGCTCTGCTATCGAAGTTAGATTTATACAGTCCTTTCGTATTAGCATTATTAATTACCTTAAAGATGGAGTGCCACGATTTGTTTCCACCCTAAAACATGATCATCAGATATTATTATAATAATATAACAGTATTTGTTAAAATCATGCTTTCATGTGGACACGCCCACCAGTTCATTAAGTATGCCTGGTGGGTGGTGATCCACCTGAACTGAAGCCGCACCCACAGCTGTAGTTGTACGATAAAGGGGGAGGGGTTAGGGGAGGGGCTGTTAATGTGATGTCACTATATTACTGTTTATTTCATTGGCCCGTTTGACTGTCCAGGGTTCAGCCTCCAGGAAGAAACCCTAAATACAAAGTCAATACATCATTGCACATAAAAACGACTCCAGGGTGTCTGATGAAGTACTGTGACCTCATAGACACATGAAAAACTGGAAAAATTGTGGCACTCCATCTTTAATTATAGTAATTTATCCATTACAAACTATAAGCATATTACATTGGTTATAACATCAACTTAAAGCCTGGGGAAACAGCCTGCGCCTTCATTTGATCATCAAAGTACACAATAACGAGGACCTAAGTACTCACAAGGCAGCAAAATGCCCGTGCAGAATTATCTTCAGTTCTGGGCCGTTCTGGGGAGAGAGGCACCTCTAGAGACGGCCCTTCGTCCCTGGAGGCCGCCTCATCAGCTAATCCTGAGGCTGCGATAATAGTTAGCTTAACTTAAAGTCAAGCAAACTCCCCGACAGCTAATTAATTCTGCATATGCATAAGATCACGCTTATAGGATCATGTTGGATGAAGCTTGTGTTGTCCTTAAGGGATGAACATTTTATATTCTAAATGCACCACGTCTCTCTGTGTGTGTGTGTGTGTGCGTGTGTGTACGTACACTGTACGTTTGAAATCCACATAACTCGAAAACCGCCTTGACACACACGATCCACACCACCTCAGGGGGTGCGGTGCCCGACCTCGTCAGTCGGTGAGATACACCGTTGTCTCGAAAACACTACAAGAGCCTCTGCCCGGCCTCTACATAATATTACCGTCACCTTACTGTACTTACTAGAGACATGTACTGTAAGGGGACTGGGATGCATTGCCTCATAGCCCCCCCACCCCATTGCACAACAGGATGTCCAATGTCCAAATTGAATACAGGACATATCTGCACACAAACAACTTTATCAGGTATGGGGTTACACAGACTACAAACGTTTAAAAATATGAAGATGGGACAGTCTTTTCAACAATCAATCTACACATCAGACGGCATTCTGACACAACCTGTTTGGAGCCGCACAGCGCACACACACACACACACACACACACACACACACACACACACACACACACACACACACACACACACACACACACACAGAGGGGTTCCCCTCGTTACTAGGGCCACTTGCTGGGGGGGGGGGGGTGGCCCTCAGGAGACAGAGAATCACAGGCCGACATGGATTACAACAGAGAGATTAGTCTATGGGGAGAGAGAGAGAGAGAGAGAGAGAGAGAGAGAGAGAGAGAGAGAGAGAGAGAAGCTAAGGACAAGCTACACAGGGCCTTGAAATTAATGTGGTAAACTAAATGAGGTCCCTCTGGCTTTGCCTGCTCAAAATCTGCACGGCCTCTTATTGTGAAAGGCTATTGTAGAGCCTGTGGGATGTGAGGTCTTGATGATCTTCCAGGTCCTTAAAGTCTAATAACCCACTCTTTTTTTCTTTTCTTTTTTGTCCTCCTGAAATGTACAACCTGAAGTGATATTGCCTTGTCTGTCCCTGTTTGAGTGTGGACTTGATGTCATATGTAGAAAAAGGACTATACAGAGACATTGGAGATGGTGCCACATGGAGGGGGGATGAGGGAGGGAAGAGGGGTGGGGGAAAAATAAGAAGAAAATCTTGGGAACTGCTCTTGTGTCATATGTAAAAATGCTATATGTATTGTAATGCACTTTCCAAATAAAACAAATATTATATAAAAAAAAAAAAGTCTAATAACCGTCACGCACGTGACGTCGCACTATGAACCTGACAGGTGCAGGCGGTTAAAACAATCATCTGCCCCCGCCCCCCCGCTGCCAGATACAAATGGCAGTCTTTTAAATTCCCACCATGTGCTCTTCAATTTCCCTGGATTTAAGGATCAGCTGGTCGTCTCCTCCTCCTCCTGTCCAACCTAACCTAACCTAACCTAACAGACGGAAGCAAGGGAGCCACGTGAACCAATTCTAAAGTCAGGAGGAAACTCGGTGTTATAAATGGTCAAATTAATGGCCATGGTGAGATTGGCCCCGCTTGTGAAAACGTAATGTTAACAAAAAAACTGATGAACTAAGAATGTTTTGTATATGGAAAGAAAAAACAAAGTAATAAACTAAACTAATAAACTATAGTCCCGGCCCGGGCCGTCACTCCCTAATAATCCCTGTAGGTTGTGCGGGAGCACCACATTGTATCCCCTGTGAGATACACACATGAAGTCACTTCTTTACACCCGAGAGCTAGGAAGACTTCCACCAGCATGTTGTAATACAGCACTAGTGGTTCCCAAAGTGGGGTCCGGGGACCCCTAGGGGTACATGAGGGAGTTCCATGGTGTACCTATAGCTCAATTAGAGATAGTTATATGAACCAAATGGACCCTTATGGGTCTGTAACTCTGATTGTGAGCTTGTAGATCTGCTGTTTTCAGCATGCAACCAAGTGTAAAATGAGTTATACTGGATCTCTTGTTCACTATAGTCCCTTCCTAACATTTTAGTTTATCTGTTGACAAAATTGTAAATAAATGTATTCTTACTCTTAAGTCATCATTCAGTAGCTCAGTTCTCATTTAGTTTCCATTTAGTTTTCGTCAGTGAAAAAAGGTAGTCGACGAACATTTTTCGTCAAAAACAACAACACTGCTACCTTGAAAACACGACCAGGTGTTCGTTCGTGCTGTACTTCGTTTGGACTGTCTGGAAAAGCCACGCGCTCTGAATGTGGCCCGGTGTTACGTTGCCCCGGTGTCTAGGAAGTTAGGAACAGAACATTTGCATGACTGATGGTCAAGACATTTAGCAGGTCATTTTCACCGGGGTTTTTTTTTAGATTTTGAAGTTGATTATCTTTGAGCCCATGAAGCGTTCTGACATTAGAAACATAGCTTTTTCAGAAAACTGTCAGGATGTAGAAGACATTTTTAGAATCTGATCTCAGGTCAAAAATAGGTTAAGCACATGCTACTTCTGTCTGATTTTACTTCAGTCATGCTAGTGTTAAAAAAAAAAAGAAAGGCCAATGGCTGTAGGCAGCAAACAATTTGAATTGGTATAATGAATAAATATAATGTAATTAGTTGTACCCAAACAAGCAACCATAGTGGTTCAATGTAAGATTAGTGGGATTTACGTCGATGAGGGGGCAATTGCCTGCTTTGTCCAACGGGGGCAGGCAATGAGAGTTAACAAAAGGACAACAAAACTACAAACATGAATAAGAGTTCCTCTTAGGGCTGACATTAGGGGGAGGGGAGGGGGGGGGTGACTGTGTGAGAGATCGCCAGTGGCGCCTAAAAAGGTGCAGATGTTGCCTCTGCAGAATTAAGAATGAATGGAGGAATGACGGAGCCTAGGATGAGATACCACCACCTCTTGGGAAAAAAGCCTTTGTGAGACTGAGAGAGAGAGAGAGAGAGAGAGAGAGAGGGGTGGCGTGTTCCAGAGAGTCCCCCCTACCCAACTCCAGGAGGAGGAGAGGAGACGCCACAGCGCTGCTATGAAAGGGAGAGAGAGAGAGAGAGAGCGCGAGAGCGAGAGACCACCGTCCACTCTTTTGTTGTCCATCTGCTGTCTTTGGCTGTTCCGCCTCCCCTCTCTTGACAAGCTTAGCAGTGCCTCCCCCCACTCACTCACTCACTCACTCAGGTGTAATGACCATCACACCAGACATACAATTCCTCACTTTTCAGCGAGGGCACTCAAGCCCCCCACACTCCCATGACCCGAACCCGCTTTTAATTAGTACAGCAACAAGGGCTCAGTGGAGCGCTGGATTGTAGTAGGATAGAGTACACTTGTTGAGTGAAAAGCAATTATATCCATCTGCAGGTTGATCCCTAATACTACCCCAGTAGCTCCTTCTAAGAACACTGGTTCCCAAAGTGGGGTCCGGGGACCCCCAGGGGTCCTTGAGGAAGCTCCAGGGGGTCCCCAGCAAAATGATAAGTTTGGAACCAAAATGGACCCTTATGGGTCTGTAACTCTGAGAGTGTACAAATCTGGAACCAAATTGGTTCCATTTGTACACTGAGTTAAATTAACATTTTACAATATAAATTTGGGGGTCGCAGAGATAGAAATGCCATTAAATGGGGGACCCCAAACCTGGGGGTTTGACCTGAATTTTGAGCTGTAAAAATCTTCTGATATGGGGGTCCTTACTCCTTGGCATATATTTTCTAATGGGGGGTCCGTGGGCTAATGAGTGTCATTTAGGGGGTCCACTGATCTAGGATAGTGATTTGATGATAGAGGAGTAGGATAGTTACCACACACACACACACACACACACACACACACACACACACACAATTCTGTTGTACGATGGTGTGTCACACAGCTAAAATAGCCGATCTACAAGTGTGTTGTGAGCTTGTTGGCCTATGACAGGACTCTAAAAAGGGACGTTGTCAGATATGAAAAGGGCTCCATTTTTGTCACCGCTAAACCCCTTATCCCTAAACTTCTTTTCCTTTTTTTTTTTACTATTTTGAAAAACATTATTGAATAGTTCAACTAGCCAATCTACATCGACACGTTGTGAGCTTGGTAGACTGGCCATTTTAACTACCGGTATTCAAAAATGTTTTGCAAAATAGTAAAAGAAAAAAGGCTAAATTAGTTTAGGGATAAGGGGTTTAGCGGTGACAACAATTGAGCCCAAATTGTCCTTTCATTGTCAATGGCAAATTGTGACACGTGTTGAGACGAAAAGCTGTATATAGGAGGGGCTAGCGCTCCTCAAAAACAGGAGGTGAGGCGAGGAGGTGAGCTCTTTGGTAAACTAATAGTCTTCATCGATTCCAGAAGGTCCCACAAAGAGCACAGCTAAACTCAAGCAGACACACTGTCTGTCTGCCACACAGGAGAAGGAAGGGTCAGAGCAGGTCATCACTGACCGCACCAACCACCTGTCTGTCAATAGACCATCAGAGCCAATAGAAGCCACACTGACCGCACCAAACACCTGTCTGTCATAGACCATCAGGGCCAATGGGAGCCTCACCAACCACCTGTCCATCATAGACCCTCAGGGCCAATGGGAGCCTCACCAACCACCTGTCTGTCATAGACCATCAGAGCCAATAGAAGCCACACTGACCGCACCAACCACCTGTCCATCATAGACCCTCAGGGCCAATGGGAGCCACACACTTTTGTCGACTAAAACTAAGACGAAAAATGTTCGTCGACTACCTTTTTTCACTGACGAAAACTGAATGGAAACTAAATGAAAACTAAGCTACGATGACTAAAACTGAGACTTAAAATATATTGACAATTTCGTCAACAGACTAAAATGTTAGGAAGGGACTAGACAAGAGTCATTTTACACTTGGTTGCATGCCGAAAATAGCAGATCTACAAGCTCACAAGGCGTGGCGCTGCGACGCACTGTGAGCTTGTAGATCGGCTATTTACAGCAAGTGTAAAATCTGTCATTTCGGCAGCATCAAGGCCGGCCCGCCAAAATACATTTTAGTCGACTAAATCAACTGTATAGTCGACCAAAATCTTGTGATATTTAGTCGACTAAAAATAGACTAAAACTGAAACATTGCAGGTGCCTAAAATGTGACTAAAACTAAAATGAAAACTATCCAAGACACTCTATGACTAAAACTAAAATAAAGATGTGCCACCAAAAACAACACTGCTGCCTTGTTGCACTGTACCCTGCACAATTAGCACCGCTGGAAGACCAATATTCACTTAACCCATTCTGACCTGAGATCAGATTCATACGAGGTTTCCACTGGACACACACTGGGTCTGATTAACCCATTCTGACCTGAGATCAGATTCTAAAAATGTCAGTCGTTCTTCGATTTTTCAAAAATAGCAGACCTACAAGCTCGTAGCGCGCCACTCGGTGGCGCGCTATGAGCTTGTAGATCTGCTATTTTTAAATAGCTAAAGCATAACATGATGCTAAACACCAAAATGGGTTCCCGTTCAGAATGGGTTAAAGCAGCACTATGTAAGTTTTGAACAACTACACATAGAAGCACCTTATGTGACGTCCCGATCAAATGATAAAGTTACATTTTTAAGCAATAACAAACATACACTTTCATACATTCTCAATTCATTGTGCATGAAGTATTTCAAGAATTTAAAATCTTTTATCGTTTTAATCTTGATGATTATGGCGTACAGCTCATGAAAATCAAAAACTCCAATCACAACAAACTAGAATGTTTTACGAGAGCACTAAAAAAATGATTTTTTTAAACGAGAAATGTCGACTATCTGAAAAGTATATTGTAAAGTAATCGCTTCTGGAAAATAACAGAAGACATGTAACACATTATTACACTGTATTACACTGCTTTGACGTGTACACTGTGTAAATGTAGAGGTAAATAACAGCACAAAGAAAGTACCTCTCTGAATGTACCAAGTATCGCGAGACTTCCCACCGTTTCCTGTCTGTCAGTCAAATATCGCGATACCTCAGAGCCAGAAACGATACCTGCTGCCGTTTAGATCCTCAAATAAAGTTATATGCTTCTGTGCACTCTGTGCACATCGAAAAGAAAGTGATTAGAAAACAACCTGTGTCTTTTATATTAAATGGTGCATTTATATATAGCACCTTTATCCAAGGCGCTTTACAAAATTTGTGCATCAATTCACCCATTCACAATTCACTCATTCACACACATTCATACACCGGCGGCAGAAACCATGCAAGGCACCAACCAGCACATCAGGAGCAATTAGGGGTTCAGTTGTCTTGCTCAAGGACACTTCGACACCAACTCTGGGGGAGCCCACAGGGTTCGAACTGGCAACCTTGCGGTTGCCATCCGGCCACTCTACCCCCTGAGCCACCGCCGCCTCCTGAACCTGATTATATGACAAAAAGGGCTCAATTGTTCAGAAATAAATGTTTGTTATGAGCTGGGCCAGCCGGCTCCATTCACTCACTGGCCTGTATTTCATGGAACTTCCGGTGCGAGATTTGGGCTCCCATGAAAGTGTCCAGTCACGTGACCTGGTGACCATGACCTTTCCTTCTCTAAACTTCCTTGCGTCTATCTAACCTCAGCTGACACCAGATTAATAAAGTTTAACTCCTGCTTCTCGACTGTGCCGTATATTAAGAAGCTCTGTTTCAGCATAACCTCGAGTGGCCCTCGCTTCTCGCCCTCAGGGCGTTAATACAACCAGCAGGTTGCAGGATTGTCTGTTGCCGATGAAAGTCAGACTTTACAAGTGTGTCAAATGTTTTCTCAGTTATAGAAGATAGATAGATTAGACAGACCCACACAAGGTTTTCTTTCACTCTGAAGCTTAAACTGTGTATTTGGACCCAACAGTGTCAACATTAGCTTGATGAGGGGGGGGGGGGGGGGGGGGGGCACTTGAGGTTTTATGCTACGTGCACATACAAACACACTTAGCTCCACATAGGAGTGGCTAGCACCACTCAAAATAAATGTGCACAAGCGCGTGAGTCAAGCCCATTGGACTAAATCATTTTCACAAGTTCATCATGTGTCTGGCCCAGATGTAACACGCTGCAGTACCTATGATCATCCAGCAGGTCCATTGCGTTTTCAGGCCGGCTTGGTAGTGACTCACCAGTGTGTGTTTATTCACCCTCAATGTCAAAGACATGCCTTCCCTTGATTTGATTTATTGGCCATTTAATTCAGAAGGAGGATTCGGAATATTGACCTGGCAAAATGTGCAGAATATCAGAAGCTTGACTAAAAGATATTTGGGACGGTCCCATCTCTCAAATGACCTTGTTACTTTAACATCCTAGTTACAAGGACACACACACACACACACACACACACACACACACCTCTGCTGTCTCCTTGAATTGTCATTGTTTGGTGCAGCAGGGCAGTGTGATCATCACTCCCACCACATTGGCTCCCCTGAGTCTCCCTGCTCACTATGCGTGGTGAGGTATACAACGGACTAGGGTCCTGTTTCACCTACACTGGGATGGTCACCAAATACTTTACTACTCCAGTCCTCCAATTGTCACAATGTTGATTCATTTCCTATGCATGTTGTTCATATATATATATATATATATATATATACACACACACACACACACACACACACACACACACACACACACACACACACACACAGGAACACAGTTTTCTATCCCTATGAGCCACTATGGGTGGAACAACCAGCACTCCAGGAGAAGAATGACATATTTTTTAACACACAGTCAGGAAATAAGGTCATCCTGGTGCATTTCTACCGTTCTGTTCGGGTCACTGGGTTTCTGCCACCGACGTCAACGTGTTCAGCCTTATTTTTTTACACTTTAGGGGGTAATCTAATCTCTCTTAAATTAAAAGCGGGAGGACAGACAAAACAGATTTAGGTCTCATGCACAATTGGAAAATTGCACATGCAGTGTTCCTCCCTTCCGAGGAGATTATGGGGCTGGATGAGCTATGGTGTGTGTGAGACTGTGTGTGTGTGTGTGTGTGTGTGTGTGTGTGTGTGTGTGTGTGTGTGTGTGTGTGTGTGTGTGTGTGTGTGTGTGTGTGTGTGTGTGTGTGTGTGTGTGTGTGTGGCTGTGCATGATGACTCAGTGATGTGACTGCAGGACTAGGAAGGCAGACATCTCAAGAAGGTGACTTTCTCTCTCTCTATGCAACTACAGTACAAAATCTCTCTTGGATTCTGAAACTAATCACACACACACACACACACACACACACACACACACACACACGGTACATCTGTACAGGTCTGTAAAGGTCTATGTCTCCCTGACACCAACATGCCTGTGTTGGTGTCAACACTTTGGGAGCGAGTCTATTTATGTACAGTAAAATACAGTATGTATTGTACATTGTCTTTTTGATTAAATACTTCAACAGTTTTGCACACAAAAACGGTGGGACAGATTTAATATGATAACCCAATATTGTACAGCTGCTCGTTTCCTGTGTCACTGTCTGGAACTTGACTTTTATATCATTTCAACTCTGATCTACAAAACAATAAAATAATAAAGGAGTGCAGACTGCCTTGCCAGTTCAGCTGCCAGCCAACAGTACTTAAAAAGTCAACTGCAATCTTGACTCCCAGAGCCCAGTGTCGACTCTCCTGAAGTCTGCGACCTGCCTAATTTCCAACTGGTTAGCTGAGCTAATGTAAAGCATGTGGTCTTCGTGATGAATGATGCTGGAGAGAGGAGCAACCTAACAACAAGCCACTAGTCACTGACTGACTGTCACTGTGCTAACCTAAATCTGTCTCCCCCATCTGCCCCGAGGCTTCATTTTTAAAGTATTTCCTTGTTGTGATAATCGGGACAGCCCGTTGTCAAAACGTCACAAAAAGCCACGGCATTATTTAAGCAGTATGCGACCTAATGCGCGAAGCAATGCAGCTGTGCGATCATAGCGTCCCTTTGCTTTTAAGGTTATCTGACTGGTCCTGCTATACTAGCAAGATGCTAAATGAATGGGAGGGGGTTGGGCTATGTGATACCTCCACACTGGTTACCTATCGAATGAAGTGACTCCAGTCGTATAGATGCAGATGCATGTCTTAATGTTTTGACTAACGGGGCTTTAAAACAAGGCAACAAAATGAGAGGTAATTTTTGATTTATTTATCTTTTAGCAGTTGATCTAAATGGTAAATATTTCACTATCCCCACAAAGACAATAACCGTCGGGAATGAATCAATGAAACCACAAACAAACACCACCAAACACAGCGAGCGACCTCTGGGGGGCACAGTATTCAATAGGTCACTGATTCCGGTGTACCAAACGTTGCCCCGCAGTTTGACCAGTGATAAAGCTAGTGAGGGTATTTAATTGGACTCACCTGATTGTAGTGCACCCTGAAAGGGGTCAGGTAGTTGGAGTTGGTGCACGGCCCCACTTCAATGTTATTGATCTGTTCCATACTGGCTGGCTTGGCGGCCCAACGCTGCTTCTCCCCTTAGTGCACTGAAAAGACCACTCTCTCCCTGGTTAGCTGCACAACTGCAAGCGCAGTGAAGGAATTTCTCTACGGAAGCCTAGAAGGGACAGCGCGATAAAAACAAATTCAATTTATATTATACGATAACATAATAATGTAGATCTGGCTGGGGGGAGTTCAAACTATATTTGCACGCAAACAAAAATGCGCACGGGGCTGCTTCATTCTTTAATATACAAAAAAAAAGAAAGAAGAAGGTATTGAGCTGTGCTTGAAATGTACTGTAATTCTGCAAACTGTTGATAAATATTTCAATCAATCAGTCAACAAAAAAGGACAAAGAGCAAACACGTTTTATTTTGTCACTCTTTGTTTGTTTGTTTGTTTGTTTGTTTGTTTGTTTGTTTGTTTGATTGATTGATTGATTGAAGTAACAGATTGGAGAATTACAGTACATTTCAAGCACAACTCAATACAAAACTGTGAACTGTGGACAACACCAAAAGCATTACACTTGTTTACAATAGGGTCCACCATGTTCAATAACATTTAGAGACGTATGGTACAAATATGCACTTCTATTAAGCCAAAAACAGGAAATCATCATGTAGGAGGTAAAAAGGGGAAAAAAACATATACAGTGAGGGGGAAAAGGGGTGGGTGGGGGATTCAGATTTTACGGGGGCCAGTTTTGAATTGTAGCCGTCCGTAGGGGCCCTTTGAGAGCGGTTTTGAAGGAGTCAAGGGATTTGCATGTCTTAATGACTGTTGGTAGGGCGTTCTATATTTTGGTAGCAGGAGGGAAATGAATTTAGTCCCTTGTTTGTGCAGAATTTGGGTTGCACATTGTTGAACTTCCTCAGGTGTTGTGGGTGTGGACTTGGTGGTGCATCGAATCTAGTGGACCAAGATGCTGTACTCTGTCGTCAACCCTGGGCCATTCGAGCCTGTCAAAGTGGGCAGGGGTGAGGTGGGTTCGGGGAGTGAGGCCAAGTAGCAGCCTGACCAGTTGGGTTTGGGAAGTCTGGAGCCTTGTTTTAAGGGCCTTTGAGGTGCTTTGGTACCAAGAGGTGCATGCATAGTCGAAGAAACCTTGTACGAGGGCTCCTGTTAGGGTCTTCAAGGTGTTTGTTTGGGGTTTTTTACCAGTGAGGAGTATAGGATTTGGTTGACTTTTTTGACTACGTTGGTACCTTGGTGGCCCTTTTATCACCGGAAAGATTTGCCTCCAGGATGAAACCTATAGGTAGGTAATTTCATCTTTTTATGTGAAAGTATTGTCACCCACTCTAACCAATTTAAGAAGCCATATATCTGCCTAGCTCAGCTGAGATTACTATTTGATCCAAACAGAATGGATTCCGTTTTTCCCGCAGGTGTAAAGATAGTTTGTTATCAGCGAAAAGATGATTAGAGCAATGCGCTTTCTTTATCATACTACTAGCTGAAAATAAGTGAATAGCAGCCTGTAAGTGCTAGTTTGTCAGCTTTCGACCTTTTGTATAATAAACTCACTGATGCACCCATTCTGTGGGTTTAGGTGTACGCAGTAGGAAGAATGTCACTGTCCACTTGGTACATTCATTTGCTTTGCTTTTATTTCAAGTAAAATGCATGGTACAAACATCTTCCATGTTGCTGGTAAAAACCATGTATCCACAAAGTGCATGAATTCCCCTCACAGGCTGTCCATAATTAAGCCCTAGGCCTGGAGGCGTGCCCGTCTATGCCCAACCCACTAACCCAATTAACCAAGTATCTTCAGAATATTCTTGGCTAAATAATAACAGAAATAATAATCAAAAAACACAGTGAATTGGCTTCTACAGCAGCCTATATGTTATGTGATGTCTCCAAGACCAGCAGTATAGCCTAATGTCTGTGATGGTCCCGGGTCAAAAACAAAACATCTGGTTGAAATGAAGGTCCACAAAAAAACAGGCCAAGTTGAGTACTTGAGACTTCTTGAGGAGAGGGTATGGGACTTTGATCTATGATTATGTATCAGGTAGGCCTACAGTACACTGTTTACAAAACATAGACACTAATCATCCACCAAGGGGGTGCCCCCTGAATTAATTAGGCAGGTCCTCTGTGGAGCCCATCTCTCTGAGGGAGGGAGGGAAGAAAATAGGTTGTATGACCCAATTTAACTATATCTCATAGGAATTTGAAGTCATTATCTATTATGTAAAGCGCCTTGGATAAAGGCGCTATATAAATGCACCATTTACCATTATGTTTATGTGCTTAGTTTAAGCGTTCAAATCAAACGTGTATAGGCTAAGGGGTTAGACTTTACAAGTGTGTCAAATGTTTTCTCAGTTATAGAAGATAGATAGATATAGATTAGACAGACCCAGTGACCCACACAAGGTTTTCTTTCACTCTGAAGCTTAAACTGTGTATTCGGACCCAACAGTGTCTCTCTCTTATCACATAAAACATTAGCTTGACGAGGTTTCCCATTCATAAAATGCTGAGTAATGAATAAGGTGGGTGTATATAAGGGCCCTGTCTCGCTAACCAGGCCCTTAGAAGGAAGCTAGATGATGTCACCTATAGCTGCTTATATCCAACATGCTTCATAATGGAAAAGATTATGTTGAATTGCAATCTCGACTGGTCCAACTTCCCCTCCACCAAGGGAGCCCCGTACTCCCACCCACAAACACAAGGACAGGATGTAACACTTTTGCTAGCTGATTTACATCTAACTAAATACAGGGCCTATATAGACAAAACAATGTGGGGGCCCATGAAGAGGAACCGGCGTCTTTCTGAAGGGCAGGGACCCATTTATATTGGCCAAGCTGCAGGGCCCGATAAGCTGGGAGGGAAGGTCCATTTCAAGCATTGTACTGTGGAGTCATTATAATTTATACTTCATTGCATATCGGTGTTGTGTGTACTGTGTGTGCTGTACAGACAGTTTAAGATAGCAACGTGTAGCAGTGTGACACGTTGTGAGGTTGTAGATTAGCTATTTTTGGTGCACGACACCGGTGTGCAAATGTCAAATGAAATAAGTATAATTTAAATTACCCAGAAAAGTCCCCAAAATCTCCACTATTACATAACACTTGTGTGAAGTGAGGGGCTATATATATATATATATCACATAAATTCAGTTGTCATCTTACATGTTTCATGGTGAAAAGATGAGTTTTTTAAACATTGTATCATGGTTAAAAGATGTTGAAGAAGTATACATTTTTTATTGGAAGATGTATAACGACAAGAGCGCCCCTCACTTCACACAGGTGTGAATTTTTAAATGCTAATTGTATTTGCCAAACCTTAACCTTAACCATAACCATAACCACTAACCACTAACCACTAACCCTAATCCAAAACCCCTTCCCTTATGTTAAATGTAACCCTAACCTGAACCCATCACCAGAACCCCAATCTGAGAACCCATCGTCAAAACATAAAGGAAAAACAGCTAGCACCCTCTTTTCCCTTGAATTTGACGGAGACTACCAGAATCCTAAACCATACATTGTTACCCAAATCTAAAAATCCCTTTAGGCCTATACCCATAAAAAAAACACCCCTTTTTTCTCATGGGGATCAGACCAATGTCCCCACAAGATCAGTTGCTTCTGGTGTTACTTCCCAGCTATGATGTACAACAGTACACATAACATATACACACTACTACACAGACGCCAAAGAATGAGTACGTCTACGTTTGGCTCTGTGGGAGAGATCTAGCACTCAGAAGAAACCCATGCACATGATTAATTGAGTTGCTCTAAGAAGGCAGGAACTGATCCATGATGGTTTGAGCGTTTGACACAAACCAAATGAATATTTCATGCGCTCGCATATTTCTTTTATTTCCCCCCAAAATTCTCCAGATTAGATTTCCTGCAGAGTGAGGCTTATGATCGCAAGCAGGGGTCATATCTCCATGTTGGCTTGTGATGGACATTTTTGTCAACATTTCATTTTTGCCACGGCCATGAGCGGACAAAGATATAGACAAAGATAGACCATAACAGGTCTGTAACTCTGAGAGTGTTCAAATGGAACACTCTCAGAGTTAAGGGGGTCCTTGCAAATAAAACATTTGAGAACCACCTAGTATTAGTTGGACATAGTGATAGTAAATAATTGTCATACTGTAGGCTATACATATTCTGAAGAAAACCTGGAGACTTGACATTCAGTAAGTGGATGTTATGATCAAAATAAGAACATTATAATGGTGTGTAAAACTAACAGAAAATCAAAAATGTTGCCACGGACAAGACCAAGTCTTTGCCACGGACACATGTCCGTGTACGGACATGTTGGTGTCCCCTGATCACAAGTATTCAGTCTCTGGGGGCTAGCAGTATATTCTTGCCTAATTGTCCATGAGTAGCTGTCTGTCTGCCTGTCTATGAGTAGCTGTCTGCCTGCCTGCCTAATTGTCCACGAGTAGCTGTCTGTCTGCCTGTCTATGAGTAGCTGTCTGCCTTCCTGCCTGTCCAATTGTCCATGAGTAGCTGTCTGTCTGTCTAAATACAATAAACACAATTTGCCTGAAAATAGATTACCCAGCTATGACCTTTTTCATGAAAAAAAATGAGTAGTGATATGGCTGACTGAGTAAAATAAAACAATCTACCTGAAAATAGATAGCTTTAAGTGAAGAGCAATTTCCGCAATTTCCGCAATTACCATTTCCGCAATTTCCATTTCCGCAATTTCCATTTCCTCAAAAATTATGTCAGGGAATAGGGATACACAGTATATGTCTTTCATTTGCATTGCATCTCCCCCCCCCCAAGCTTTTATTTTCGTTCGAGTAATAGTACAACTCTAATAGTATTACTTATAATAATGTAATTAAAGATAACTTCATTCAGATTTATTTATTTTTATTTCATTTTCCAGATTTTTTTTTCTTCTTTTTTTTAGATTTTCATTGGTGGGCCAGTCATAATGGTCCCGCGGGCCTGATGTGGCCCGCGGGCCTGAGGTTGAGTATCACTGCTGTACTGTATGTGGCATGCGCCTGGACCACTATAGGCCACCGGGCGCCCCCATACAAACATATACTTGTGACAATTTTGCACAATCATGTTCTTAATACCATGCAGGCATTTGAATGTAAATGACAGGTTGATTGATTGATTGAAATATTTATTAGCAGTTTGCAGAATTACAGTACATTTCAAGCACAACTCAATACAAAGACTGTTAACTGTGAGTGGGCGACCCAATAAAGCATTACACAGCATTACAAGAGGGTCAATTCATCAAAACATTTAGAGACGTACAAATAGACACTTCTATATATAATATAGCCAAAGAACAGAACAGGAATTCAACAGCATTTTCCTTTGCCCTGGTTCGCTTTGCGGTTCTTATCTGTTTGTTCATGTATCAGATTGTTTTGGGGGGAAAGCTTTTGAACTCAAAATAAGTTAATGGAGGAGAGTTCAAGAGTATGATGAGTTTCACGAGTAGAACTGTTTTTATTTACTGTTAAGTTAAATCACACATTATGACACATCAGGACAAAAGTTATAAATTGTAGTGAAGAGAATCTTTATGCCAGGGGCCTGTAATACTTTATACTTTCAAGGACTCCAGTTGAACGGCCGGGTCTCCTTTAAAAAGGGCCCAAAGCCCTTATCTACTGGTCCTGGAGGCGACCACGACGTGTTAATCCCATCCTTCCAAGAACACGTTGGTCCGGGGCCCCCTCTCAGTCATGCCAAATTAACGTCCGCAGGCGGCTGAGGCAAGCCAGACTTCCTTTGGGCTTAGCCCCAATGCCAAAACTGGAGCTTCCCTATAGGTCATAGAGCCTTGGATCTTCTTCCTGTCTGTCTGTCTGTCCCCCCCCCCCACTTTTGTCATTCCTGCTGTCTCTCTCTCTCTCTCTGTGTGTTTCTGCCTCACATGTCTCTAGTTCATTCATCATCATTTTCTAGGACTGTCACATACACCCCTTTTATCACTCCTGTCACTCCTGTCACTCCTTCTAAGACATGTCAGTTGATTTATAATTTGGATATTACGGCTCAGTATTGCTGCCATTAAATAATACATAACGCCGATATCATTTCTGCTACTTATGTGTACAAATACAGCTGATATGATATGATTGTAATATCATGGGGTCTGCTCACACGGGGACCATTTTCAGATTCAGTCAATGTTATTTAAACATGTGGAATAACCCTAATTCTTAAACAGAGAATAGAAAAGAAACTTGAAGTGGTCTATCCATAGCATAGTTTATCAGCAGGGGTCAAGCAGGGATTTGGGTCGGGGGCCCTGGACGAGAGCCCGCGGGCCCCCCGAGGGCCCCGGGGAATGCACTTAACCCAAGGTGCCTGCTGCTCCTCTGTTAGCGGACTCGGGGTGTGGGGCGCGACGGGCCCATTATCGATCCATGCACCGTTTGGGATGCTCAGACAGTCACCACCCCACTCGTCTTGGGGACGCTCCTAAATCCTCCCACACGAGCAGGGATTAGCCCATTCTGAACGGGAACCCATTTTGGTGTTAGCATCATGTTATGCTTTAACTATTGAAAAATAGCAGATCTACAAGCTCATAGCGCGCCACCGAGTGGCGCGCTACGAGCTTGTAGGTCTGCTATTTTTGAAAAGTCAATGAACGACTGACATTTTTAGAATCTGATCTCAGGTCAGAATGGGTTATAATCAGACCAGTGTGTGTCCAGTGGAAACCTCGTATGAATCTGATCTCAGGTCAGAATGGGTTAAGAAAATAGTACCGCTTGTCGCCAGGACACTCGATAACGTGCCACAGAAGTCTGCATGTTGTGTTGTGTTGTGTTGGATGAGGTCGTGATGTGTGAGAGAGTGCATCTCATTTTTGAATGAGATGTCATTTTCTACTAGTTAATTGCTAGGTTCATGTTTGCGTTACACTCATGGCTTGCTTGCAACTGTTGCACACTGATGAAGGCTGCATGCATAGCCCAAACATTTGTTGTCCCTGTTCAAAAATGAAATAAATATTTTGAACCGAAGTCTTGGTGTGTGTGTGCGACCCACTACTACCGTTATTTTTTATATGTTTTGAACGGGTAGCGCACCTACAGTCAGAGCGTGGTGGTCACATGAAGAGTAATTTATTGCTTGTAACTGTGAAATAATCATTTTTTTAATATTTTCTAATAATAATATTCTAAACACTGATATGATTGTGATTGATGATGAATTGTGTTACAGTATATCCCTTATGGAGGAAAGAGGCTTCTCAGTGTGAAAGCCTCCACGTTACAATATCTAAAAGGACTCATTTGAAATGGAGATGTATAGCCTCTGAAATGACACTTTGGTAGAACAGACTTAACGTAATACTTATTCACAGCTATGGGAGTGAATTCTTCATCTACAAAGTACAGCACTTGTCAGATATCAGCTACACGTTTAAGAGACGTTGAGTTAAGACTGAGATTAAATAAACTGGTGCGATCATATCTGTGAAACAATCATCAAGTTCCAACATTTGTGACATGAGCTATCTACCACATTCATGGTATCATGTCACAAGCCCCAACATTCTGAGTTGAGCAGATCTGTCCAGCAGAGAGCTGTGAACGAGTATCGCCTGCTGGCTCCGTTCAGATGAGGAGTGGAACCAGCATACAGAGCTGTGAATGAGTGTCGCCTGTTGGCTCCGTTCAGATGAGGAACCAGGGGTTCAAAAGGAAAAGGTCAGCTGCTGAGAGATCGGGTGGAGTAAGATGAACAGAGCCGCAAACTGGACGTGACACAATGCGAGCAGGTGTGTTTGAAAACGGCTGGACGAGGATAAAAATGGCTGCCGTAGTGCACTTCAAAAGCAGCTCTCTCCCCCGTTTCCAGGTATGGGCCTGAATTAAGGGAACCCGATCTGTGTGGAACTCATGTCTGGTGAATAGACACCCTCTACACCCACCCCCCCCCCCCAGTCCTCGTCCTCTGCAAGACCCAAGTCCCAAGGCCTTTGTAATGGAAAACCTCCGCTGTTGGCCCCTCATATTTTTAGGCGAGCCTATTATTGTTCTGTTCTCTTGTAGCTATAGCGTGCCCCAGGATGTGTTCCTTCCAACAAGGTCAGAATTCCTGTTTTGTCATCATTATTCCGCGAGAGAATGGGCACCCCACCCACACAACGCCTTCTGGTTCACTATAGGTTCCTGGTGTACTTGTTTGTGTTGCACAGACGCAAATAGGACTAAAGGTCGGCAGAGACCTCGTCCATCCTTTGATGGACAAGGTTCAGATGCTCAATGCAAAACCTTGACAATGTGGCCATCGTCAACGTTGGATTGTGATCATTTACAATTTGATGTAAAAAAAAAAAAAAGCTATATACTGTATGTTTTTGTTTTTTAAACATAACACACAAAAACACAAAAACTACAAATGCAATTGATCGATTGATTGAAAATTGTATTCACAGTTTGTAGAATGGGTACAGTTCAAACGAAGGTCAATACAAAATCTTCCACTAAGACTTGTTTACATCAGGGTACTCCATTTACAATTCATCAGAACACTAAAGACGTACAAATATACTGTACACTTCTATGAAAAAAAGGAAATCATCTTAATATACAGTTAAATAAAGTAAAAAGGGAAAAACATGTACAGTATGGAAAAAAGGGGAGGGGGAGACTGACTTTTTTTACAGAGGCCAGTTTCGAATTGCAGCTCTTTTGGTTTTGAAGGAGTCTAGGGATTCCCATATCTTAATGGCTGTTGGTAGGGCGTTCCACATTTTAGTGGCATAGGAAGCTAAATTAATTGAATCCCTTTGTTTGGGCCGAATCTGGGTTTGCGCGTGGTTTGTTGAACTCCCTCTGGTGTTGTGATTGTGGACTTTGTTGATACTAAAGCAAGACACTTAAACTACTGCTCCACGTTCATCTGGATTGAAGAGGTTCATTCAGCACATATTGAGCACGTTCAGCAGTTTCAACTGGTTTGAGCAGAAACTGAATTTCTCCCACAGGAGCAAGTATAGGTCAATATTAAATATGACCTATACTGAATATCCAGCAAAGGGGTTTATGAGATTTGCTCCGGACAAACAGACAGCTATAGCCTCCTACAGAACAAAAAGATATCTCCAAGAAATCTGACACCTACATTTTGTAGGATGAGTTGGGGGCATCTGTCTCTGTCTCCATCAGGTGGTCCATTAAGAAATGTAAAAAAAGAAAAACAACAACTACATAACAACTATACAAGCTTTAGAATATATCATAATAATCCACAAGTTAATTGCAATAAAACATTATAAAAAAAATCAGTTCAGTAAAGGAATCAATCATTTTGTCTATTTGACGCTTCGTCGCACAGAAACCGCTGACATCAACAAACCAACGTACCATAATATTACTATGCGCATAATAAATCAGTGGATTCATTAATAACACCATTTCACATGAAATCCCCCTCCCTATGCGGATGTCACTCACTGACCAGCCAGGCAAATAAAAATAAAAAAAGAGGAAATTCCTCAAAGAATTGTTCCTCTATATGACTCTGATAATGAGCCCCCTGAATAAGTTTCACCACCTCTGGATAACAGGCTATCCCGAGGCTGACGGATCCATTGAGCCTTGATCTCCCTGACTATGGGACAGCTGCCCCTGCTGCTCCGTTCCCCTGCTGAGAGGGAGCCTATTTTAACAAGCCAGACCCATTGTCTTTTCCCTGTAATGGTCAGGGAATGTGGCTAACTCCTTGGGTCACATTGTCTTTATTTGTGTGCCTCTGTGTGTGTGTGTGTGTGTGTGTGTGTGTAGAAATGAGGGTGAGTGCGCCCGTCCCTGTAATTTGCATCGCTATGGGAACACACATGCCACCAACACTAATTACCTGCCTGAAAGGCCCCAATTGAGACGGTGTCTCATGTCACGTAACGTGATATAACCCTTAGCTTCTGGGCCGCTTCACAGCTGTGGGCGTGACCTGTGGGCCGGTTTGGGCGAACAAAAACAAACAAGAACTTTATGATCAATGGCTTTATATCAGAAAATAAAGCAGGTTGTATTATGAGACCCGGTTTGGACCAGACTGCCCCCCCCCCCCCCCCCCCCCGGGGGCCCCTAATGTGATATTCTGACGGCAGATCCCTGATCAGTGTTTGTGCCGTGAGGTTTGGTGAGGATTGGAACGACGGTGCACCTGTGGCACACATGGCCCCTGGTGTGGCTACTCTGGTGGCAGATCCCTGATCAGTGTTTGTGCCAAGTTTGGTGCGGATTGGACCAACGGTGTGCCTTGCAAGTGTGCTTGTTACGTTTGTGATGTTCACCTGCCCGCCCGACCAGCCACTAGGCAATTTTAATATGGGATATATGCATATAGTGCCTTTATCCAAAGTGCTTTACATTCACACATTCACTCACATTTACACACAGACGGCGGAGGAAACCATGCCAGGCACCAACCTGCTCGTCGGGAGCAAAACATAAGGAAAATATGCATGGAGGTACTCCATGGTACCCTGTGTGCACTGTGCACACTTGTCTTCAACACTAACCCAGGGGGATTCTTAACCCAGGAACCATTCAATTCCCAAGCGGTGGCTTTACCACCTGAGCCACTGCTGCTCAGGTAGACTCTGGAGCTGGTCTGTGTAGATCTGACTTATTTCCCCCCTCGAGGCTGTGCCCTGCCTTGGCTTCCACAGTATAGTCGAACACAGTGGCCGGCCAGCACGCTTCGGATGATCGATATGCTCCTTCATCTTGTCTGTTGCTCTCGACATGCTGTCGTAGAGGGCAACGTTCCATATGTGGTCCTGCATCAAGACATGGGTCACTCTCAGTGATGTCAATATAGCAGTCGTCTATAGTGACTTCTCTGCCTCATATAGATGTTGTTTATGAGGTCAAGCACAAGGTGGTCAATAGGGGCATATTTCAGGACCTCTGTGACCACCTCTGTCTTCTCCACAGCTCTTTATACACTTCCAGTGCTAATGGTCAGGAGCGTGTCGGCTCCATCATGGCGTTGTTGATTCTGAACAGTTGGTTATGTTCAATAACACACAGACAGCGAGCTTAATGGTATATCAGAACCCTCCCCCCGGCCAACCAAAACTATATCCTTACACACGTCACCTGGACACACAAGAAAGATGGACGTGACCCAGTCCTTTTATATGTGTATAGGCCTATATTCCTGTTTTATATTTCTTGGTGCCGTTATATTTCTAAGTGGTTTTGTGTTGTCAAGTTAAAAACATGGATCAAATGGGAATGGTGTGGCTTCATGTGTGGCGTTTGTACCGAGGTTCAATTATCTAAAGTCCAATAAAGAAGCTATATAGTGTAGAGTAGACAGAAGTTAAATGGAACCCAATACACATTTAATTAATACAAGGGAACATCCCCTTCATGATATGAATATGAACAGCAAATGAACATGAATAAAAGCAGATATATATACGACCTGTTATATTGAGAATCTATTGAGATTCTCTCCATATCAGTCCGTTGGTTATCGGGGCGCCCCTTGAAGGGGCTCGCCAGAGGAGTCATGTCTGTCCTGGAGAGCTCTGACGTGTCTCTACTTTTTCAGACACTATATAGAAATCTCTCAGTCTCTCTGCAGTGACCATGATAAGCACAGCTAGTGTGCACACTCTTTTAAGTAATGGTTGATGCTCCAAAGATCTACTTTGTACCATCAGGCGTCAGTGACGTATGATCTATATGTCTATGACTTCAAATTTGTACTACTAATACTACTGTGACCTATAGACAGCTAGCTCCGTACAAAACTATGCTGCAGTAGCTCCCTACAATACTATGCTGTAAAAATGGCAACTTGGACAAGGAATTAGTTCCCATTGTCCTATAACTGTTAAATAATCCCTCAAGAGTCATCACGAGCACAAACAAGTGCGTCAAACAAGGCCTTGATGACAGAATCATCCGTGCTGTACTGTGTACATGAGGTGCCGAGTTATTTAGTATAATGTGACACCTGGCATTCAATGAGCAATACATCATACATAATTATGATTCCCTGGAGGAGCAGTGTGTAATAATATATTGAGAAATTATACGATTATCAAAATAATAACAATTATTAGGGATGTCCCGATTGGATCGGGTGATCGGAAATCGCCATTTGAGATTGTCTCAAATGGTGATTTACTATGTGTTTCATTGTGTGTGTGTGTGTGCATAAAGTATGCAGGGATGTACAGTACTGTACATGCATGTGTACAGTACTGTACAGTAACATGACAGGAGTGTACAGTGTATGCACACATGGGGAAAGCAATGGGGCTTTCCCTGCTGTACTTCTTATTATGAGCCCATACCATATTGTGTGTGCAATGTCTGAACTGTGAAGAATGAATCCATTGTGTGCGGGCTACAATACTGGCCCTTCCTTTGGGCATTCTGCTCTAAAACGACCAGCACTTTATTTAAACAGCGCTGCCTTTATCTTTCTCTGAGTGTATGAGTGAAGCTGTCACAGTCGGACCCCACCAGTACCGCCAGATAGTTATGATAAGCGTATGATTGGGTGGTGTTTCGATGTAGAAACACAGGGGGGGGGGGAGCCCAGAGGAAGTACGGGACAATGGGGGGGTTATTACAAAAGACAGTCTCTCAGAGTCAGGACATTTACAGCAGCATGTTGTGGGATCAGAGGAAAAAGGCTTTTCCCAAAATGGCTGATCTTTACCAATTAAAGTCTGACACCGAGAGAGAGACTTACAGTAAGCAGGAACAAAAGATAATAATCAAAATAGTCTTCATGAATCATACGTATGCTAAGAATCTAACAGTGGAATATCTACTGTATATAATATACTATGCATATCTACATAAAATGCCATCTAAGTTACATAAGTTGAGCCTTTGCGTACGCCTGTAAGGTTGTCGGGGAAATGGCAAGTGCTACGGGCTAAGATGGAGTCTGAAGAGGTGGGTTTTCAGACTACGGCGGAAGATTGGGACTAGTGAGTCTGACTCTGCAGTTCTGATTGCAATGGGAAGTGCATTCCATAGTTTTGGAGGCAGAAGGGAGAAACGCTTGGGACGTGTGGAGCGTTGTCCCGGTGTTTTTTTAGTGAAGGTATAGGTCCAACATGCAAATGCCTCCAGCAGGTCTAGTCAAATTAAGTGACTCATCTGAATCAAAGTGATGAACATTAAATCAAATCATATTATGTTGCCAGCTTAAAATAGGAATTGCCAGGTACCGTATATCAAATTGCCTCACTGTTTGTTTTGCTGCAGGTATTACAAAAGAGTACACTACAATAAATCAAAGAATTCTTCTGAAAGAACAAAATGTGATATGTGGTCACATGATTCATCGAGTTCTTCTCAAGTTCATAATGTGAACACGTCTGTGTGTGCACGCAATGTTTGTGTGCGTGTGTTTGCCACTTTAAATTGTTTTGGGTCATTATTGTAATACAGCTTGAACCATTACTGCTTAATTACCCTGCCTGCAGAAATGTGTGGCAGGGTAAAAAAAAAACATCAACATCACAATTAATTTGTCCTATCTCAGGTATAGAGCCTTATTTAGTTAATGAGGCACTGCTCTCATTCTGGATCAGAACTACTGTCTGAAAATTAAGACGAATCTTCATGGAAATAATGCATGAAAAGCCCCAATCCTATAATCAGAAAATAGGAAACAGTCCTGATAATCTTTTCAATTAAAACTACGAGGACAAACGTTATTGTATGTTGCCACTTTTGCCAGCTTCCCTCTTTCAAGGATGGTGTGTCTTTCGTGTGGTTGAACCTCCAGTGCTACCTGTAGCCTCTATATTGACTTAATTCATAAACCTCAAAGCTGCGCCTGCTGCCAGCCAGCATGGCAGGAAAGTGACATTTTGTGTACCTGCATGTACCCGATCACACTTTCCCTGTCAGCGGGTGACACTGATGAGGTTACAGAGGTGAAGCACTACCCTGGAGCCATGGTGCTTAAACAGATTGGAGCTGCTCTGCTGGAGGCTTAGTGTTCTTAGATGACATTAAGGCCTTTGTGTGGTGATAATGTGTCACCCAATTTGATAATAATCAATGTGACCCTCGGGTATAAGGAAAGAACTGTTTCATTTCACTTTTGATAGGTGATGATGTACTTTATGTCAAGGAGGATCAGATGCAAGCTACAAAATATGTATAATAATGTGTGTGTGTGTGTGTGTGTGTGTGTGTGTGTGTGTGTGTGTGTGTGTGTGTGTGTGTGTGTGTGTGTGTGTGTAATATGCTTTATCTTATGGTGTCGTCCACGGTCCACAGTTAGGTTTTGTATCGAGCTGTGCTTGAAATGTACTGTAATTCTCCAATCTGTTAATAAATACATCAATCAATCAATCAATAATGAAACTTTACTGTCATGTCTTAGCCAGGATTTGAGCTGTAATTCTAACCACTGAGTTAATAGAGGTTAAAAAATAATAATTATGAGTTTCAGGCGGTACCACTTTGGTCCTACCAGCCAATAGGATAACATTATGAGATTCAGGCGGTACCACTTTGGTCCTACCAGCCAATAGGATAACATTATGAGATTCAGGCGGGACCACTTTGGTCCTACCAGCCAATAGGATAACATTATGAGATTCAGGCGGTACCACTTTGGTCCTACCAGCCAATAGGATAACATTATGAGATTCAGGCGGTACCACTTTGGTCCTACCAGCCAATAGGATAACATTTTCTCAATAGAAGAACAGGGAGACCAAATGCAGCCACTGTGTTATATAATATAATACAATACTCTACGATAGATGGTTCCATCAAAATGTGGACGAAATGTAAAAAATATAAATAAATTCTTACATAGTGTTTAAACTTTAGTATTAGTGAATTAAAAGTAGGGGTGCATACTTAGTTAGTTTAGACAGTTTGGTTTAGACTAGTCATTGGTTAGACCAGTCCTACAACTACAACCTACTGTATCTCAAACCCTCACCCTAAACCTAACCTCCCACGGGGCAGCACACCTAAACCTTAACCCATAACCAATGACTAGTCTAAACTAAGTATGCGCCCCAAGTAAACGTTTACAGTGTGATAAGTCATAACATTGATTATAGAGGCTATATTTCTGCATGAATATGATCACAGGTGTGCCGTGAAACTTGTCCTTTGGTGTGCCAAAAAGTTTGAAAACCTCTCACTGCCGTATGTATATGTTTTGACAGGAAGCGCTAACCTTTCCTGGGGGAAAGAGATAAGATGATAACCCCCCCCCCCCCCCCCACCCTGATGGCTCACTTGTGGGCAACGGTGTGGAAAGTCCAACGTTGACCCTTGACCCGGGAGACTAGGGAGGGGAGTGGAGGTCCTGAGCGCTACGCTGCCCTGCCCCCCCCCCCCTCGGCGCCCCGTCTCTGACCACCCGACCTCTCAGATGACCTTTGGGACACGGTCCTTGTCAGTCACGTCTTGCCCCGGAACGGTCAGTCACGAAAGGAAGGCTTTGGAGGGCGCGTATATGGGTCACTCATTTCTGTTAGTATGTCTGCATTATGCTGTGGTCACACCTATAGGGTGAGCAGATGTCCCTCTTTGCGTGGGACAGTCCCTCATTTCTCAAAGACTTTTCAGGCGTCCCACAAATTGAGACTCTGTCCCACATTGTGACTGGCAGGCAAATGTTCAAATACCCTAATAGTTTAGTCCCCTAATAGTTGGCCTTCTGTTGTAAAGCTCTCTCATTGACTCTTCCTGCAAGATGTGTTTTTAAGCCTGTTAATTAAATAGCATAAAAATAAAAAATAAAGCATGATTTTAAAACAATGTGAGACACCAGAGGAGTTTATTAATGACAGCCAATAGAGTGTGGCAGTCCCTCCCCCTTTCAGAACGACGAGTGGCCCAGGAAATTAATCCCAATGCATTTCTCCCATAGGCTTTTCTTAAAGTATTTATTTAAAGACGGTTACGCCGCGGACAAAGCCAACTCTGATCGTGAACAAATCATGACAATGAACACAATATTTTGGGCCGATCAAATCATTAGAAAGAAGAAAATAAAGGCAGGAGACAACACTATTTGTTTTGTTTTTCTTCTTATAAATTATTTGATCGGCTCAAAACATAGTGTTCATTGTCATGATTTTGTCACGATCCGAGTTGGCTTTGCAGTATAGCTTTTTATACTTAAAAAAAAAAAAGCGCTAAAGACATTTTAAAATATATTTTTGTGAGCTGAAATGGCAGCTTTCTTACTTGGATTTTGGGAGGTGTAGAACCAACAACAGCATATTCTATTCTGAATTCTATTCTATTCTGTTCTACTCTACTCTATTCTATTCTATTCGAGCAGTGACAAAAGGTACAACATTACCAGTTGTGTTCATGTTGCAGCTCGGCTTCCACTGAATGACTTGTAACCTGATGATTGTCACCTATAGTGACAGGGATTGTTCTTAAAGTTTTAACCGTGCTAAATTGAGCTTGTAGAAAAACAAAGCTTGCTGGCGGAGTTGTCTACTCTGGGCACCTTGGCTGGTAATCCAGTCTGGCAGTGTGCCGCGGGTTCGACTCCCGACGGCCTTTACTGTGTGTCACCCCCCATCTCTCTCCCCATTTCCTGTCAGGCTACACTTTCATCTATCGCTCTATCAATAAAAAGGCGAAAGCAAAAAAAAACATTATACGTATATTGGGAACAAAAGCTGGTATAACTGCTGAGTTGCTTCTTTTGGGTTTGATTTCATAGACCTTGTTACGCTTGCAAAATCTGGCAACACACCGATTACCATAATGCATTAGTAGGTCTATTAGGGCAGAAGTGACCAGATATTGGACGAAACGGCAGAAAAAGGTCTGTGGTGGCAACCCTGGAGAAGGGCCAAGAATACAGCGAATAGCAACTGAATGAACACATAGTCCGTGATCTAAAAATGTTCAATGTGCATTACAGTGTCGTTTTTGTCGACTAAAACTAAGACGAAGAATGTTCGTCGACTACCTTTTTTCACTGACGAAAACTGAATGGAAACTAAATGAAAACTAAGCTATGAGGATTAAAACCAAGACTAAATATATTGACTAGTGGACAAGAGATCCAGTACAAGTCATTTTACACTTGGCTGCATGCTGAAAATAGCCGATCTACAAGCTCACAACGCGTCGCGCTGCGACACGTTGTGAGCTATCGGCTATTTTCAGGAGGCCCGTCTAAATAGATTTTATTCGACTAAATCAACTGTAGAATTAGTCGACTAAAACCTTGTGACATTTAGTCGACTAAAACTAGACTTAACACTAAAACATTCCAGCTGACTAAAATGTGACTAAAACTAAATGAAAACTATTCAAAAGACTACATGACTAAAACTACACATTGTCTCACATCGTTGAGTTTTTTGGTAGTATATGTGATTGTGATGTAATGTTGTTGTAGTTTTTTGGTAGTATATGTGATTGTGATGTAATGTTGTAGTTTTTTGGTAGTATATGTGATTGTGATGTAATGTTGTTGTAGGGCAGGCCATTATCATGGTGACTGCTTTGTGACAGTTGTATTGTTAAGCAGGCCAACAGCGCCCCCTAAAGCCAAATAAAGTTTGGAAATGGTATTAACAGTATGGTCGCCCCTTTTCAATCTCGCCACACTACTCTACCTAGCTGTAAATAACAAACATAAATTCATGTTGGTGATTATATAAAAGGTATTATATTAATTTAAAATTGTTGGTCACTCTGTATATCCACGGGCATAAGAGAATCATGATGCCATTACAAAACATGGGTTACATAATTATGGAAAAATGACTAAAATAAAATGTTCATATATTGTCAAACATTTTAAAGAAATAATGCAAGCAACCGATCTACAAGCTCTAAATGTGTCACTTTGTAATTTACTTCTCTTTTTTTAGTGTATAAAGTTATTGAATTATGCCATGTGCAGCTTTTTGTTTACAAAGCCTACAAAAATGTTTAATAAAACGAAATTAACTGCTAGAAGGTCCTAAATTAACTTAATTGAGCAGTCACCGTCTCTCTCATGAGTATAGAGAACGACGACTACACAATCAAATGAATCTGTATACAAGATAATTTCAGATTTCAGGGAGGGAGGGAAATACTAAATGAACTGTTAACTACATTAACACTTTTCACGGCGGCAAGTTGGTATAAAGGGGCGTCTGGTATTCATGAAATTACCATGCCTATAATTATATGCACTTTTAGGTTCTACACCAAGGCATGCTTTATTTTGAGCCTGGAAACAACAAGAAAGACAAATCTGACACGGGACCAAAAAAAAGTGCCCTGGGAAGATATTGGTCTGGCACACACGAACTGGATTCCGTTTGTAAACCGCCCCAGACTTGGAAATAAATCTTACACACCGAAGTTCCAGACTAATATCCAACGACGTCGAGTCTGTGGGGGCTATGGGGCTGTAGCCCCCATGAAGAATTAAATAGCCCCTTTTAGCCCCCATGAAGATTTTCGTGGACATTTTATATTAACATTACAGATTTTCTGGGAATTATTGACCCTCTGTGAACCTCTCCGCTGGCTGTTCAGGTGTTAAAAGTACTCAAATGCTAATCAGGTTTCTTTTGTTTTCACCTAGCCAGGTATTATATGCCTACAGTACAGTGCCCATAGGCGGCGGGTGTGTAAGGCTAGGGAAGGCTTAGCCTTCCCAAAAATTATTCTGGGTATTTTTTTTTTAAATATATAATATATGTGCGCAGCATTATATAGAAGGCTATTGTGTGTGTAGTGTGTGTGTGTTGTTGCTGCTCCCTGGTGATCGGGTAGGTAGGCTATACAGCAACTGGCCTAATCAGCATATGATTGGCTACTATTGGCATGTCTGTAAACCTCGTCCGCTTCCAGTTGCTTTGTAGCAAACAGTAGCGCGCGCTGGTTTGTTTTGGGAAACAGCAAAACGCAAAATGTATTTTCCAAGGCAAAGATAAAGTAATTCAGAAGAAGAAGCTGTGACTCGGCTGTCAGAACTCAGCACCACCACCAGTGCCCGCACGGTTCACAGTTCACACCACTGCAGCAACACCGACACGTTCAGCGGAGTGACTGCTGTCTCTGTGCCGTCTGTGAAGAGCCATGAGCCGGGAACACCGCCGGGTAATCTACACAGACTATAGTGAGACTAAACACACTGACTCAAAAGACCCATATCGTCCAAAATAGGCTAATCAGTTGCTGTCTGTGTATAGGCTAATTCATTGGTAAAAGTATGCTAAATAACTCATTTTTAGACCATTTGGGAAATAAATAAATCTGCGGCGGCGCAATCTAAGGGTAATGGACACATAACGGACACCCGGGTATAAATGCAATAATTTATTAACAAGAAAATAATTAATATTTACAGATATATGGCATCATGCATAAATTACAATCAACATATTACTTATATTACTTTTTTTTTTTACTATGGCGTCTTCTCTCGTGTATCATCAGATGTCCGGCTCCATGCTCGCCTCTCCTTGGAGGCCAGTTGGGTCAAAACAAAGTATACCACATTGTGACAGCTGTAGTGAGTCTACAGTCCACCTGCCTGCTGGCAATATAGCCTGGTTGTGATATGTAGATGGGATTGATATTGTTTGTTTTTTTAAGTCATTCTATAACAACACAAAGTAATTGAATTTATTTTATGTATTAATTGTATTTTATATATTACTATGTTATTACTAATTTTATGTATAACTATATTACTAATTGTATTTATTTGATGTATTACTATGTTATTACTAATTTTACTTCATGCATTACAAATTGTATTTGTTTTATGTATTACTGTTATTACTAATTTTATTTTTTATGCATTTATTTATTTTATGTATTACTGTTATTACTAATTTTATGCATTACTATATTGATAATTTAATTTATTTTATGTATTATTGTCTATATTACTAATTATATTTATTTTATCCATTACTATGCTACTAATTTTATTTTATGTATTACTAATTTTAATTTACTTTAATTTTACTATTTTAATTTACTTTTATTTTACTATAATCTATTTTTTTATCGTTCGTTTTATCCATTTATTTATATTATTATCTATTTATTTATATTGGTTTATTATTTTATTGTTTAGAGCCCTGATTGATCACATCTACATATCACCACTACCAGTCAGGATCTGAGTGACTCAGAACCCTGGTGACCTCCAGATGGAGCCACACAGGAGACCAGCAACGTCCTAAAGAAAAGAAAGAAATGCTCATTACTACTTTGTTCATAAAACAATATTGATTGAAATATTTATTAACAGTTTGCAGAATTACAGTACATGTCAAGCACAAACTCAATACAAAGACTGATAACTGTAAGTGGACGACCTAATTAAGCATTACACTTGTACAAGAGGGTCCACCATGTTCAATTCATCAAAACATTTAGAGACGTACAAATAAGACACTTCTATATAGTCAAAGAACAGAACAGGAATTCATCATAAAGGAGGTAAAAAGGGAAAATAAACTTATACAGTGAGGGGAAAAAGGGAGTCAAGGGATTCACATGTCTTAATGACTGTTGGTAGGGCGTTCCACATTTTGGTGGCATAGGAGTGAAAATAATTTAGTCCCTTGTTTGTGTCGAATCTGGGTTGTACATGGTTCGTTGCACTCCCTCTGGTGTTGTGGGTGTGGACTTCGTTAACATAAAGGAAGTATCTAGACAGGTACATGGGTATCTTGGTGGTGTATCGAATCTTGTGGACCAGACCCATTGCAAGATGCTGTACTCTGTGGTCGACCCTAAGCCATTCCAGCCTGTCAAAGTGGGCAGGAGTGAGGTGTTCGGGGGGTGAGGCCAAGTAGGAGCCTGACCAGTTTGTTTTGGGAGGTCTGGAGCCTAGTTTTAAGGGCCTTTGAGGTGCTGTGGTACCAGGAGGTGCATGCATAGTCAAAGAAACCTTGTACGAGGGCTCCTGTTAAGGTCTTCAAGGTGTTTTTGTTGACCAGTGAGGAGATCCTGTAAAGGAATCTTGTTCTTTGGTTGACTTTTTTGATTACGTTGGTGGCCATTTTATCACCGGAAAGATTAGCCTCCAGGATGGAATCTAGGTAGGTAATTTCACCTTTACGTGTGATAACATTGTCACCAACTCTAACCAAGAAGCCATTTGCCTTGCTGAGATTACTATTAGATCCAAAGAGAATGGATTCAATTTTTCCCAGGTGTAAAGATAGTTTGTTATCAGCGAGCCAGGTGCAGATTCTACCGAGTTCAGAGCCGAGGGCCTTTTCAACCTGCAGTTTGTTCCTGTCCGAGACTAGCAGTGCCGAGTCATCTGCGAACAGGAACAAGTTGCAGTCACAAGCTGATGTCATGTCATGATCATAGTGTGTGTGCGTGTTGTATAGTTACCTTGCTGTGATGTAACTCCAAAGGTGATCAGAAATAGTTGCTCCATCGGCTAGAAACGTGCTCTTCACCGGCATGATGATCTTGTTCCTAAAAAAAGTCTATAGTCAACCCTAACTGATTACAGAACATGATATAAAAAAACACAACTAGAAGGATTTAGGCCTGTCACAATTACCTAATCGCCAAGTATTTGAGATACTTTTTTAGAGTCATAATCGTCTCCATGTTGAAAATGTTCATATATTGTCAAACATTTTAAAGAAATAATGCAAGCAACCGATCTACAAGCTCTAAATGTGTCACTTTGTAATTTACTTCTCTTTTTTTAGTGTATAAAGTTATTGAATTATGCCATGTGCAGCTTTTTGTTTACAAAGCCTACAAAAGCCAAAGTTTTATTTAGAATGTTAGTATGACGCAATTAAATTGTTACTTGTAATTTATTTGAGCGACAATTAAAAATCGGCCATTATAAAACCTTAAATTCTGACAGGCCTAAACAGGTTCCAGTGGCGTCTACCGAACCTTCTAGCTCCGTCCGAGCCTCCCAGCGACCCAGAAGTCCTCAGCGGAAACACCCTGGGAAATCTTCGGATCTCAGGCATCGGCTGAGATCTCCATTCTAACAAAGAACGAAAGACACACACCCCAAATTAGCTTTGCTGTGTGTGTGCGTGCGTGTCCTGTCACAACATACACATGCACTTACAGTAACGTTTAAGAATAGGGATCGACCAATTATCGGCAACGGACGATTATTGGCTTTTTACGAAGCCTAAAAAAAGCCCTAACCCTAAAGCGGTTCGTACCGTTGAGTTCCTCACTGAGAAGGCCCAGGTCCGAAGTCCTCCAGCGTCTACCCAGATCTGTCCTCCGTCCTCCCATCCATCCAGGCCCAGGTCCGAAGTCCTCCAGCGTCTACCCAGATCTCCGTCCTCCGTCCTCCCATCCATCCAGGCCCAGGTCCGAAGTCCTCCAGCGTCTACCCAGATCTCCGTCCTCCCATCCATCCAGGCCCAGGTCCGAAGTCCTCCAGCGTCTACCCAGATCTCCGTCCTCCCATCCATCCAGGCCCAGGTCCGAAGTCCTCCAGCGTCTACCCAGATCTCCGTCCTCCCATCCATCCAGGCCCAGGTCCGAAGTCCTCCAGCGTCTACCCAGATCTCCGTCCTCCCATCCATCCAGGCCCAGGTCCGAAGTCCTCCAGCGTCTACCCAGATCTCCGTCCTCCCATCCATCCAGGCCCAGGTCCGAAGTCCTCCAGCGTCTACCCAGATCGCCGTCCTCAGTCCTCCCATCCATGGACAGACCTGCAGATCTCCATCTCTAGAGGCTCCAGCCTCCAGCTGTGTCTATGATCTCCATCCTGAGAGAGAAAGAAAGAAACCATTAGCTCTACAAGCTCACAACACGTTGCAGTGTGAGCTTGTAGATCTGCTATTTTTGCTGAACGGAATAGGGATGCTGGGGTTGAAGTGGTTAAAAAAAAGTGTCATTAAGACTTTGATTAGCTTGGAAAGCTGACAGACATTCAACCAGAGTGCCACTAGGAGGCATCAACACATGTACAGTCCTCAACATCTTTTGTAATTTGTATTCAAGTTGTTACAAAGACCAAGAGGTACGCTAATGATATGAGATATTGACTCTCAAACTATTGTGCAGAGTCATTTAGATTTATCCTAAAATATTTAAAACAATTGGATTACTGTAAATTGTGCCATTCTTCGTACCATAACAGTACAAAAGCAGTTATCCATCCTCAGAAACAAGCAAGAACTATTCCTACTCACAGCTCATCAGAGTCCTCTGAGGAAGCCCCCGGGGGGGGGAGCTTTGGAACGGATCTCTGTCCAGGGAACATCAGATCGTCTATCGATATCGCCATTCTAACAAAGAAAAAAAAAACACACACCAAATTAGCCTTTCTCTGTGTGTGTGTGTGTGTGTGTGTGTGTGTGTGTGTGTGCACTCCCTGTCCAGCAGCCGCGTTCCAGCGACGTCTACCGCGATCTTCATCCTAACAAAGAAAGATTGATTAGAGTGACCAAGAGCCAGATATATATTCTATCCTGTCACAACATATATACATAAAACTTTTATTTATAGAGAAGATTTAAACAGAAGCTAAACATATCAATTACAGTAATAAACGTTTCAGTTAGGGTTATTTTTGACAGGCCTAACAGGGTCTTACTTTGAGTCGTCTTCAGAGGAATGCAGATTCCTGGAGAGACCTGCAGTACATCTGGAAGAAAGACATGGCCGTTATCGTCTATGAATGGCTTCATAGAAAAGAGCTTCGCACATCACTCCCTTGTTGTTGGAACACCAGAGCCTCGGTACCGGCGTCCAGCCGGTACCGAGGCTCTGGTGTTCCCCACCGCTGAGTACTGTGCCCCAGTCTGGAGCAGTAGCCCTCATGTTGGTTTTGGGGCTTTTTATGCCTTTACTGATAGTGAACAGTATATAGACAGGAAAGGGGGAAGAGATGGGGAGTGACACGCGGCAAAGGCCGTCGGGAGTCGAACCCGCAGCACGCCGTCCGGCTGGCTTGGCAGCATAGGTGCCCAGACAGTTGAGCTAACCATCCGGGCCACACTTAAATATTTAATTGCAATTTATTTGAGCGACAATAATAGTCTAGTAAAAAGAAACCTCATAATCGTGAAAGGCCTAGAGCGGTTCTTACTGTGCGGTTCCTCACCGGGCAGGCCCAGGTCCGAAGTCCTCCGGCATCTACACAGATCTCCGTCCTAAGAAAGAAATAAATAAAGACCAAATTAGCTTTTGTTGAGCTGCATATTCAGAACCACTTAAACCCTCTATAGATTTGATAAAACAGACCTTTAAAGAGAGCATTTTGTATATGCTCCGATTTCACGCTACACAAATTGATTTGCCAAACATAGCAGATCTACAAGCTCACAACACGTTGCAATGCGGTGTGAGCTTGTAGATCTGCTAATTTGGCTGAACGCTCCCCCCAGAATAGAGATGCTGGGGTTGAAGTGGTTAAAAAAAGTGTCATTAAGGGCGCTTTCACACCCAAAGTTCGCTTAGAAGGTCCGGATCAAGGACCAAGGACCAAATATTTGCATTTTGATTTTGGTCCGTTTGGTGTTCACACTGGACTTTGTAAAGCGTACCAAATATGTAAACAAATGACACGTGGACATGTTAAGCGAACCAAATAGTGAGGGAAAAAGAACATGAGGGGAAATCACTGTCTACAATTTTTGGGGCAACCTTCAGTCACACAGAGAGAGAAGAGAACAGCAACAACTTGCTATTGCATTCATTCTTATTAATTATTTTATTAGCCAAATAAGAGCAACAGATGAACAGGAGCAGGTGCACAATAATGTGCTTGCTCCTGATGCATACAATTCACGGAGACGTATAGCCTACAAGGTATCCCCGATAAAAATAACTTTTCTTCCATGTGTGCACCTTGACCCGATTAGATATATGTTATTTTCATCAAATCGGCGGGCATTTCCATGTCATCTTATGGTTTAAACTTGAAGGTGGTCAGTTAGTAGGTTATTGAGCTTCAAGTCAGAAAAGCTCCGCTGCAGCTAATTGAGTTGACCTAGTTTTACGTCTTTTGCTATAGTGATGTAGGCCTAATCAATTAATCATTTGGGACCACCTGTGTATAGCTTATTTAACATTGGCTTTTTCTCTATACGTGCGGCCGTGCGCGACATGGATGATTTTAAATATTTCAAATTCTCTGTCTCTGCGTCTCTCCCATATAAATATACACACACACACACACACACACACACACACACACACACACACACACACAGACAGACAGACAGACAGACAGAAAAAAGGAGGGGACACGAGTTGAAAGAGAAACTCTCGCATGAAGACTCATGCATCGCATGCTTTGTCATAACTTTGCGTGACGGCGGCGCATGCTTAAAATAAACAGATACAAGCTTACATCGTGTACCATATACCGTACACCATTCCGTGTCGATAATTATACATCTGTTATTTTTGCGCATGTGAACCTCGTACGCTGCCATTACATTTGCGCTGCGCCTCGACATGCGTCTACTATTAAAATAAAATCAGACTGTCAGCTGTCATATCAATTGATCCCCGTAAAAAATACATGCTTTTATAACTAATTATTAAGCAGCCTCACAACTGCCGAAGCCCGACAGCTATTTTGGCTATCGTAGCCTACTGTATTTGGTCCTCTATAAAGTCCGAATGCATTCACACCAGTAACGAACCGCACCGTGGTTCGTTTGGAAGCGAACCGAGTCCGGCCTTTTTTAGCGGACCATGGTTCGTTTCTTTGATCCGCACCAGAGTTCGGATGCATGTTCACACCAACCGAACCAAATTCGTTTTAAACGAACCAAACATGTCCGGTGTGAAAGCGCCCTAAGACTTTGATTAGCTTGGAGAGCTGACAGACATTCAACCAGTGCCACTAGGAGGAATCATACTGCCATGCTATACTTCGTACCATAACAGTACAACAGATATCCATCCCAACAAGAAATATTCCTACTCACAGCTCATCAGAAGTCCTCAGAGGAAACCCCACGGATCTCTGTCCTTCCACGACGTCTACCACGACCCATCCACCCTAAGAAAGAAAGAACGAAAGATGAATTTAAGTGACCAAGAGCCAGATATATGTACATTGTGTCCTTTCACATCATACACAAAATGTATAGAGAACATTTAAAACAGAAGCCGACCATACCACTCACAGTAATAGAAAAGTCTAAGTGGTTTCTTACTTTGAGCCGCCTTCAGAGCCCCCCATGCAGATTCATCCATGGACAGCGAGAACTGCAGATGTCCACCTGTAGGGGCTCCGATTGAGCCTTGCAGCATCTGGAATGAAGACATGGGGCTGTATTTTGCGTGTCTTAAGTACCAGGTCTTATTCCCTAACTTGAGTAAACTAAAGACCTGGAGGCGTGATCAATGCCATTTGGCTATTCTGAGTGGCCAAAGAGCATTGATCACGCCTCCAGGTCTATGAATGGCTTTGCACTCAACTCACTTGTTGCTGCTGCCAATAGGAATTTGTGATGTCTGTGTGGCGACAATTGCCGTGTGTCTGTTTTTTTATAATACATACAATTTATATAGCACCCAAAGTTGCTTCACAAAACAGTAAAAACTAATTTATTTGAAAATAAACTAGATTAAAAAGGTTCAAAACTAGAATTTTTTTTTTGCATGTTTGTGTGAAGCTTTTCGGTTCCACACCAGTAACTGCTGTTCAACACTAACAGCTACATCCATGACCTCCCTGCAACAACATCAATGAAGTATGGCTATGCAGACGACCCGAGTACTGTGTCCCAGTCTGGAGCCGTAGCTCTCATGTCAAGAAGCTGGATGCTGCCCTCAACACCGGATGGGCCACCCCAAACAAACTGCCTGCCTGTTCTCGCTGGAATCACTCCAACAGAGGTCAGACGAGAAGCAGCCACGCTGGCCCTCACCGGGAAGGCACAGCTGAGTGAATCCCAGCAATCTCCTCCACAAGGTCGTCAGAGACACCACAGCACACGTGCCTCAAGTCACGGTGCCCTTTGCCACAACACACACACACACACACACACACACACACCAAGTCACGGCGACCTTTGCCACAGCACACGTGCCTCAAGTCACTGTGCCCCTTTGCCACACAGGCCCAGGAACTGCTCCACACAACACCAGCTGACACCTCCAAGGCATCCTGGGTAAAGGCAAGACAGAGGGACCAGTGGAATACATCGAGGACCCCAAATATGTTCTTTGCCAGCACCTCCCCTGCAAGGAGTGGACAACCCTCAAAGCAGAAGTGGGACATCTCGGACAGTGCCCACTGTGAATGCGAGGATCCACTACAGACTGTGGAACACGTAATGACCATTTGCCCCAAATACCGGCCACCGAATGGTGATCGTGGCTTAGGTGACCTAGACAATGACACATTGTACTGGCTTGCTGCAACAGAGCTGAAGTTCTATGGACATACGGCAGATGATGTTTAAGAAACTTATTTTTTGTAATTTCTTCATTTTTTCGGCAAATCTTTGTGGCATTTAATTTATGGAACATGTGGATGTTTCTTTATTTATTGGTGAAGTTTTAGTGCCACTTGTGGCATTCTTTGAAATGTATTTACACGTTTGATATATGTTTTTGTTAGGGATGTCCGATATTATCGGCCGATAAAGGCATTAAAAATTAATAACCCTAACCCTTAATTTTACTTTATTTATTCTTTTACATTAAAAACATCTACAAGCTCACAATACAATAACACACGTGTGAGCTTGTGAGAGATTAGATCATTTTAGATGAGACATTTTGCATAATGAGTAATTATGAATAATTACTTTTGGTATTTTAAGTACATTTTATACCAAAACCTTTGTACCTTTACTCGAGTACATGTTGAATTGTAACGGAGTATTTCTATATTGCAGTATTGCCTACTTTTATTTAAGTAAAAAGTTTGAGTTATGTTTCCACCACTGGAAAAAGCCTGCATATAATATATATATATATCGGTATCTGTTGATATCGGCAGTTAGGAGTTGGACAATATCCAACACTGACTGTCGGACATCCCTTGATTTGTGTGATTTTTGTGCAGCTTTAAGTGAGTTTGTGGCATTTTGTGCAGCCTTTGTTTGTTTGTTTTGAGCACACCCAGTATGTATCACAAGGCTATTCCACCAGTCAGGTGTACTTATATCTACATCTCATAAGCGGCCATGATGGCCAAACACTACAGATATCACAATTTGACTTTGGCAGCAGCAAGAAACGACTGATATGCATGCTTCAGCCATGCTTCTCTCTATACAAACACTCATAATGTCCACATGGACATCTTAGCAGCCTGCCAGCCAGGATGGGGTGGTTCACACAGGAGACCAGGTTCAGTGTTCCAGCAGCATCTACGGTCATCTCCATCTACATCTAGAAAGAAAGATTAGACCATTCAACAGAACGCCGCACATTATTCCATCGTTCTGCCCTGCACAAACACACATACGGCAGTAGGCTCACATTCCTCACGTTAATGTCCTACACCGAATGGAGAAGCCACACCCCAAACATTTGTCTGTGAACCTCCCAGGCTACACTACAGCGCACTGCAGAAGTGTGGTGTAGACCTGACAATGACAATATACTCTCATTTTTAGAATAGATCATACAAAACATTTAACGAGCATATAGGCCTACAAAAGGAGCATATATGCTTACCAAATGACAAGTCTGCAGCCGAACAACGCATGAACGTTACGGTGTGTGAGACCCACAACTGACGTCCTGTCATCTGCCTGTCCAGAACACCCTTAAATATACGTCTCACTTAGGACTCTACTACCCTCTAGGGGTTACATTTATATCAATTAAGCTGTTTTTGTATTAGCAAACACACGGACAGGCCTCTTTCATACTGGAGTAATTCATCCGCTTAATTTACAGACATCAGTAAAACGTGACGTGACGTCCGTATTTAGAATACAACAGCAGCGCTTATTTTCCAGATCCAAACTTAGCGTTGCACAAAGCTTGCTTAATAGCGACATCAATTCATTCCAATCCACATTAAATGTCGCGCTCTGCGCGTTCATTCATCCGTATGGTATCCTCATTTCATTAGCTTCAATAGCGTGACACATCCATTATGGTTAGATCCTTCCAATCGATCCAATGTCAATACTTTCAATACTTTCTTTTATCACCAGAGATATAGGTAGGCCTACGGTTTAACAACGTGCTCACACTTTGGGACTTGGGCGTCTTGTTGTTTACTCACTTGTAGTTGTTTGTCGATGGTGATTGATGATGAGTGACTGCAACGGCTTGATATCATGGTAGGAGTTTGTGTTGTGTGAGTGTAATGGTTTCAAAATAAACGGGGCAAACAAAACAAGAACAGGCTCCAAACATAAACTAAATAAATGTCTAAAAAAAACAGACGAGCGCAGGGTTCAATAAACAAATAAAGTACTTTTCTTTCTTTTTTTCCACCGCTGCGGGGGGGGGGGGGGAGGCGGGGCTGCGGGGAGCCCCCATGAGGATCATCAGAACTCTTCGGCTCACTTAGGGCAGTACTATATTAAGTCCAAAGGACGCCAAGCAGCGACAAACATTAAGTGTACCTATAAGTGCAGGAACCATACCTTGATCCCGAGACGCTCTTGCATACGACCCCCCGAACAGACAGACAAACAATGTCAACTAGAAAGGTCGCAATTTTGAAAAATTGCAGAGTGTGGTTGCCGCGGCGGCTTACATGTATACCCCTCCCGCTGATACCCCTCCCGCTGATATTGCCAGCCTGCTACGGTTTCGAGTCACGCCTCAGGTCGCGTGTAAGTAATTGGGAGGGGATTTGACCCCCGAAATACATGTTTTCGCGACAGACGGTTACATTTATGGCGTTTGCGGCGCCCCCTGTGGACGAAAATGGAATTGCTTTCGGAACTCGGTCGAACGAACCACCCCGGACATGCGATTCAAATTTCGGATGGATTGGACATGCCGTGCGTGATTTATGGCGTTTTTCGTGATATAGGCCCCTCCTACTGACTTCGGTCGACGGTTACGGCCGAACGACACGCACTACCGAAATTCCGAAGTCGGTTTTTTAATCGGGTGGGTCCAGAGATCACGTGTGCCGATTTCTGTGACATTTGGACAAAATCTGTAGTGGGAAAAGCGAAAAGTGTGTTTTGGACAAAATTCAAAATGGCGGAAAATCCATCATGGCGGAAAAGGGCGTGGCCTATATGGGGAGATGCGTCATGACCCAAGGAATCCAGGGTAAAAATATTTTACGACCTACGGTTCAAGAGTTATGAGCCAAAAGGTAAAGTGGGATGTTATAGCGCCACCATGAGGCCGACCTAAAAAATAATATTTTTAATTAATTTTAGTGATAATTAGGAAATATCCCTGAAAGTTTTGTAACTATAGTGCTTACAGTCTCAGAGGGAAAAATACTTGAATGTGTTTTTTTGCATTTCCCCATTCATGTCAATGGGGAAATTTAATTCACTAATAAATTCATATCAAATAAAATATACAACATTTCTCTTAGCAAAGTACAAGCGGTCGATTCCCGATTTTTCCGGTCAATTTGACATCTGGCTCAAGTGCGTACAGTCAAAACTGCTTGTTGTTGTAGGGCGCCAAACTTTGTCTTACTCCAGTAGTGGAGAGAATAAAGTGTTAGAGATACAAGAGTCTGGTTGCCCCTTTAGGGCAACCACACTAATAATAAAGTGTTACACTTACAAGAGTCTGGTTGCCCCTTTAGGGCAACCACACTAATAACTAGAAAGGTCGCAATTTTGAAAAATTGCAGAGTGTGGTTGCCGCGGCGGCTTACATGTATACCCCTCCCGCTGATATCGCCGGCCTGCTACGGTTTCGAGTCACGTCTCAGGTCGCGTGTAAGTAATTCGGAGGGGATTCGACCCCCGAAATTCATGTTTTCCCGACAGACAGTTACATTTATCGCGTTTGCGGCGCCCCCTGTGGATCAAAATGGATTTGCTTTTGGAACTCGGTCGAACGAACCACCCCGGACGTGCGATTCGAATTTCAGATGGATTGGACATTCCGTTCGTGAATTATGGCGTTTTTCGTGATATAGGCCCCTCCTACTAACTTCGGACGACGGTTACGGCCGAACGACACGCACTACCGAAATTCCGAAGTTGGTTTTTTAATCGGATGGGTCCAGAGATCACGTGTGCCGATTTCTGTGACATTTGGACAAAATCTGTAGTGGGAAAAGCAAAAAGTGTGTTTTGGACAAAATTCAAAATGGCCGAAAATCCATCATGGCGGAAAAGGGCGTGGCCTATGTGGGGAGATGCGTCATGACCCAAGGAATCCAGGGTAAAAATAATTTTGATTTTACGACCTACGGTTCAAGAGTTATGAGCCAAAAGGTAAAGTGGGATGTTATAGCGCCACCATGAGGCCGACCTAAAAAATTATATTTTTAATTAATTTTAGTGATAATTAGGAAATATCCCTGAAAGTTTTGTAACTATAGTGCTTACAGTCTCAGAGGGAAAAATACTTGAATGTGTTTTTTTGCATTTCCCCATTCATGTCAATGGGGAAATTTAATTCACTAATAAATTCATATCAAATAAAATATACAACATTTCTCTTCGCACAGTACAAGCGCTCGATTCCCGATTTTTCCGGTCAATTTGACATATGGCTCAAGTGCGTACAGTCAAAACTTCTTGTTGTTGTAGGGCGCCAAACTTTGTCTTACGAACTTTGTCTTTGTAAAACAAGAGTCTGGTTGCCCTGTTAGGGCAACCACACTAACTAGAAAGGTCGCAATTTTAAAAAATTGCAGAGTGTGGTTGCCGCGGCGGCTCACATATATACCCCTCCCGCTGATATCGCCAGCCTGTTACGGTTTCGAGTCACGCCTCAGATCGCGTGTAAGTCATTCGGAGGGGATTTGACCCCCGAAATTCATGTTTTCGCGACAGACGGTTACATTTATCGCGTTTGCGGCGCCCCCTGTGGATGAAAATGGAATTGCTTTCGGAACTCGGTCGAACGAACCACCCCGGACATGCGATTCAAATTTCGGATGGATTGGACATTCCGTTCGTGATTTATGGCGTTTTTCGTGATATAGGCCCCTCCTACTAACTTCGGACGACGGTTACGGCCGAACGATACGCACTAACGAAATTCTGAAGTTGTTTTTTTAATCGTATGGGTCCAGAGGTCACGTGTGCCGATTTCTGTGACATTTGGACAAAATCTGTAGGGGGAAAAGCAAAAAGTGTGTTTTGGTCAAAATTCAAAATGGCGGAAAATCCATCATGGCGGAAAAGGGCGTGGCCTATATGGGGAGATGCGTCATGACCCAAGGAATCCAGGGTAAAAATAATTTTGATTTTACGATCTACGGTTCAAGAGTTATGAGCCAAAAGGTAAAGTGGGATGTTATAGCGCCACCATGAGGCCGACCTAAAAAATAATATTTTTAATTAATTTTAGTGATAATTAGGAAATATCCCTGAAAGTTTTGTAACTATAGTGCTTACAGTCTCAGAGGGAAAAATACTTGAATGTGTTTTTTTGCATTTCCCCATTCATGTCAATGGGGAAATTTAATTCACTAATAAATTCATATCAAATAAAATATACAACATTTCTCTTAGCAAAGTACAAGCGGTCGATTCCCGATTTTTCCGGTCAATTTGACACATGGCTCAAGTGCGTACAGTCAAAACTTCTTGTTGTTGTAGGGCGCCAAACTTTGTCTTACTCCAGTAGTGGAATAATAACTAGAAAGGTCGCAATTTTGAAAAATTGCAGAGTGTGGTTGCCGCGGCGGCTTACATGTATACCCCTCCCGCTGATCTCGCCGGCCTGCTACGGTTTCGACTCACGTCTCAGGTCGCGTGTAAGTAATTCTGAGGGGATGTGACCCCCGAAATTCATGTTTTCCCGACAGACGGTTACATATATCGCGTTTGCGGCGCCCCCTGTGGATGAAAATGGAATTGCTTTCGCAACTCGGTCGAACGAACCACCCCGGACGTGCGATTCGAATTCCGGATGGATTGGACGTTCCGTTCGTTATTTATGGCGTTTTTCGTGATATAGGCCCCTCCTACTGACTTCGGACGACGGTTACGGCCGAACGACACGCACTACCGAAATTCTGAAGTCGGTTTTTTAATCGGATGGGTCCAGAGGTCACGTGTGCCGATTTCTGTGACATTTGTTCAAAATCTGTAGGGGGAAAAGCAAAAAGGTGTGTTTTGGACAAAATTCAAAATGGCGGAAAATCCAGCATGGCGGAAAAGGGCGTGGCCTATATGGGGAGATGCGTCATGACCCAAGGAATCCAGGGGGAAAATAATTTTGATTTTACGACCTACGGTTCAAGAGTTATGAGCCAAAAGGTAAAGTGGGATGTTATAGCGCCACCATGAGGCCGACCTAAAAAAATATATTTTTAATTAATTTTAGTGATAATTAGGAAATATCCCTGAAAGTTTTGTAACTATAGTGCTTACAGTCTCAGAGGGAAAAATACTTGAATGTGTTTTTTTGCATTTCCCCATTCATGTCAATGGGGAAATTTAATTCACTAATAAATTCATATCAAATAAAATATACAACATTTCTCTTCGCACAGTACAAGCGGTCGATTCCCGATTTTTCCCGTCAATTTGACATATGGCTCAAGTGCGTACAGTCAAAACTTCTTGTTGTTGTAGGGCGCCAAACTTTGTCTTACTCCAGGTGTGGAATAATAATAACCGTGAATAAAGTGTTAGAGATACAAGAGTCTGGTTGCCCCTTTAGGGCAACCACACTAATAACTAGAAAGGTCGCAATTTTGAAAAATTGCAGAGTGTGGTTGCCGCGGCGGCTCGCATGTATACCCCTCCCGCTGATCTCGCCGGCCTGCTACGGTTTCGAGTCACGTCTCAGGTCGCGTGTAAGTAATTCTGAGGGGATGTGACCCCCGAGATTCATGTTTTCCCGACAGACGGTTACATATATCGCGTTTGCGGCGCCCCCTGTGGATGAAAACGGAATTGCTTTCGGAACTCGGTCGAACGAACCACCCCGGACGTGCGATTCGAATTCCGGACGGATTGGACGTTCCGTTCGTGATTTATGGCGTTTTTCGTGATATAGGCCCCTCCTACTGACTTCGGACGACGGTTACGGCCGAACGACACGCACTATCGAAATTCTGAAGTCGGTTTTTCAATCGAGTGGGTCCAGAGATCACGTGTGCCGATTTCTGTGACATTTGGACAAAATCTGTAGTGGGTAAAGCAAAAAGTGTGTTTTGGACAAAATTCAAAATGGCGGAAAATCCATCATGGCGGAAAAGGGCGTGGCCTATATGGGGAGATGCGTCATGACCCAAGGAATCCAGGGGAAAAATAATTGTGATTTTACGACCTACGGTTCAAGAGTTATGAGCCAAAAGGTGAAGTGGGATGTTATAGCGCCACCATGAGGCCGACCTAAAAAATTATATTTTTAATTAATTTTAGTGATAATTAGGAAATATCCCTGAAAGTTTTGTAACTATAGTGCTTACAGTCTCAGAGGGAAAAATACTTGAATGTGTTTTTTTGCATTTCCCCATTCATGTCAATGGGGAAATTTAATTCACTAATAAATTCATATCAAATAAAATATACAACATTTCTCTTCGCACAGTACAAGCGGTCGATTCCCGATTTTTCCGGTCAATTTGACATATGGCTCAAGTGCGTACAGTCAAAACTTCTTGTTGTTGTAGGGCGCCAAACTTTGTCTTACTCCAGTAGTGGAGTGAACTAGAAAGGTCGCAATTTTGAAAAATTGCAGAGTGTGGTTGCCGCGGCGGCTTACATGTATACCCCTCCCGCTGAGCTCGCCGGCCTGCTACGGTTTCGAGTCACGTCTCGTCTCAGGTAAGTAATTCTGAGGGGATGTGACCCCCGAAATTCATGTTTTCCCGACAGACGGTTACATATATCGCGTTTGCGGCGCCCCCTGTGGATGAAAATGGAATTGCTTTCGGAACTCGGTCGAACGAACCACCCCGGACGTGCGATTCGAATTCCGGATGGATCGGACGTTCCGTTCGTGATTTATGGCGTTTTTCGTGATATAGGCCCCTCCTACTGACTTCGGACGACGGTTACGGCCGAACGATACGCACTACCGAAATTCTGAAGTTGTTTTTTTAATCGTGTGGGTCCAGAGGTCACGTGTGCCGATTTCTGTGACATTTGGACAAAATCTGTAGTGGGGAAAGCAAAAAGTGTGTTTTGGACAAAATTCAAAATGGCGGAAAATCCATCATGGCGGAAAAGGGCGTGGCCTATATGGGGAGATGCGTCATGACCCAAGGAATCCAGGGTAAAAATGATTTTGATTTTACGACCTACGGTTCAAGAGTTATGAGCCAAAAGGTAAAGTGGGATGTTATAGCGCCACCATGAGGCCGACCTAAAAAATAATATTTTTAATTAATTTTAGTGATAATTAGGAAATATCCCTGAAAGTTTTGTAACTATAGTGCTTACAGTCTCAGAGGGAAAAATACTTGAATGTGTTTTTTTGCATTTCCCCATTCATGTCAATGGGGAAATTTAATTCACTAATAAATTCATATCAAATAAAATATACAACATTTCTCTTAGCAAAGTACAAGCGGTCGATTCCCGATTTTTCCGGTCAATTTGACATATGGCTCAAGTGCGTACAGTCAAAACTTCTTGTTGTTGTAGGGCGCCAAACTTTGTCTTACTCCAGTAGTGGAGAGAACTAGAAAGGTCGCAATTTTGAAAAATTGCAGAGTGTGGTTGCCGCGGCGGCTTACATATATACCCCTCCCGCTGATATCGCCGGCCTGCTACGGTTTCGAGTCACGTCTCAGGTCGCGTGTAAGTAATTCGGAGGGGATTCGACCCCCGAAATTCTGGTTTTCCCGACAGACGGTTACATTTATCGCGTTTGCGGCGCCCCCAGTGGATGAAAATGGAATTGCTTTCGGAACTCGGTCGAACGAACCACCCCGGACACGCGATTCGAATGTTGGAGGGATTGGACATTCCGTTCGTGATTTATGGCGTTTTTCGTGATATAGGCCCCTCCTACTGACTTCGGACGACGGTTACGGCCGAACGACACGCACTATCGAAATTCTGAAGTCGGTTTTTCAATCGAGTGGGTCCAGAGATCACGTGTGCCGATTTCTGTGACATTTGGACAAAATCTGTAGTGGGTAAAGCAAAAAGTGTGTTTTGGACAAAATTCAAAATGGCGGAAAATCCATCATGGCGGAAAAGGGCGTGGCCTATATGGGGAGATGCGTCATGACCCAAGGAATCCAGGGGAAAAATAATTGTGATTTTACGACCTACGGTTCAAGAGTTATGAGCCAAAAGGTAAAGTGGGATGTTATAGCGCCACCATGAGGCCGACCTAAAAGATTATATTTTTAATTAATTTTAGTGATAATTAGGAAATATCCCTGAAAGTTTTGTAACTATAGTGCTTACAGTCTCAGAGGGAAAAATACTTGAATGTGTTTTTTTGCATTTCCCCATTCATGTCAATGGGGAAATTTAATTCACTAATAAATTCATATCAAATAAAATATACAACATTTCTCTTCGCACAGTACAAGCGGTCGATTCCCGATTTTTCCGGTCAATTTGACATATGGCTCAAGTGCGTACAGTCAAAACTTCTTGTTGTTGTAGGGCGCCAAACTTTGTCTTACTCCAGTAGTGGAATAATAATAAAGTGTTAGAGATACAAGAGTCTGGTTGCCCCTGTAGGGCAACCACACTAATAACCACGTCATGGTGACAATGTTACAATGTTTACATTCTTCTTCTTCTGCTATTGGAAACAGGAAGCCATTTCAGCATGTTCCATTGTTCTGATTCACCAGTGCCCCATCTGGAAACGTGTAGAAAGTTTTCTACACGTTTTGCCGACTTATCTTGATAAGTCGGCAAAAAGGGTAAATGTGCCGAGTATTCTTGTTACCGAAATGGAACTACAATGGGACAATGTGTAAGATTGGCCAGTAGGTGGTGATGTTGGATAAATTTATCCCATTTATAGACCTGAGAACAGATTCTACAAATGTCTTCAAAATCAGTTTCCTGAAAAACCTATGTTTCTATGTCAGTGGTTGTCAAAGTGTTTCATGTCAAGGACCCCAAAGATTATATGCATTTGGCCACCGACCCCCATCTGAAAAAGATTTGAGTTAAAAACGTTCACTCTGAAAGAATAGAATATTCAAAGATTTGCGCAACCTTTTCAAGATTTTTAAAAAATAGCTGATCTATAAGCTCGTATCGCTGAACTCTGTGCTGCGCTATGAGCTTGTAGATCTGCCATTTGTCAATAGCTAAAGTATAACATAATGCTTTGAACACCCAAAGGGGTTCCCGTCCTCAATGGGTCATTCCATCTCAACGTGTACAATTAGAGATGAAACTACATTATCAGATGTCATTGTCCTGCTAGTCCATGGAGGGTTTTGTGATGAATACCGTGTTATTTCAGGACACTTTCACACATGAGGAGCTAGTTTTGACGACCTAGTTTCTCCTAATAGGTGAGAGGGCTATGTTTTTTCCATTAGTCGTTTCATTTAATACAAAAAAATGAAATATATATATATATCAAAAAGAGAAAAACCTTCCAAGGAAGGGACTGCACACTCCAGGGAACAGAGACGGACAACTTACTGCATCAACTTATTTATTAGCACGACGCGTTTCGCCGTGAGCTTCGTCAGGTGCTATATAGTACCTGACGAAGCTCACGGCGAAACGTGTCCCTTCCTTGGAAGGTTTTTCTCTTTTTGATGTCTATGCCTGCTAACTAGACTTGCACATCCTACGGGTCTTTTTGGATGTACAGTAGTATGTATACCGGTATATCTACATCTATAAATATATAATCTCTTTAATGCTCTTGGCTATCTATTATCTATTCTCCCCTTTGTTTGTGACTCATACAGTATGTGCAAAATAATGTGCTTAACCGTTGGGATCAAAATGTCTGCGGCAGGGGTCTGCTACTTATAAATGACATTTAGAGGTAACATTTAGACTAGAGCATGCAGACATGGCATTCTGATGTTATTCCAAAAGACAAGGGAAATAAGTGTTCGTGTGCCGAGACGCTTTCCAAGACTGTCCTTTTAACTGCCTAAAAGGACAGTCTTACTTACTCGGTGAGCAACTGAGCATGTGGAGAAATAGGTGTTATTGTACATTAAACAGTAAGCCACAGAGCATGTGGAGAAATGGGTGTTATTGTACATTAATTAAACAGTAAAACCACAAAGTGTTTTATGTTGCAAAGATTTTTACTTGAGAAATTATTTTAAAAAACAAACAAAAAAAAGATCACCAAGAAATCAACAGGCATTGAGGTTACTATAATTTCTACGTACAGAAGGTACATTGCATGCTTTAGTTTACACTGTATGCTGTGTACTGTATAGAGACCGTGACCAGAGGGGGAAATTAAGGTGTCTTAGCGAGGCTAGCTCTAGAAGTGAACCAGTGCAACATTTCAGAGGTGAATCCCTTTTTTTTTCTCTCCATCTTCTCTTCTTTTTAATCTTGCAGTGCAAATTCAAGATCATCAAAAAGCTGCGTAACAAACTGCACACACAGCAAATAAGAACCGATACAAAAATAGGCTTTTTTCCTTTTTTCTTTTCTTCTAGCAAAACATATATAAGGTAGAACAGTGCAAAATTTGTCTTTATGGTATTAATAGTGGTTATGAACGCTTCTTCTTCAAAGAAAACATGACAACCTGCGACAGCAGAGCAAGGACTGGATAGCAGATAAAGGCTATTGGGGTTTACATTATAATGTAAAGAAACAGGTAAAGGCTATTGGGGTTTACATTATAATGTAAAGAAACAGGTAAAGGCTATTGGGGTTTACATTATAATGTAAAGAAACAGGTAAAGGCTATTGGGGGTTTACATTATAATGTAAAGAAACGGGTAAAGGCTATTGGGGGTTTACATTATAATGTAAAGAAACAGAAGCAACTCCCCGTCTTGGTACAACAGAGTGGTGGTCATGGTGACCATTGTCCACTTATAGCTTTCTTATATCCCAAGCAACATTTCAGGTCTTTGTAAAGGGTGATTTATACCTTCGTATAAACCTATTTGTTTATAGGACCATTTTCACGTCATCGTCGGTAGGCAGCTTTGGTAATTTTCTAAACAAGATTTCAAAAAATATGTTATTCTTTTTTTTTCTCCATAAATATACATTATGTATTAATTATTAATCCGCATGCTAACTCTGCCAGGAAGAGAAAGGCTGTAAGTTTCTATTACAGTAGCCTGGAATCACCGTCATCGCTGATGTCATCGTTAGGCATGCTTCCAAACTGACCAATGAGAAGTAGCGTGAGTTATTATGAGCATTAGTGAGGACCAGAGCCATAGAGTAAGACAAGGTGCGTTCAGACTTTTGTTGGTTAGAGCGCCGCGAAGACGAGAATTGCGCAAACGGGCGCGGTGCGACCTGCCGCGGTACAAACGGGACGAACTGAGGCGAATTTATACATTCTGGTCTGAACGAACGCAGCTTTAGACATTAAGAGGGTAGAAAAAAGTCCATAGACTCCAATGCATTCCGTAAACTTCCGGTTGTCCCTTTTCAATAGAAGTCTATGTAGAAGAGACCGGCCCCATGACGTGAACGGAGTTGTCGTAACTCCGTTCACGTCTTACTTACTCTATGGCTCTGGTGAGGACCACCTCATGCTTCCTTCTATGCATGAGGAGTCCAAGCTGCTTCTTTTCACCCGACAAGGGGGGAGTTTCCCCGGTTTGTACGTAGCACGTGGAAGGAACACGTTATTCCAACCAGTTCCTTTCCCCCTCCATCAGGTGCCCAGGCTGGCCAGGGGGAGGCAGTATAGACAAATGCACAGAGGCTTGCCTGGGTGCGGCCATTACTGAGGTGTACCATTAAGCACAGATTAGCCACACCTGGCCTACGGAGCACCTGCTCCATGGATTACACCTCAGTAATGGCCGCGCCCAGGGCAACCCCTCTGTGAATTTGTCTATAGCGACCACGATTATTTTCCTTCTCATCTTCTTTATTTCCCCCTCTTCACTTTAGTGTCTTTTGATTTATTTTGTGTCTACACAGTTGTCATTATCCTTCTATATAAAGACTCCATTTCTACATTTCTCTTTGTACAGCCTGCTGCTGGAGATGTTGAATGTCCATATCACACGCACAGCTGCCATTTATTGTACGTACATACATGAGATGCAGCAGCTTTCAATACTAATGGATTATGGCCTAACCTTGGAGCTTTGTTTTAATTAGTGTCCATGGCAGCATTCAATACAAAAGGCAATTCTCTATTGGCATCCGACAGAGTGGCATCCACCTTCGTAAGTTCGTACGACGCAAAAGGATACAAATCGTTTGCTTTCTGCCCATCAGGAGACTCGGCTCAGAGCACTGACAGTCTTTGTGTCTCCAAAAGGTCCTCTGTTCCTCTTCAGCCGTTCATTCTACTAAAAATGAAATGCAAATAAATTACAGACGGCCATGTATTGTCAGGATAAAACACAGTGACAATTAGAATGCCGTCAAGAAAGATGAATGTTCAGGTGACTGTCGTATGGAATGCATGCAATTATATCGTGCTGTGTTATGTAATATCATCACTAGAAAATAACCCATCCAACGCACTTTGGTGTTGTGAATTGTATTAGGCCATTAGTTTGCCTTGACTGAGTGGTGAGGGGCTGATGACAGACCTGGATACGACTCGTGAGTTTGCACGATACCGCCATACGGAGGAAATATAAAATAGGGCACTCAATTATTATTATTTTTTTTAAAACCATCTCAGTGGCCTTGTGGTTTGAGTGTCCGACTGGGAGGTCGGGAGTTCGATCCCTGGCCGGGTCATACCAAAATGGGACCCAGTGCCTCCCTGCTTGGCACTCGGCATCGAGGGTTGGATTGGGGGTAAGTCCCTGTGACATACTAGCGTCATGTCCAGGGGGTGTACTTCAAACTGCCTCACGCTACAGAAACAGGAGATAGGCTCCTCATGGCTCGGCAAGGCTTACTTACTACTTACTCAATTATGAGAAAACATGCATTCAATATCGATAGTCAAGGTTTCTGAGTGACAGCGATGATTAATATTAACCCATTCAAAAATAGCCGAGCCGAACATGTACATCGGCAGTTTTTTAGGGTTCTTTTGTAGTGTGCCGAACTACTGATTTAGAAGGCATTTGTAGAATCGACCTCAGGTCTATCATAAAACGTGATAATGTCACAACACCTGATGTCTCCCGCTGGCTGCGCCGGTAGCTGTACGGCCGCGCAGCTACTGTGGCTCGTCTGTACTGTTGCTGGAGGTCCAGGTGGTGATGGTGGGGGTGGGGCCGCCGCCGCTGTGGGAAAGCGGGGGGGGAGGACTCTCCCGGGGAGGACTCTCCCGGGGGGGACTCTCCCGGGGGCTCCCGTCCTCGGGCTCCGGCTCCCGGGGCAGACGGGAGCTGTGCATGATGTGGGCGTCCAGCATCTCCAGCAGCAGGTCGTACAGAGGGACCATGTTCTTCATCTTCATGCAGTGCAGGTGGTCCATGCCTTTGTTACTGCGTAAGAGTCACACACAATTCAACAAACAAATGAACACCCGGATTAAGGATTTTTTTTTACCGTGTATGGGGAAAGGGATGGGTTAGCTCAGGTGAGGAAAGGGATGGGTTAGCTCAGGTGAGGAAAGGGATGGGTTAGCTCAGGTGAGGAAAGGGATGGGTTAGCTCAGGTGAGGAAAGGGATGGGTTAGCTCAGGTGAGGAAAGGGATGGGTTAGCTCAGGTGAGGAAAGGGATGGGTTAGCTCAGGTGAGGAAAGGGATGGGTTAGCTCAGGTGAGGAAAGGGATGGGTTAGCTCAGGTGAGGAAAGGGATGGGTTAGCTCAGGTGAGGAAAGGGATGGGTTAGCTCAGGTGAGGAAAGGGATGGGTTAGCTCAGGTGAGGAAAGGGATGGGTTAGCTCAGGTGAGGAAAGGGATGGGTTAGCTCAGGTGAGGAAAGGGATGGGTTAGCTCAGGTGAGGAAAGGGATGGGTTAGCTCAGGTGAGGAAAGGGATGGGTTAGCTCAGGTGAGGAAAGGGATGGGTTAGCTCAGGGGGTGCCAAATATGCCAAGGACCCCCCCCAAATAGTCAAGAGGAGCACGCACACGCACATCCACACATTTCAACGGGTGCAGGATCCAATAGAATAACTAAGAAAGGAGAGAGGAGATCCGCACACACGTTTTAAAAGCTCCCAAAACTATTTACTGACACAGAGCGGGAAACAATACAACGTTTCGCGGGTATACAATATATGATAGCTCATTGTGATGTATTCTTATCTTACTATTTATTCTATTGTGCTTACATGATATTTATCCTGTCTTGGTACCATAAATAGAGACTTCTTATTGATACTGTGTAAAATGACAACGGGTGACACCTGTGTGTTCAGTTACTGTCGATAGTATCTCATACTCATGCATAAATACAACACTTGTCACAAACGCTGAGGAAGGCCAGACAGGCCGAAACGCGTTACGTTTTCAGTCTCAGAGGTAAATAAAGTCATGTTAAAAGGACATATTATAATGAGTGCTGGCATTTTCTTCAACTTTCAACTTATATTCTCGAGCCTTGCGCCTCAATTTGACCAGGATTCTGTTTGAACCTTTGAATAGTTTCTGTAAAACCATTAGGTAACCAGATATTTAGGGATTATTCTGAGATCATGTAGGCATGGCCACTGAGCAGAGAGCTCAGTGGCCATGCCTACATATTCTCAGAATCTCCACCTTTAGTGAAAACAGACCTGTATCCCGAGAGAAGACAGACTATGCACCCACTGCACACAAAATTAAGTGGAAACCGAGCTACACTTCCTAACCATCCGTCCATTGTACCAAGACATCAGAGACACATACTTCCCACAGATCACAACCACACACGGAGATTTTGATAACATGACCAATGACAAAAAGCTCCCATATCTGCTGGGCGAAGTACAACAATGTGCAAACGCAGAAGCAAGATTCGTGAGTTGCTGTGATAGGAGAAGGATATCAAACGGAACACAACCACCCTAAAGACTAATCATTGTGTATATTCCTGCACTATACCTGCATCCAGTGATCTTGGTTCATAGAAATTGATCTATTGAAGATTCTGACATAATTTTTGTTTTGATTGTATTGCTATATTGTTGTATTGTGCTTTGACAATGTAAACGTATGTTTTCTCATGCCAATAAAGCCTTTTGAATTGAAAACAGCAGTGTATTGTAGGGTCTGGAGTCTTTTTCAGAGTGCCAATAGAACAAGACTTTCATGCAAGCACTTGCTTACTTCACAAAAATGTGAGCGAATTGAATTAGTTTGGACTGTTTCAAAAGGTATTCCATCTAAAAAGCCAAGGTTTTAGAGAACATACCGTAACATTTTACAGACTTGTTTACTTGTTCCAAACCCTCAAATCAGTGAACTTTGTTTATTTTATGTTTATTTTTGAGTGGTGCAACCACTCCAAGGAACAGCAATGTCCGCGTCCGCCTATGTATGTGACGTTAATGAGCATGAGTATGACTATTAGTACCAGTAGGGGTGCTGTTGTGCCAGAAACAGAGAGAGAGATAGTGCTGTAGTGTTGCCTGCTAATGAGAGAGAGGGAGAGAGAGAGAAAGGAGGGGGGGGAGAGAGAGGGGGGAGTTGCACCACTCAGTTCACACGGGTGTGATTTTCTTTTAATATTCTGGGTGAAAATAAAAACTGATTTACTCTTCACTCTAATTGACGGGATGAGGAACGCCACGCCAAGCCACGTTAATGGAATAATGGGATGTCGGCGTTATGGGGGGCGGTCCCCAGTGTACCTGGGGGGCAGGGATTTGATGTAGAATTGTAGACCATGAAGGTAATAAATGGTAAATTTATATAGCGCCTTTACCCACGGCGCTTTACAGAGATCTTTCACACACATTCATACACCGATGAAAGGCACCAACCGACCACATCAGGAGCAATTAGGGGTTACCTTACGGTTACCATCCAGCCACTCTACTGCCTCAGCCACCACCGCCGCAAAATAGCAATGGCTGCCATGCCCAAACAGGAATGGGAGGACAGACACCCAAACAGCCTATGAGTCACACAAAAAGGCACCAGATGTCCTTCCTCCTCCCAGGAGCATACAAGCTTCTGAGAAAACAATATCTGTGCCCTTTAGGAACATCCACAATTTAATCCAGAGCGATTTACAGTCAACACCACATCATCAGGGAGCATGAGAAAGCTAAGTACTTACATCTGTCTAACAGTAGAATATCTGTACAAAGAAACTAGTATATCTCTGCTGTCTGGAGGAAGCCTCATAACTCCAAAATGTTCATTTTGAAGGAAATTTTAAAACTATGCAATACTGCCTCATCAAAGTTGCTGTAATGTGACATTAGATATTGTCCATTACTTGCATGAGAAGGAGAGAGGTGGTGGAGTTAGTTGCTTTACCAGACAGTTAGTTAAGAGGTTTTGTCCAATGCGTTCTTTACTCCTTTCCATTGGTTCAATATTTTCGAAACAATACCCAGACGTAAAGGGGGTTCAATAGCACTGATTTATGTGACCAAAAAAAAAATCTAAAACGTAAAAAATGGAATTATGAGGTTTCCTCCGGACAGCAACAAAATGTATAAAGTATACACTACTACACTATAGAATGCTATGTCTACATAATATGCTATCTAAATTACAAAATGTAGTCTTTGTATATGCCTGCAATGGTCGTCGAGGCTAGGAGAGACTACCCAAATAAAATATACTGGAGCACTCGACACCTGTCTGCATCTGCATGTGTTTTGCAGGGCGAGTTCTAATCCAGTGATTAGAAATGGATAATGAAAAACGTGCTCCTCTGTCCTCATTGACAACCATGATACAGTGAAGAGGCTCCGTCTACTGTATAAACAAACACCCACACACGGTTGATCTGCTCGGTAGAAGAGGGCGATTTACTAGAAGCAGGAAACGTCTGTGATGTCAGTGATGACCTTCTTCAGGCATAATACAGCAGTTTGGTTCAAAAGCTAATTGTCCTCCTAATTGTACTGAGCAGATTAACAGTGTATCTTTCTTTATGTACTGTATGTATGGGCCATGTATCTCTATCGTATCTCTCTATTCTATTATTGACGTGCACTTGCCTCACTAGCACCTGCTCCTAAGCCTCTACCCCAGGGGACCTATTTTCACCTGTGCCTTAATTAGACCTAAACTTCTTTGCCTTTTTTTTTCTCAGCGTAAAATGAAACCAAATGGTTTAATTTTACGCTCTCAAGAGTCAAATTGTTATTAAACAACGGCATTATTACAACACCCCAGGTTATTAAATCATAGCGATTTATAGCAGCAGAGCACATTTTAGCAAACGGACCAGATGCTATCCCGGATGTGGCTGAAGTAGCTCGACGTAGCCAAAGCAAAGCGACAACAACGGGGAGGAAACACATCATCTTTTCTTAGAATTGGACGGAATGATTTAGAGTTACAGTAGGCTCAAATGTCGAATAAATAACGGAACTTGATATGAAAAAGTTTGAAAACCAGTGTTCTAGAGACCTCTGGGAGATGTATTACTGAGGGGGAACACTAACATCTGCTACTACATGTGCTCTCAGCTGCCCTGGCTAACACACGCCTTAGTTAAATGGTAAATGGTGCATTTATATAGTGCCCTTTACATAGATTGTGCATTACATTCACCCATTCACACACACACATTCATACACCGATTGCGGCGGAAGCCATGCAAGGCACCAACCATGAGCACATCGGGAGCAATTTGGGGTTCAGTGTCTTGCCCAAGGACACTTCGACATGTAGACAGGAGGAGGAGCCGGGATTCGAACCGCCGACCCATGGATCATTGGACGACCTGCTCTCCTGAGCCAGTCTCCCTAGTTACCCTGTGGTATACTCAGGGCTCAAAGCCCCAAAAAATCCCATGACTGAAAATGATTTTTTGCAAATCTGCAGTGATCTCATTAAATGACCCCTATGAAATCCTCAGGACTGAAATCAGTCCCCAGGACTGAGAACTTTAAGCCCTGGCTATACTCATATGTGACCGAATACAGTGGTTTGAGACACAAGTAGGCCATGGGCATTTTTCTGATTTTTACATATTATGAAACCACATAAAGCTTTCATAATTATGATGTATTGTTCATTGAAATTGAAAAAGAAAATGAAGATGATATGACCATCTGAAACTTGTTGAACCAGAAACCCCAAAGTAGAGAAATTCTCCTGCAAAGATTCCAAAGACTTTAGCAACTTTGAGCCCCAGGAATGGGCGTGACAATATATACTTGTCTCCACCCCTAACGGCTCCCCCACCCCTAACCACTCCCCCCTCTAGGTTAGCTGTCGACGGCACAGCTGAGTTGAGTGGACACTTATTCTCACAAGTATAGTGAGAAAAGTGTGGGAAAAGTATTTTTTTTTACCTAAAGTTAAAGTATCAATACTGCAATATAGAAATATAGGAATGAAAGTTGTTTATAGTGAAAGGAAAGGTACTATGTTTACCCTGCAGGGTAACTGGACTAAGCTCAAGAACTTGTTTACAGCCAGGCCCTAGTGCTCATAGAACATTTCATTGTAGGGGTTCAATGCCTTGTCCATAAAGGGCACTTCAGCGGTGGTCATTTTAACGTGCCGGTCCGGGGATACGAACTATAGCGACATTCCGATATCAAGACCGCTCGGCAAACCGTTCGGCCACCGCTGCCCCGATATGAGTGTTAATGTTTTGTAATAATAAAAGTCTACAAACTAACTAGTAACAACGTTTTCAAATAAACACACGTGGAGTAAAACTACTTGCAGCCAACACTGCAAGTAAGGCTATGATTTATTCCATGAAGTTACTGGTAGTTTTAGACTTTTAATTGCTAAATGTTGTGAGTTTGAGTTGGACGGTGGCGTGCCCCGGGATCTAACCCAAATGTACAAAGTATACCGACTAGTGGAGTCTTTTACGGCGTGGCGTTCTGTGGGTACCTGATATGGCGTATGTTTATGAGCAGCATGAGCAGGTGGGCGAGGCGGCTGGACTGCTGCCTGAAGGTGAGCCCGGTCTTGGCGATGGCCCAAACCAACGCGTCCGTCACGGAGTCCAGCAGGCGGAGCAGCTTGGTACGACTCTGGAGCTCATCACTCCCAGAGGACGAGCTGGTCAGGATGTCTGGAGCACGCACACACGCACACACGCACACACACACACACACACACACACACACACACACACACACACACACACACACACACACACACACACACACACACACACACACACACACACACACACACAGGCATCACCCATTTAGGCCTGACCTCAACATTTTTAAAAGATCTTCTAAAAAATCCTCCAGTTTTCTGAATATCTTCACGATTAAAAATAAATAAATAGCAGACCTATACAAGCTCGTGCTATGATGAGCTTGTAGATCTGCTATTTTTCAATAGCTAAATTATAACATAATAATGTTTAAAAACACAAAAAGGGGTTCCTGCCCAGAATGGGATAAATAAAGCTTACAATTCTGTTTGGCTTTTTAATAATTGTGATTATCTGCGTTTAGGTAATTGGACACACACACACACACACACACACACACACACACTTAGTGGTATCACTATGAATAAAGCTTACAATTCTGTTTGGCTGGCTTTTTAATAATTGTGATTATCTGCGTTTAAGTAATTAAGGACAGCCTGTAATTGTGCACACGATTCGTGGCATCACCACACACACACACACACACACACACACACACACACACACACAGGGCATGGTATTCTGCAGGTGGCCATTCGGTGAAAACAGGCTAACATTCTGTCAGAATAGAATATCTACAATATTGTGAGCTTGTAGACCGTATGTATTTCTGTTAACTGAAATACAGTGAAGTATAAAGTGTTTAAGTGCTTTATTATCGATTACAAAAGATTATCCTTTCTACGGTGAAAAGCTATATATTTTTTGGTGCATATAATTTTAATTTATTGTCTTGCAACTAAAGTGTACGCAATTTTTAATCTGCCATTTTCAGTGGTGTGGAGACCAACAAGAACGGACCAAGTACTGCTACTAGTGACGGAAGAATAATCTGAAAACACATTCTAGTTGTTTTTAGATTAATCGGCATTGGTTCGATTAATGAATCGGTCCGATTAATCGGTCCGTCTTTACAGATAAACAAGTACTGATCTACAAGCTCACAATATTAAATATAAAAGGTATTTAAATTAAATCTGACTTGCCTAAGCCATCCTGTTACGTTTTCAGAACGGACTAATTAATTAACTTTTCAATACAGAATGATCAATCATATCGGTAATATCGGCCATAACAGCAATTAATTATAATATCGGATATCGGCCAAAATGTCTCATCAGCACATCCCTAACTACTACAGCTTGTAGATCTGCTATTTATTTTTTTATCGTGAAAATGTGGTGTAAATCTTTGAATATATATTCTTTCAGAGCGAACGTTTTTAACTAATTTCTTTGCTTCTGGGGTGTCCCTGGAACAACATATTTTCAGATGGGGGGTCGGCGGCCAAATACAGATAATTTTTGGGGTTCTTGACATGAAATATTGAAAACCACTGATATAGAAACATTGGTATTTCAGAAAACTGTCATGATTTAGAGGACCTTTTTTTTAAATCTCGATGTCAGGCCTAAATGGGTTAAAGTTACTTTGCCATCGACTTTATGCATGCACATGCCCTCCATAGAGGATTGAAGTTGTTAAGGGGTAACTAATGCAAGCATGCCTAAAATGTCACTCTTCCTTTTCAACTGAAGCTGCAAGGGATTCAGATTTTAATTGAGCGGAAAAGGATGGTGGCTGGCTGGGTGTGTTACTAAGACTAGAAAGGATGGTGGCTGGGTGGGTGTGTTACTAGGACTAGAAAGGATGGTGGCTGGGTGGGTGTGTTACTAGGACTAGAAAGGATGGTGGTTGGGTGGGTGTGTTACTAGGACTAGAAATGATGGTGGTTGGGTGGGTGTGTTACTAGGACTAGAAAGTATGGTGGCTGGGTGGGTGTGTTACTAGGACTAGACGCAACACCTCACAATAGTGGAGGCGATCCAAGGGAGCGCTAAACAACAGGTACTGCCTGTTACCCGTGAGCGCTAAACAACAGGTACGGCCTGTTACTGGTGTGCGTTTAAACAACAGGTACTGCCTGTTACTGGTGTGCGTTTAAACAACAGGTACTGCCTGTTACCCGTGTGCGTTTAAACAACAGGTACTGCCTGTTACTGGTGTGCGTTTAAACAACAGGTACTGCCTGTTACCCGTGTGCGTTTAAACAACAGGTACTGCCTGTTACTGGTGTGCGTTTAAACAACAGGTACTGCCTGTTACCCGTGTGCGTTTAAACAACAGGTACTGCCTGTTACTGGTGTGCGTTTAAACAACAGGTACTGCCTGTTACTGGTGTGCGTTTAAACAACAGGTACTGCCTGTTACTGGTGTGCGTTTAAACAACAGGTACTGCCTGTTACTGGTGTGCGTTTAAACAACAGGTACTGCCTGTTACTGGTGTGCGTTTAAACAACAGGTACTGCCTGTTACCCGTGTGCGTTTAAACAACAGGTACTGCCTGTTACTGGTGTGCGTTTAAACAACAGGTACTGCCTGTTACCCGTGTGCGTTCAACAGTGGAGTGGACAGAGAGGCAGAGAGCCAAGCAATACGTCCTGTTCCCATTAGGGCTCTCTCTCTCACTGAGAGTTATCCCATTTTGGGCGGGAACCCCTTTTGGTGTTCGCATCATGTCATGCTTTAGCTATTGAAAAATAGCAGATCTACAAGCTCACAGCAGCTTGTAGGTCTGCTATTTTTGAAAGATCGAAAAAAAAACGACTGACATAGAAACATAGATTTTTCAGAAAACTGTCAGGATTCAGAAGACAATTTTTTAGAATCTGATCTCAGGTCAGAACGGGTTATTTAGCTTGGTCTCCTTGCCAACCCTCCCTAGTACCTACACTTAGAAAAAAAAAGAAGATAGGATTACACTCTGAAGCAACAATCGCTTGGCAACGCACATGCACGCACGCACGCACACACACACACACACACAGCAAAATAAAGTAATTAAGGGTAGTTACAAGTGCATGCGTTTGTACAGACACACACACACACACACACACACACACACACACATGCATGCATGCCAACACAAACTCACTGGCATTCAGGAGGATCATGGCCTTGAGGCAGACGTACTCCTCCCTCTGCAGCTTGAGTTCTCTGACCCTGGAGGTGGCGGCGAGCAGCATATCAAAGATCTCAGCGAAGCCCTGGACACAGCTCCCCTCCTCCCTACAACGTCACAATACAGAGAGCATCACATCAAAGATCTGCACACAGCTCCCCTCCTCTCTACAACGTCACAATACAGAGAGCATCACATCAAAGATCTGCACACAGCTCCCCTCCTCCCTACAACGTCACAATACAGAGAGCAGCACATCAAAGATCTGCACACAGCTCCCCTCCTCCCTACAACGTCACAATACAGAGAGCATCACATCAAAGATCTGCACACAGCTCCCCTCCTCCCTACAACGTCACAATACAGAGAGCATCACATCAAAGATCTGCACACAGCTCCCCTCCTCTCTACAACGTCACAATACAGAGAGCATCACATCAAAGATCTGCACACAGCTCCCCTCCTCCCTACAACGTCACAATACAGAGAGCATCACATCAAAGATCTGCACACAGCTCCCCTCCTCTCTACAACGTCACAATACAGAGAGCATCACATCAAAGATCTGCACACAGCTCCCCTCCTCTCTACAACGTCACAATACAGAGAGCATCACATCAAAGATCTGCACACAGCTCCCCTCCTCTCTACAACGTCACAATACAGAGAGCATCACATCAAAGATCTGCACACAGCTCCCCTCCTCTCTACAACGTCACAATACAGAGAGCATCATATCAAAGATCTGCACACAGCTCCCCTCCTCTCTACAACGTCACAATACAGAGAGCATCACATCAAAGATCTGCTCCCCTCCTCTCTACAACGTCACAATACAGAGAGCATCACATCAAAGATCAGCACACAGCTCCCCTCCTCTCTACAACGTCACAATACAGAGAGAATATCAAAGATCTGCACACAGCTCCCCTCCTCCCTACAACGTCACAATACAGAGAGAATATCAAAGATCTGCACACAGCTCCCCTCCTCTCTACAACGTCACAATACAGAGAGCATCACATCAAAGATCTGCACACAGCTCCCCTCCTCCCTACAACGTCACAATACAGAGAGAATATCAAAGATCTGCACACAGCTCCCCTCCTCTCTACAACGTCACAATACAGAGAGCATCACATCAAAGATCTGCACACAGCTCCCCTCCTCTCTACAACGTCACAATACAGAGAGCAGCACATCAAAGATCTGCACACAGCTCCCCTCCTCCCTACAACGTCACAATACAGAGAACATCACATCAAAGATCTGCACACGGCTCCCCTCCTCCCTACAACGTCACAATACAGAGAGCATCACATCAAAGATCTGCACACAGCTCCCCTCCTCCCTACAACGTCACAATACAGAGAGCATCACATCAAAGATCTGCACACAGCTCCCCTCCTCTCTACAACGTCACAATACAGAGAGCATCACATCAAAGATCTGCACACAGCTCCCCTCCTCTCTACAACGTCACAATACAGAGAGCATCACATCAAAGATCTGCACACAGCTCCCCTCCTCTCTACAACGTCACAATACAGAGAGAATATCAAAGATCTGCACACAGCTCCCCTCCTCCCTACAACGTCACAATACAGAGAGCATCACATCAAAGATCTGCACACAGCTCCCCTCCTCTCTACAACGTCACAATACAGAGAGAATATCAAAGATCTGCACACAGCTCCCCTCCTCTCTACAACGTCACAATACAGAGAGCATCACATCAAAGATCAGCACACAGCTCCCCTCCTCTCTACAACGTCACAATACAGAGAGCATCACATCAAAGATCTGCACACAGCTCCCCTCCTCTCTACAACGTCACAATACAGAGAGCATCACATCAAAGATCTGCACACAGCTCCCCTCCTCTCTACAACGTCACAATACAGAGAGAATATCAAAGCTCTGCACACAGCTCCCCTCCTCTCTACAACGTCACAATACAGAGAGCATCATATCAAAGATCTGCACACAGCTCCCCTCCTCCCTACAACGTCACAATACAGAGAGAATATCAAAGATCTGCACACAGCTCCCCTCCTCCCTACAACGTCACAATACAGAGAGCATCACATCAAAGATCTGCACACAGCTCCCCTCCTCTCTACAACGTCACAATACAGAGAGCATCACATCAAAGATCTGCACACAGCTCCCCTCCTCCCTACAACGTCACAATACAGAGAGAATATCAAAGATCTGCACACAGCTCCCCTCCTCTCTACAACGTCACAATACAGAGAGCATCACATCAAAGATCTGCTCCCCTCCTCTCTACAACGTCACAATACAGAGAGCATCACATCAAAGATCTGCACACAGCTCCCCTCCTCTCTACAACGTCACAATACAGAGAGCATCACATCAAAGATCTGCACACAGCTCCCCTCCTCTCTACAACGTCACAATACAGAGAGCATCACATCAAAGATCTGCACACAGCTCCCCTCCTCTCTACAACGTCACAATACAGAGAGCATCACATCAAAGATCTGCACACAGCTCCCCTCCTCTCTACAACGTCACAATACAGAGAGCATCACATCAAAGATCTGCACACAGCTCCCCTCCTCTCTACAACGTCACAATACAGAGAGCATCACATCAAAGATCTGCACACAGCTCCCCTCCTCTCTACAACGTCACAATACAGAGAGCAGCATATCAAAGATCTGCTCCCCTCCTCTCTATAACGTCACAATACACCAAAACCAACATATAATACACCACTGGTTATTATCTGTGGGGGAACCTAGCTACAACGCACATGGCGGCCTGGTGGGTGCTGGGCTAAAGTCGCTTCAATTAACGCCTTTTGGTGTTTTGTTTTTATTAAAAAGTTTTTTGTTTTTTTTTACACCAAATAATGAATAAATGAACACAAATCAAACATATGAATCCATGAAAACAAAAACAGAAGAAAGAAAGAACATAACAAAAACGCAAAACACAAAACACACAAGTAAAGAGAAAAACAGCTCGACATAACTACAGTACAATAGCACAGCATTTTTCAAGTTGAGTGTATAAGACTAGGCAGGAAAAGAGCAGGAGAACATGACTCACAATACACTTCAGACATATGAAAGCATCTTTACAGACCCAGCAACCTCTACACATACACCGGAACACCCACATACAATATCACAGACAGAGGTCCATCCAAGTATGAAACTTTCCATTTTTTATTGTAACCTTTGCAGTCATTTCTTCCATTATATAAACCTGCTCCTTTTGGTGTTTTAATCATTACACTTTAGCTATTGAAAAATAGCAGATCTACAAGCTCACAGCGTGGCACTAACCTGTACAGTAGGTCTGCCATTTTTTTTAAATCGTGAAAATGTGGCCCAAATCTTTGAATATGTATATTCTTTCAGAGCGAACGTTTTTTTTAACTCAAATCTTCGCGTCTGGAGGGTCCCTGGAACAACATATTTTCAGATGGGGTGTCGGCGGCCAAATTCAGATAATTCCTGGGGGTCTTTGACATGCAAAAAGGTTGAGAACCACTAACATAGAAACATGAGTTTTTGAAGAAAACTGTCATTGATTTAGAAGAGATTTGTAGAATCGTCCTCAGGTCAAAGTCCAATAGGCACGTTAGCAGCGAGGAGACAGCAGGGCAAGCTTGAGATGAATGTTAGATGACGGGATTTCTCCATAAAAATAATCGATCATTTCAGTAGCAAGAGCATCAAAATGTCTGCTAAATCTAGTCAACCAGGCCTGCAGTATAGGCTAAATGCACTGGACAAATTTGCATGACATTATTTAAATAAACTAGAAATACAAGGAAGTGAGGGAGAAATCAACTTTTAACAACCAACATCCGACAGGAGTTTTAAGACTACGGTCATTAGTATTATTGCCATCACCTGGGTGGGTCAGTCGTGTAATATATGTTCGACAACACAACCATGCAAAATAACATTGACAGCTACAGTATGAGAGGTGACGAAAGCTTGACCTGCATAGCAACAGTTGCTAAACTATTTGGATTGGACATTGGCATTTCTGAAGGGCTAATTGGAAAAGGGTAGAACACCAAAGTAGGCACTGAAACATCTTCGTTTAGCCGACAACATTTCAATCCTGTTGTGGATCTTCATAAGAACATGTGATAAAGCACACCAGTGATTATTATCTGTGCACACACCATACTGTGTGTGTGTGTGTGTGTGTGTGTGTGGTGTCCTTTCCAACTGTGATAAGTGGGAATAAGTTTAGGCTCAAATTCCAGAATTTCCAAAACATTTTATATGTTTTCTCAATTTGTTTACTTCAAATTACACAAATTGAAGACGTGTCCGTGCTACTAGTAAAGTAATACGTAGCCTAGGGAACCAACAGTTCCCGAGCCATGCAGGAGCCTGTCCCCTAATTACCTACAATACTGCTCGGAACACACCACTGCAGAGACAGTGGGGGAGGCATCTTCGTTGCACAGATTGTGCGATGTCGTCTGGCTAGACCAGGGGTGCCCAAAAGGTAGATCGCGATCTACCAGTAGATCACGTAACATGCCCCAAAAGAATATTTAATTTAAATATAAAAAATTTTTTTTGTTTTTATATAAACAAAGTTTGTTGACCTGTTTGATTAACGGACATAAAAAAGGTTCTGTCAGCTCAAACCCATATTGCAATACTTTGTTTTCAAGAGTGTTGCTGTGCACAAATGTCGGTAGATTACAAATGAAATACGAAAAAAATAAACCCTATTCCATTTCTCCCCTTTCCCATTCCAAGTGCATTTGTCTTAAATGTAATGCCAGCGCCAGCGCTATTCCAAAGCCATTTTCAGCAATAGTATTATAATGTTTTCGGTGGGTAGTTCTCAGGTCAAAAAAGTGTGGGCACCCCTGGAGCCTAGACCAAGTCAACCGCGGGTGCCTCCTTGCCTACGGCTTAATGCATTCAATAACAAGGGCCTGTCTGGCAGACAATTACCCATCTCGCTGCTTGTACCTGTATAACTAAGTGATGTGAACTCAGACTGAGGTCAGCAGAGAAGATGAGTTTCCCTGGGTGCTCCACAGACCTAACCTGACGCTGCCAGATCCAAAAAGCTTGCTACACAAATTTGTTTCACAGCTTATTTGGATCTGGGATCTCTGAGGGGGTTGAGCTAACACAGATCCGACCCGTACCGAACCAATCAGCGTGAGCTAAGGGCGGGATATGTGCGAAACCGGATGTGAAGCTATATAGACACGTCAATATGATTGGTTGTGTTTGCACGCCCACACGGTGATAGACAGACGCTCCCATCCAATCATCTACCATGTATCTTGAAAAAAAGGAACAGCCCCGTCATCGAATTTGCTTCCGCGATCCCAGATCCCAATAAGCTGTGAAACAAATTTGTGTAGCAAGCTTTTTGGATCTGGCAGCGTCAGGTTACCACAGACCTCCACATCAGGTTCTCACCTGTTCAGACTGAGGTCAGCAGAGAAGATGAGTTTCCCTGGGTGCTCCACAGACCTCCACATCAGGTTCTCACCTGTTCAGACTGAGGTCAGCAGAGAAGATGAGTTTCCCTGGGTGCTCCACAGACCTCCACATCAGGTTCTCACCTGTTCAGACTGAGGTCAGCAGAGAAGATGAGTTTCCCTGGGTGCTCCACAGACCTCCACATCAGGTTCTCACCTGTTCAGACTGAGGTCAGCAGAGGAGATGAGTTTCCCTGGGTGCTCCACAGACCTCCACATCAGGTTCTCACCTGTTCAGACTGAGGTCAGCAGAGAAGATGAGTTTCCCTGGGTGCTCCACAGACCTCCACATCAGGTTCTCACCTGTTCAGACTGAGGTCAGCAGAGAAGATGAGTTTCCCTGGGTGCTCCACAGACCTCCACATCAGGCCGATCATCAGCACCTCCAGCCAGCAGCACTCCAACAAATGCACCTGGTCCACCAGACTGAGCTCCACAAACCCTGGGGGGAAGGGGACAGAGGTCTTCATCACCTAAATATGTGGTTCCAATCCTGGTCTCTAAACTGCCTCCCCCTGGCCAGCCGGGGCGCCTGATGGAGGGGAAAGGAACTGGTTGGAATAACGTGTTCCTTCCACATGCTACGTCCAACCAGGGAAACTCCCCCCTGTCAGGTGTAAAGGAGCAACTTGGACACTCAGGCCTGAAGGAAGCATGAGTTCAAGTCCGTTGCTCTCCCCTTGTCCCCCATATATGGGGACTAGGTTGGTGGAGGGTGTGTAGAGCCCATGGTCACATTAGATGATTGACACAGGAGTGAAAAATGGGTTACAAAATCATGGGATAAAAATTAAGAAAAATATATAATCTGTGGTTCCCAACCTGTGTGTGTGTGGGGGTGGGGGGGGGGGGTCAGGTGGCGGCTGGGAGTCGCAGTCCCACAGGATATGGAACGTGACTTGAAACGCAAAATCAGATTCTGAACCGCTTCCTGTGTATTGGCTGCATCTCAAGGTTCAAGGTTATTTATTATTTGTCTCCCGAGGAAGACATTTGTCTTAGACAAAGACAAAGGGCCCGCCCGCGTGCAAGCCTAGCCCCTTATGTCCATGTCGCCGCAGCGCAGCGCCAAATACATCTTTCTTGCATCAAAGACGGGGACGGGGGTGCTTACATCACATTACATTACATTTGTCATTGGATCGTGCAGGCACAGACTGTACTTGCTGTTTTGATGATGATAACTCTAGAACACAAGCTCCAAATGGAATCATTTTTTGAAAATATGTTGTTCCAGCCAGGGACTGGTTAAATGAAATGACTAGTACACTTCATCTTGAGAGAATAAGGTATTTCCTGAGAAACAGGGAGAGACAGTTTGATAAGGTTTTGGCTGCCCCTTGTCCATTACCTGAGTAGAAATGATTAATAGACAGGATACCATTGATATGGTTGACTGTACGCCATTTTCTTTTCAGATGTTTTCCTTGAGCTTTCTATCATCTTATTATATAGTATGCAATGTCACTGAGCAGTATGGGTGGGAGGGTTAAGGGATTTCTTTATCTTTTTTGTCTTTATTTTTTCTTCATTTTGTTTCATAAAAAAAGTATTTCAAAAGTATGTTTGTAATAATTTATCTGTTCAATAAAAACATATTTGACAAAAAAAAAAACTTTCAGCGCCCCCTGCAGTCTGCACTGACCTGAACCGGCAAAGCATTACAAAGGGTTGTGCGGTCAGCCGAACGCATCAGCAGATGTGCTCTCCCCCCCCTTCATCCGAGCCCCGTACGATGAACGACGTGTCAGCGAAGCTCAAGGAATAGTGAAGGACCCAATCCATCCCAGCCGCAGTCTGTCTGAGATGCTATCGCATGGGAAGCGGTTTCACAGAGTCTCAAAGCCACTGGAAATAGTTAAAGCCACTGGAAATAGACTACTGCAAAAAAGCTACAAGTTTTACGAGCTGTAGCCGACATCTTCTTAGTGGTAAGTGGTAATATGGCTCCGGCGCGACACGATCAGAAATCACTATTTACATCTGAACGTCGGGCGGATTGGACTAAAAACAACAACTTTGGAGAATTTCTGGGAGAAAACAAGCAGCAAAGAAGCTACAATGAGTGTGGATCCTTAAGGGAGGGGCGCACATTGATCCTCATGATGGGAAGAACGTATAGGCGCTGTCCAGCAGCCTGGGGGCGCTGTCTAGCAGCCTGGGCAGCACTGATGTTATTTATATTATTAACTTCTTCCCTCCATTAACACAAGACACACAACGTAGTTGTGCTGCAGCGTACTGTAATGTGTACCTGGTATCTTCTTGGCCCAGCTGATCATGTGGACCAGCTCCTTATCGGCCAGGTTGGTGAGTGACATCATCACGTGGGCCTCCGTCAGCGGCCGTCTCATGTCCCTCATGAGGAGGATCTCGGGCGGCTCCGCCTCCATGATGCGTCCAATCAGCTGCTCCGACGTGAGCTGAGCGGGGGGGCGGGGTTCGTTCGGCTGCCCGGCGGCGTCCACCGCCCGCCGTCCAGTGGCGTCCATCACCGCCACGGCGGCGAGTACCTCCGTCTTTGGTCCGTTAGCTCCGCCCCCCTCCGATGAGTAACGCGTGACTCGCCTCATCTGGGTGTTCCTGCAGTTCCCCCGATCTCTACGCATCCCTGAACACACGGAGGACAACAGTTTAGGCTTCAGGGGAACAGAGGGCACATTATTAGAAACATTGTTTTTTTTTTATCTCAGTCCTTTGTAACATACGATACCCTCAAGGGGCCCTATTTTGCACGTCTTAACACAATTTGTGCCCAAGACGTCCTAGGAATTACCGCGTGTAGTGCTGTAAACCCTAAGGTATATACAGGGGGATTGTTCCTTTAACTGTGTTGGCGGGCTGAGGCTGGGACGAGGAGGAGTATTATGGGATATCTTGTGTGTACTTGGTGTTCTGGTGTGTGCAGGGAAGCGGTCGCATTATTAAGAGGAAGAGAGATATTACTTTGTTGTTCACTACGGAGGTTGGATATACAGAATAGAACCCTGGCTGAACACGTTTGTCCTTTTTGAATTATTATTTTGTTTATTAACCCATTCTGACCGGGCACCCATTTTGGTGTTGGCATCATGTTATGCTTTAGCTATTGAAAAATAGCAGATCTACAAGCTCATATCGCGCCACCGAGTGGCGCGATACGAGCTTGTAGGTCTGCTATTTTTGAAAAATTCGAAGAACGACTGACATTTTTAGAATCTGATCTCAGGTCAGAATGGGTTATAATCAGACCAGTGTGTGTCCAGTGGAAACCTCGTATGAATCTGATCTCAGGTCAGAATGGGTTAAATCACCAGTTCTGCAACACGGACTCCTTTTCCTTTGACAGCATAGCAAGAAAGCGTAAGGATTATTCCGGAGAGGAGAGACACGGTGGTTATAGTGCCTATAGGACGTCTGTGGACGTCTTGGCTTGGCCTTTTTTTTCTTTAACCCATTCTGACCTGAGATCAGATTCATACGAGGTTTCCACTGGTACACACACTGGTCTGATTAACCCATTCTGACCTGAGATCAGATTCTAAAAAGGTCAGTCGTTCTTCGATTCTTCAAAAATAGCAGACCTACAAGCTCGTAGCGCGCCACTCGGTGGCGCGCTATGAGCTTGTAGATCTGCTGTTTTTCAATAGCTAAAGCACAACATGATGCTAACACCAAAACGGGTTCCCGTTCAGAATGGGTTAAAATGTCAAAAAGTGCGTCTAAAAGTGGGCACCCCACGTCTGCATTTTGAAAGAATGAAAGGGCACATTTAAGACGGGGGGTTCTCAACGTTTTTGGCTGGGGACCCCCCGGGAATTCTTTGGCCATGAACGGAAGATTATTAGATTTTTGAGGGGCGCTAGCCTCTCCTATATACTACAGGTTTAATGTTTGTTTTTAGTTCAATGTTTGTTTTAAAAACGCCATTGACACTGAAGGGAAAATTGACGTCATATTGTCTCTTTATTGTCAATGGCATTTAATGTACATCACCATTACATCACCTAATCAACATTAGAGTTAGACTTATATTAACGCCCCCTGCACACAGGTGTGATTTTTCTGCTGTGCCTGGGTGGAACAGGAGAGGGCAGAACAACATATTATTCACACAGGGAGATACGAACCACACTTGGTCATGCCAGTTTCGTAACATTTGCGAAGGCGGCAGGCCTGGCAGCTCTTGCGTCGATTCTTGTCTATAGTGCACTGGTTTGTTGCTGGGCAGATGTACTCGTTGTGACCTTAAGAAAAAAGAGACAAGGAGAGGTGAGAGGAGGGAGAAAAGGAAGTAGGACGACGTTGGGCACAGAATTCAAGTCAAATGGTAAATGGTGCATTTATCCAAAGCGCTTTACATAAGATTGTGCACTACATTTATGCACATTCACCCATTCACACAACGATGGCAGAGGAAACCATGCAAGGAACCAACCTGCACATCGGGAGCAATTAGGGTTTCAGAGTCTTACTCAAGGACACTTCGACACCAACTCTGGTGGGGTTTGAACCGAGAACCTCACAGGTTTCCCATCCGGCCGTTCTATTGGCCACTCTAGCCGTGAGCCACTCCCGTCCAAGTCTAGTCAAATATATTTATAAGTGCGGTACAGACCAGGAAGCTAAAATAGCAAAATACAATAAGCATTAAGCACAGACATCTCTGTGCACGTCTGTACGTACATCTGTAAAATGCACAAAGAGGCGAGAACCGTTTGCCCCAACGACTTCAAATTCTACACACGCGTTCCACGCCCCCGCAGGGAGTGCAGTGCCCGGTGTCGGGTCGGTCGGACCCACGGTTGTCCAGAACCACCACAAAACGGCCTCTGCCCAGGCTCTGGACTGGGCCGGCCCCTGCCCAGGGTCCATATGTGGAGCTGGCCTGTTCCGACATACCGTAACAACACTCCATATTTGGGGCATGCCCTGACACAGAACTCCATATGAATAAAAGGGACAGAGAGACGGATACATAAATCTCCATATATGGGCATAAAAAGGGACACAGACAGATGGGTGGAACGGGTACCCTGCCACGGGTACAATGGGTATTGCATAGCCGGGGTGGGGCATACTGTAGATCTCCTACAACTTCCATCGTTAGCGACTCTGTTTTACTGTAGTACAGTAAACAACAGGACATACAGCTCAAAGTCAGACATAATCAGGACCTCCGACCTGCACAGGAGGCACAAGCCAAGAAGAAAAGCCACATCAGGACGATTCAAATACTGGCCTTGAGAAACTTTAAATGGAGAGGCAGATCTAACAGGGAGGGGGAATGAACATGCAGCCTGGAAGAGGAAATTAGATCAAGAGGGAGAGAGCTTTGAGGAGGAAGAGCAGAGACGTTTAGTCCATTTTAGACGGGAACCCCTTTTGGTGTTAGCATTATGCTATGCTTTAGCTATTGAAAAATAGCAGCTCTACAAGCTCATAGCGCGCCACTCGGTGGCGCGCTATGAGCTTGTAGAGCTGCTATTTTTTTGAAAAGAATCGAAGAACGACTGACATAGAAACATAGTTTTTTCAGAAAACTGTCAGGATGTGTAGAAGACATGTTCAGAATCTGATCTCAGGTCAGAACGGGTTAGGGGGTGTGGGGGAATCATGGGAAAGCCCATCATGGGCCCTCAGAGGCTCCGACTGAAGCATTTACGACCAGACCCAAAAGCATAAATTATTGATCAGGGAGTGAAAAAGCAGCGCACGGTTGAATTTGGGACAAATCATATAAACACTGGTGCAGATGGTGGAACGTTCCGGTCAATGATTAACCCATTCAGGCCTGACATCGAGAAAAATTAAGAAAAAAAAAGTCTACGGAAAGAATATATATATTCAAAGATTTGTGCCCGTATTTTCGCGATTTTTCAAAATAGAGCAGAGGTCTACAAGCTCGTAGCGTGCCACTCGGTGGCACGCTATGAGCTTGTAGATCTGATATTTTTCAATAATAGCTAAAGTATAACATAATGCTTAGTTTAAACACCAAAAGGGATTCCCGCCCAGAATGGGTTAAAAAAAAACCCTGTGGGAAGGCTGTATTCCTCAAACAGCAACTTTTCAAAGGAAAATTCCCGGTGTTAACTTTTTATATCCAATCTTCCAAATTTGTATTTTGTACAGCAGCTTCATTGCAAGACAGCTTTAAAGAGAACGTTCACACTGAGAACTACAACGATAACTATCTGCCAACTAAGGGCCGATTCATACTCCTATTTTAGAGCCGAATAAAAGTCGGTTCGGCTCTGTAGAGCCTACAATGTGACGTCATTTGAGGTTTGGGGGGGCGGGTATCGTCCTAAAGTCGGCTCTTCGGTGCTACTGAAATTTTCTGACGAACCGAAATCATTTCGGCACTACAGCGCCGAAACAGCAGTATGAATCGGCCCTAACTCTGCCATCCACGTGATTATTTTAAATATATTTTTATAGTTAGTTCTCAGTCTGAATGGCCCTTAAGGGGAGGGGGGGGATAACCATAATAAGATCAGTAAAACCCGGTGACTTAATAGTCATATTTCTGGTTTATCAATGATAGCATTGCATATTACCAGTAAGACGCGCAAACGCGGGAAGCGAACGCAGCTCGTACATATTTGGGTTTTTTTAAGATTTATTTTTAAGTTATTTTTTTTTCAAGTTAAGTTATTTTAAGTTAAGTTTTTAACTTAGCCATAACCATATAAGGAGTCCCCAAAGCAGCTATACGTCCAAATATGGAGTGTGTTGCATCAATCACAAACCAATCACTCAGCTCCATATATGGGCACAAAGGGGGGACACACGGACAGACACACACACACACACACACACACACACACACACACACACACAGACAGACAGACATGATCTGCTAGGTCTCATAGTAAGTGCTCACTGCGTTCGCAATTATATTCTAATATTATACCTTATAATATATATATTATATAGCAGGAGATGACTCTTGAATAGAGGTTATGCGTATGCATAAAGTGAGTGGCAAAGTGAGTTGTTAAACGTTGTTTAATGCAGTTAGATTTTAGGACTTTTCTGTCAAGGTCAGGAAGTATTTTTTTTTACACTCTTTCTCGCATAACTTCCGGGTATGATGGTGACGTCATGCGCATACACTCTATTTTTACCCAGATTCTGGGGTGCAGGTCTTTTTTTTCCGACAGCATATTGATCCGAAACCTCAATCCTAACCTAACCCTAACCGCAAGCACGGGAGCAGCGCATGTCGGACCATCGCTTTTTCGCATCGCAGCGAATGTCCCCCCGCTGCGGAGCGGACCGCTGCCCCGTCGGCTAGAATGCTGTCGGAAAAAAAGGCCGCCTCCCAGATTCTGTGCTTCTGAATTGTAATTTCTCCTGAAAATATCCTTAATTGTGGACAGTTCAACCCAGACTCTATGGTAAAAGTGAGCATGCTCATGGGTGTACTGTAGATACTATACATTTATATAAAATTAAATAAAACTATTTAAGGTCTTTCATATAGAAATATTAATGTAATACTTTTAAGGACCCACAGACACCCTGTAAAAAAAGGAGCACCAGCTATTATGTGGCGAGGACCGAATTAGGGTTAAATAGACCGATGTGTAATGCAGTGTGTTTTTGGGGCATTCACTTCTAGTCATTTTTACTAGTTGACTAGTTGCTTATTGCCCTAGTGTGTTTGTGTCGCTGATTCAAATCTTTTATTGGCTATTATATGGTTAAAGCTGATTCAAATATTTTATTGCATATTTTATGGTTAAAGCCCATACCATATGCATACATATAATGTACTTCACCAGCTATTACGAGTAAGACGCGCAAACGCGGGAAGCGAACGCAGCTCGTACATATTTGGGTTTTGGACGTATAGCTGCTTTGGGGACTCCTTATATGGTGCCCCCTTTGTGCCCATATATGGAGCTGAGTGGACCTGGCCCCTTTTGTGCCCATATATGGAGCTGAGTGATTGCTGATGCAACACACTCCATATTTGGATAGCGGGACAGACACACAGACATGATCTGCTAGGTCTCATAGTAAGTGCTCACCGCGTTCGCAACAAACACAGTTCAACCCAGCATATCGTTTTTGTTACCTGGCCCATCCCTGACAACAGCGGTTATCAACTCGCTAAATCAACCCGGGTTTTGCAGCATACCGACCGATCATAATAATGGACAATTATTCTAGCCGAGTGGCATGTTATAAATGGGGAACAAAAATGTTAAGAGAAATAATGAACAATTAAAACCAGAATACAGGCTAAAAGCAATACAGTTACAGCTGCCCAAATGCAGGAAGGAGAGCTGGCCAAATATAATCGCTATAACTGCATGAATTGAATGCAAGTTATAAGGCTTAAAAATAATATAATTTAAAAAAGAGATAGGCTCTACCAGGCCAAATAGTTACCGTATATAGAGGATCCTAATGGTATATAATGCACAATTGAGGGTCACTTGATTCCCAGATTAGATGAAAGCATAGCTTTCTGCATTTTCGTGTTGTCACTGCAAGTGTGCGCACGTGCGTGTGTGCGTGCGCACGCACGTGCGTGTGCGTGCCTGCCTGTGTGTGAGAGAGAAAGTCTCTGTGTGTCGGTCTCTGGCTCTCAGAAACGACCCTTTGGGCCGTTATTCATTCATTTATCTCTGCCCGAGCAAAGCACAATGAAATGGTTTTTTTTATTACTATTACAGCTGGATAAGCTTTCACTTAACCCATTCTGACCGGGCACCCATTTTGGTGTCAGCATCATGTTATGCTTTAGCTATTGAAAAATAGCAGATCTACAAGCTCATATCGCGCCACTGAGTGGCGCGCTACGAGCTTGTAGGTCTGCTATTTTTGAAAAATCGAAGAACGACTGACATTTTTAGAATCTGATCTCAGGTCAGAATGGGTTAATCAGAACCAGTGTGTGTTCAGTGGAAACCTCGTATGAATCTGATCTCAGGTCAGAATGGGTTAACTCCCTCCTTACCGAGCTTCAAGTTAATCCAAGAGTACCGCTTTTATAGTAGGAGATGCTTTTAGATGCGCCGCTTCGACCATAACATAACCAGTTAACCCATTCTGACCTGAGATCAGATTCATACGAGGTTTTCCACTGGACACACACTGGTCTGATGAACCCATTCGGACCCGAGATCAGATTCTAAAAATGTCAGTCGTTCTTCGATTTTTCAAAAATAGCAGACCTACAAGCTCGTAGCGCGCCACTCGGTGGCGCGCTACGAGCTTGTAGATCTGCTATTTTTAAATAGCTAAAGCATAACGTGATGCTAGCACCAAAATGGGTTCCCGTTCAGAATGGGTTAAAGATGCACCCCGGTAAGTAGAGAACATAACCATAAAAATGCACCATTAAACCCGAATTTAAACCACAAACCACATGTCCTGCTTCTTTGTAGGACTGGTCTGGCCTGTAACTGAATGTCTTTGTTGTTTTTAAAACCGTGCCCAGTCTCCCACACACGTCAGCAGTTGAGCTGTCACAATTGTGACATTTTAGTAAACAATCTATGAGCGGTAGTGGCCGATTGGGAACCGTAAGGTTTCCACTTTCCAGTTCGATCCTGGGCTCCCCCAGAGTTTCATTTATAAAGCCATTCTGGGTGATCTGCCGTCTTACATTTCCTTCAAAAATGGTGTCAACCTCAGGTCAAATGGCTTGGCTGCGGTGCGTAGTACCAGCATTCAAATCCGAGGGGGGTAAAAAAAATGTCTGGCCTTCTTCTTTGGCAGACCTACAGTCCAGACTAAAATTGGCTTTGAAAGTTCCCTTGAGAGTGAGACGTTTAAAAAAGGATCATCTGTACAGTCCAACACCTGCACTATATACTGTATGTGCTAGCCTATGTTCATGCCTATGTATTATTTCGGTTTATATTTTGTATATTGTGTATTTTGCCCTGCTACTAAAAGACTAGGACTGTGGTGATTTGTTGTATTTAGGTACTTTGATGTGTATTATGTATGTTTTATTTGCTGTTCCAAAATGTGCCATTACGATGTAGTATTGAAGTGTAATTTTATTTCTGCCTCTTGGCCAGTTCCCACTTGTAAAAGAGACGCAATCTTAATGTGTTTTAACTGGTTAAATAAAGGTTAAATGAATACAGTATGTGTCAAAGTGTCCTTTTTTTAAAATATATTTTTTATCCCACGATTTTGTAACCCATTTTTCACCCCTGTGTCAATCATCTATGATCCTGGGCTCTACACACCCTCCGCCAACCTGGGGAGTGCAACGGACTTAACTCATGCTTCCTTCATGCTTGAGTGTCCAAGTTGCTCCTTTACACCTGACAGGGGGGAGTTTCCCTGGTTGGACGTAGCGCGTGGAAGGAACACATTATTCCAACCAGTTCCTTGTCCCTCCATCAGGCGCCCTGGCTGGCCAGGGGGAGGCAGTTTAGAGACCAGGATTACTGCATGTTTTTGTGAGGGTACCTACCCTAGGGGACACGGGGAGAACATGCAAACGCCACACAGAGTCAAAAGTGTCCTTGAGCAAGACACTGAAGCCCTTAATGCTCCCGATGAGCAGGTGGGTGCCTTGCATGGTTTCCTCTGCCGTCAGTGTGTGAATGCGTGTGTGATAATGGGTAAATGTAATGCACAATCATTCTAAAGTGCCTTGGATAGAGCGTCGCAGTCCCGCCCCCTTTCATGACAACGAGAGACCCGGAAAATAATCCCCCGTTCATTTTCCTCATAAGACTTTTCAAAACATATTTATTTAAAGACGTTTACGCCGCGCGGACGAAGCCAACTGGAGTTGTGCCAAATCATGACAATAAACACAATGTTTTGGAGCCGATCAAATAATGAAAAAAATAAATAAGAAAAAGGCAGATTACAACACTTTTTGTTTTGTTTTTCTTCTTACAAAGTATTTGATCGGCCAAAAAACATTGTGTTTATCGTCATGATTTGTCTCGAGTAGACTTTGTCTTTAAATAAATACTTTTCGAAAAGTCCATGAGGAAAAATGAACGGGGGAATTATTCTCCGGGTCTCTAATCGTTATTTAAGGAGGCTATATAAATGCACCATTTACTTGTAGGATGGCTTTTTTTTTTTTTGCTATTTTTCAACAGATGAATTCTTAAATATGACTAGAAACTTCAACTAATATGATGAGTAATTGTGACAGTGACTACAGTACAAACACGGCTGTCTCACCTTGGATGCTTTGGTGTTAGCGTCATGTCATGCTTTAGCTATTGAAAAATAGCAGATCTACAAGCTCATAGCGCGCCACCGAGTGGCGCGCTACGAGCTTGTAGGTCTGCTATTTTTTGAAAAATCAAAGAACGACTGACATCTTTAGAATCTGATCTCAGGTCAGAATGGGTTAATCAGACCAGTGTATGTGTGTCCAGTGGAAACCTCGTATGAATCTGATCTCAGGTCAGAATGGGTTGAAGAAGGCCTTGCATCCCTCACAGAGGACCAGACAGACTCACCTTGGATGCTCCTCTTGAAGAAGGCCTTGCATCCCTCACAGGACCAGACGCCGTAGTGGTATCCTGACGCGTAGTCGTGGCACACGGCGCAGAAATGGAGGTCGGCCTTGCCCCCCCCCGATGACACCACCGATGTCTCCTCGCTGTCCTGCGAGCGCTTCCTCGCCATCTTACTATATTACAGAGATTCAAATGCTCAGTGTTACATTTAACAGAGTGTAAAAACATTCCACCAAAAAAGGGCCCAGCAGGACTGAGGAACAATGCACTACATCAGTGGTTCCCAAAGTGGGTTTCCTCCAGGGACCCCCAGGGGTCCTTGAGGGAGTTCCAGGGGGTCCGGGGACCCCCCAGGGGTCCTTGAGGGAGTTCCAGGGGGTCCCCGAGCTAAATTATAGTTTGGAACCAAATGGACCCTTATGGGTCTGTAACTCTGAGAGTGTACAAATGGTCCATTTGATTTCATTTGTACACTCTCAGAGTTAAATTAATGTTAATTTTATAATATGAATGGGGGTTCCAGAGATAGAAATACCATTAAATGGGGGTCCGTAGACTAATGCACGTCAAACTGGGGGGGGGGGGGGGGGGGTCCATGAAATTAAACGGGTTGAGAACATCTTCTTTCATGGGGGTCAAATGGGGAGTCTGCGGGGCTAATTAGTGTCAATTTGGGGGTCCTTGACAGTGGCGTAACATAGGGCAGTGCAGCCAGTGCAAAGCACTGGGGCCCAGCGCCCCCTAGGGGCCCATGAGGGGAAGGGAAGAAAAGAAAAGAAACAGCTGACGGGCGCTGTTTTGTGAATACACACACACACATACACACAAGCAGAAGGGGCAGCTAGCTGAGCTATGGGAACAGGAGGAAGACATGGAACCTGGTGTCTAGCAAGGCGCTAGGCACAGCTCATTGGTCAGTACTCTTCATAGGCATGCAGCAGAGCCAATCATTATGCAGTATCATATCTTAGCAACTATTTCACCACGCTCCGGTCCACAACATTGAAAAAACAAATGGACGCTGTTGTTGACAGCCAACTTAAGTGCCAACAATCTTATCAGAAAGTTCTAGTAGTGAGATAGAACTAAAAAAAGAAGAAAAACGAAGTGCAGAGCTGAGTGGGAAAAATATTCGGTGTATTTTTATGAAACAAAAGCTTTTCAGTTTCAAAGTGGATATTCAAGCTTTCCCTACAGCTGCAATGTTGGTGAGTTTAATGTTGTTTAATGCAAGCAGATGCAAATTGATGGTCACTTTATATCATTATAATAAATCTAGAGTTGCAAATTGCAAAGGACTGTGCTGTCATGTGCCAGTTAGCCCTGACAGGGACACATATAGTGGCATCATTTACTGATGTTTGCACTGCATTAATGTTATATCTCACCATACCTGTCACTGTAGAGTGCAGAGCACTCATTCTCCAAGCTAAAGTTGATAAAGACTTATTTAAGGAGCAGCATGGGACAAGAGACTCAGTGGACTGGCTACGCTTTCTATTGAGAACTGCAGAGCGAGGGCTTTGGACCTGAGAAGCATCATAAATGACTTTGCTGAGTACAAGGCCCGTAAGGTGACCTTCTAATAAGTGAGTACATCCATTCCATGCTGTGGTTTTATAGTGGCATATAATGAGCTGTGTTTTTTTATTTTTATGTTTGATAGTTTGGAGACATCAGGCTGTGGTAGTTTTGTTTTTGTGCCCAAGTCAGGGCAGGTTGTTTATTGATGAATATACTGTATGGACACTGAGCTTGGCAGCTGGTGCTGTCTGCATGTGGTGCTGAAAGGCTGGTGCTAGTGTGATTGATTGAATTTTTTTTTTTTGCAGAATTACAGTACATTTTAAGCACAAACTCAATTACAACGACTGTTAACTTACTCAATGCTGTACCATATGTTCTCATGCCAATAAAGCCCCTTTGAATTTAATTGAATAATTTAATTGTGTGGCCGGTCACCTCACCTGTAATGTTAGTTTATACCTATTGTGTGTGTGTGTGTGTGTGTGTGTGTGTGTGTGTGTGTGTGTGTGTGTGTGTGTGTGTGTGTGTGTGCGCGCGCATAGGCACGCGCACGCACACTTGTTTATGGCGGTGCCGCGGTGGTGGGGGGCCTACAAAATATTCTCGCACCGGGGCCCACAATGACCTCATTACGCCCCTGGTCCTTGACCACTGCACTACGTACAGTACATACCAAACATATTTGTAATCAGCAAAATCCTCAGTGATCATTTAACGCCGAAACATACATTTTGATTTGTATATACAGTAAGTTAAAACAAATTACGTTTTAACCCCAATTTGTGCCCAAGACGTCTTCAGACGTCTTTAGAATTACTGCATGGTGTTTTTTTGGGTGTTTTTTTACTCCACGTCACTATTTTGAAATAAAACAAGGGCATACAATGTGTTTAGCTCCGAGAGTAAATGTAGTTGCTTTTAACCCATTCTGGGCGGGCACCCCTTTTGGTGTTTTAAACATTATGTTATAATTTAGCTATTGAAAAATAGCAGATCTACAAGCTCATAGCGCGCCACCGAGTGGCGTGCTAAGAGCTTGTAGGTCTGCTATTTTAGAAAAATCATGTGGTGCAAAGCTTTGAATATTATACTCTTTCAGAGCGAACGTTTTTAACTCAAATCTTTGCTTCTGGGCGGTGGGTCCCTGAAACAACACATTTTCAGATGGGGGGGGTCAGCGGCCAATTTCATATATTTTTGGGGGTCCTTGACATGAAATATTGAGAACCACGGATATAGAAACATGAGGTTTTTCAGAAAACAATTTTTTTGAATTTCGACGTCAGGCCTAAATGGGTTAACCCATTCTGACCGGGAACCCATTTCGGTGTTGGCATCATGTTATGCTTTAGCTATTGAAAAATAGCAGATCTACAAGCTCATAGCGCGCCACCGAGTGGCGCGCTACGAGCTTGTAGGTCTGCTATTTTTGAAAAATCGAAGAACGACTGACATTTTTAGAATCTGATCTCAGGTCAGAATGGGTTAATCAGACCAGTGTGTGTCCAGTGGAAACCTCGTATGAATCTGATCTCAGGTCAGAATGGGTTAAGGTAAATGAACATGTTATATTCTGAGTCCGACTGCCATGCGATACCTTCTGTCCATCAGGGCGCTGCTGTCCCGCGAGGAGGAGGAGGAGGAGGAGGAGGACGACATCTCCACCCAGGGCCCGTGGAGGGCCTGGCCGTGCTGCGGGCAGGACTGCGGGCGGTGCAGGGGGGGCAGTGGCGCCCCCATGTGGCCGTGGTGGTGGTGGTGGCGGGGCCAGAACAGGGAGGGGGGGCTCATGGACGACTGGCGGAGGGCGGAGGAGGGGCAGTCGACGGGGAGGCTGGCGGCGGCGCTGGCGTAGCTGAAGAGCGCGGCGGCCGGCCCGTAGAAGGGGATGGCGGTGAAGTCGTGGTGGTGGTGGTGGTGGGCCAGGTGGTCGGTGTAGGGCGAGGGGATGCAGATGGGCTGGGTGGCGTCCAGCGGCGGCAGGGTGGGGGACGTCGACGAGGAGTTCAGGACGCCACGGACGCCCACTCGGCTGGAGTCCACCTCCTGGAGCTGCAGGAGGGGCTGATCCCTCTGAGCGGAGGAGGAGGAGGAGGAGGAGGAGGAGGAGGAGGAGGAGGAGGCAGCCATGGCAACTGGCACAAATACAGCTCCCAGTCGTCACTAAACAAGCAACATCTTCCTCCTCCAAGCAGCCAGCCAGGCAGGCAGTCTGTGAGGGAGGGAGTGATAGCTATAGGCTTTATAGTCCCTGAGGAAACTGACGTGGGGGATGACAGGAATGGAACAGCGGTGGGTTTGTTGTTATAAAGCTACAACCTGGTAGGATTTGTTGTGTCCTACCTGGGGGGATGCAAAAATGGGGACTACAGTACAGGTGATATACTGTAGCTCTCGTTAACCAGTGGTTCTGCCCAACAACAACAACAACAACAGGGTCTTATGAGAACAAGTTCTCAATAGAACAGGAGGAGGACCACCTCCAGCCACCACATTCGTTATCTGTTCTATTCCGAGTGCTCTCATGCAGTACAGATTAGAAGAGCACCGTCAGCTTGTGAAACATCCGAGGGCCGTCGGTCGGTCCGTCCAGTGCAGAATAGACCGTGTTCTTCTTCCAGATGTTGTGCAGCAGACCCAGTGCGCGTCCCAGTGCCGTGTTCTCCTTCCAGATGTTGTACAGCAGACCCAGTGCGCGTCCCAGTGCCGTCACATGCCTCTGGCATCAGCGAACGTTGACATGCGGTCTGCGACGAGGGACAGGATTCCACCTAGAGGGGGATTAAGGAAAGCATCGGTTGGAGTATGTTGTAATCATTTGTACGCAGTCTTTGTAATGGAGAGGGGTCGTAGGGTGTAAACGGTGATTATGGTGTAAAGAAACGGGAGATTATGTGAACAAATGAAGAGGCACTTATTTTTGTGTAGCCATGATGAGTCACATCAATGTAACCAAAGGGTCCAAGGGTTTTTTAACCCATCTAGACCAGAGTTAAAAACGTTCACTTTGAAAGAATATATATTCAAAGATTATAGCAGACCTACAAGCTCGTAGCGCGCCACTCGGTGGCGTGCTATGAGCTTGTATGAGCTTGTAGACCCCCAAATTGACACGTGTTAGCCCACAGACTCCCATATGAAAAGATATGCCAGGGACCCCCATATTAAAGAGAAGGTTTTTAGTAGCAGTGATTCTCTGTTGGTTCTGGACAACAGTGTATACCACCTGGGCAGTGGGCACTGCACTCCCTCCCTGTGGAACGTGTGTTTAAATTTGAAGTCGGTCCTCGAGTTACGTGGATTACATTACGGACACGTACAGAGAGAGACGTGGTGCATTTATAGTAGAATCACTGTTCCCTATAGTCTCACGTTGCATTATCATCCGTCTATCGGTGCATCTGGGGAAATCTAAATCCAATACTGTTGTATTATGTATGGTCTAGAAACGTGGTGAGAATGCCCACTTGCTGCTTTTGAAAAGCAACTAGACTTGTGCCCACTTGGGAACCTACATATTGGTGGTAATCATAAACCCGTCTGTGTAAAGTCCTTGAGCAGAGTTAAACGTGTGAGGAGACTGTCTCAAGAGTGCAAACGGACTGTGAAAAGTGGACTGACTAATGGCAGGTGTGGGGAATAAGGCTGGCAATGAGGCTATGAGAGATAGAAATGCCATTAAAAGGGGGATTAATATAGTAGATTATATAGTAGATTAATATGCATGTCAAATTGGGGGTCCTTGAAATTAAAGTAGTTGAGAATCACTGCTAGAGCCGTAAAAATCTTATCTCTTATGGGGGGCGACTGGCATATCTTTGCAATTTGGGGCTCGGTGACATGAAAAAAGTTTGGGAACCACTGCTTTAGATGTCACCACCAGGTGGGCATAACGGATGGTCTGGCTACGGGAGACTTAACCCATTCTGAACGGGAACCCATGTTGGTGTCAGCATCATGTTATGCTTTAGCTATTGAAAAATAGCAGATCTACAAGCTCGTAGCGCGCCACCGAGTGGCGCGCTACGAGCTTGTATAGGTCTGCTATTTTTGAAAAATCGAAGAACGACTGACATTTTTAGAATCTGATCTCAGGTCAGAATGGGTTGATCAGACCAGTGTGTGTCCAGTGGAAACATCGTATGAATCTGATCTCAGGTCAGAATGGGTTAAGGGTGATTTATACATGGTTGGGTAACGGTATGCCACGGGTAGCTCTTCCGTAACTAAGTGCTGTGATGGGTCTCGGCTTGGGCCTCGGCTGGTTGGAGAAAGGTTGGAGAAATTCAGGGATTGGAGACAGATGGCACAAATGCCTCCTAGCAATATAAAAGGTTATTTCTCTCCCCCCTAGGCTAAACTGGAGCATGGCCACAGATCCAAGATCACTTTGATTTGTGATATATATATATTTGCATTCCCTTTCCCTTAGTTAATTTGGCAGGAGGCCGACACGCCGTTAAATAAAACGACTCGTTTTAAATCTTCGCACGTTTCCCCTTTTGTTATTGCACTAGAGTCGGGCCATAACTGCATAGTAAAATGCTCAAACTAAATTAAGAGAGGACTCAGTGCAACAAGCACTGTGGTTTGTTGCGTAGGGCTGGAGGATTTATAACTTCTAATCTCAAGGTGCTCCTGAATCAAGACGAGGCGAGGTGGTGACGGTAGGTGAGGCTGCAGCACATTGCAGACCATTATGTGTGGCGGTTGCAACGTTGCCGTGGGAATTCCTGTGCATGCATTGCATAATAAACGCCTTTCACTCAAGGGGTCTTTGAACTGATGACATTAGGGTGCGTGGCGTCATCATGGCCTCTGCTTTGCTTGTTGAGGCCGTAAACTAATCCTGGGAAATGGTGTAATCAGAGTGTCACACTCTGGTCTGAGTGAAGTTAGTGTAGGCCCAAAAATGGCACTGAACCAGCTCAAAAATAGTGAAAGGTACTGAAAACAAGTCTTTTGATGAACAATCAATATGTTTTTATTCACCTTTCACTATTTTTGAGCTGGTTCAGTGCCATTTTTGGGCCCACACTACCTTCACACTAGGACAAAGTGTGACACAGAGGATGACTTTGGATGGGCTGATCAACCATGTATGTTTTGTAAATCTTATTGTTGGTTGTTTCCCGTTATAGTTTGTGCTTTGTGACACGAGGACCCCCCTCGGAAACAAGTTGCTGCAACTCATTGAGGCTTATCCTCCATGGAAAAAAACTAAACAAAAACCCCAGCTGAACAGATATTTCAGTTGTTCCAGTACAGTGTGGTTATGCCCATTTCAAAAAGAGAAGTAAAAGAAGATTTGCACCAAAAGTGCAAGTTGGTTTCACTCTTCTTTTAGGGACTGGTGGCAAGCAACTTTATTTTGTTCACGAGTGTTCACACAATCTAAGATATGCGTTCACTTCATAAACATGATCAAACGTCCTCCTCCTCATAGCTCTGTTCAGAGCACTCTGTCTCTATACATTATCTTGCTCTCCATCCCTGACACACAAACATGCATCAGCTGACTAACGTTAGCGAGCGAGAAAGAGTTTAAAAAGGGCATGAAATGTATTTGAAAACGGACAACCCTAAACCTGCCGTGATCAATGGCAGACTGAACAGTGATGCATTTTGCCCCTCAAATGTCCATATGCACCAATAGTCTCTGTGTGCACATTATGTCTGTAATGACAGATAGTTTAAAAAGTTCCATCGTTCCCAAGTAGGCACAAACAAGGGACTAAATTATTTTCTCTCCTATGCCACCAAAATGTGGAACGCCCTACCAACAGTCATTAAGACATGTCTCCCCTTGACTCCTTCAAAACCGCTCTCAAAGGGCACCTACGGACGGCTGCAATTCGAAACTGGCCCTCGTAAAATCTGAATCACCCCCCAACAGCCCCCCTTTTTCCCCTCACTGTATAATATGTTTCTTTTCCCTTTTTGCTTCCTATATGATGAATTCCTGTTCTGTTCTTTAACTATATAGAAGTGTCTATTTGTACGTCTCTAAATGTTTTGATGAATTGAAACATGGTGGACCCTGTTGTAAACAAGTGTAACGCTTAATTGGGTCGTCCACTCCACTCACAGTTAACAGTCTTTGTATTGAGTTTGTGCTAGAAATGTACTGTAATTCTGCAAAACTGTTAATAAATACTTCAATCAATAGATGAGCCAATGTTCCTGACCGTGTCCCGACCTGTCTGTGTCGTGTCTCGTCTTCAAATGTGTTCCTCTAGTGACTCACGGTTCCATCTAGCAGTGAAGACTGAAGGGTCTTGTGTGGGTTTGAAACTTTGAACCAATACAATCACAGCTATTAAAACGCTAATTAGTTAGCAGATGTCATGCGAACAGTTCTTGTTTCTTTAGCTAGCTCTCTCTCTCTCTCTCTCTCTCTCTCTCTCTCTCTCTCTCTCTCTCAGTGCTTTGAACACTGCTTCAAGGTTGCTGTTGAGTGGTGTGACGCTACAAGCTGTGGGGGAGAGAGAATGAATAGGTGCTAATTATGGAGTGTTGGGTTCTGGGTAATCGTAGGTATTTATTTTACTTTGTGTGTGATTGCAGTGGTATTGGTCAGGTTTCCAGTGGTATTGGTCAGGTTTCCAGTGGTATTGGTCAGGTTGCCAAGCATATCCCTACTATGTGTCAATACAGTTTAATGTTTGTTTTTAGTTCAATGCCCGTTTTAAAAAACGCCATTGAATGAAGGGAAAATGTTACGTCATCTTGTCCCTAACACAAACATTAAATGCCAGTAACAATAATAAATATATATATAAAATATTTCATAATCATATGAATGGTGTTTTATGGCAAAAGAAGGGACATTAACACTTAGTCCACCATTGGCATAGATCTACGTAAATTAAAAGCAATTAATAAATGTTACGCTTAATGCCAATGCCGTTGATGTACGGCAATAGGGCATGCAAACCTTGCACCTTTGGTATGCAAATTCGGGGGATGCGCCATTTTGAAGGTGATACGTCACTATACATAATATTATTAAGCCAACAATGTTACGAGCAAGCTTGAAAAACATTTGACACACACAACACACCCACACACACAGGTGGTGTAAGGATAACTGCATGTGCCGAAAGATAAACGGCACCAGAGTTAATCATTCTTAGATGGCAGAAGTCTCCCCACAACAGTCAAAGTTTGGCGCACACTCACCTATTACCTTCTTGGCATTAAAATGCTCTGGGTATCATTACACATCCAAAAGAAAAGACCTATTCATTTGGACCCAATAGTTCAATGAAGCTAGGATTTGGCCACGTAAAATAACGCAGTAATTCTTAACTGTTTACATGTTAAAAGGGAAACTATCAGTCAGTTGACAAGTCGTGAAAAATAGCAATAATTAAACTCTAGACTACCAATTAAAAGTAATGAAAGCGAGAGAAAGGGGGAGTGGATCATACTATTTTTTTTATTATAGTAATGAACTTGATTTATATATAATTGTCATGTTGAGAGCCAGGTATAGCCAAGTCAATGAACATTCATGTATTTTATTTCTTGCATTTTTGGTATCCGAGCGCACAGTTGATAGGAACAACTTTTAATGGGCACAAATTAAATTATTATTTCCACCGATTACACTTTTTCCTATCAGTGGTATATATATATATATATCCAGATGTCTCCTAGCAATCACTCTGGCTGTCCCGTCTGCGTGAGACACTGGCGCTCTTAGGGCCGATTCATACTCCTATTTTAGAGCCGAATAAAAGTCTGTTCGGCGCTGTAGAGCCTACAATGTGACGTCATTTGAGGTTCGGGGGGGGGGGTACCGTCCTAAAGTCGTCTCTTCGGTGCTACTGAAAATTTCTGACGAGCCGAAATCATTTCGGCACTACAGCGCCGAAACAGCAGTAAAATAAGAGTATGAATCGGCCCTTAGTCATGCTTCGTTTGTCCCCCCCCCCCCTTTTTCCCCTCACTGTATATGTTTCTTTTCCCTTTTTGCTTCCTTTATGATGAATTCCTGTTCTGTTCTTTAACTATATAGAAGTGTCTATTTGTACGTCTCTAGATGTTTTGATGAATTGAACATGGTGGACCCTGTTGTAAACAAGTGTAATGCTTAATTGGGTCGTCCACTCACAGTTAACAGTCTTTGTATTGAGTTTGTGCTTGAAATGTACTGTAATTCTGCAAACTGTTAATAAATATTTAAATCAATCAAAAACCAACTAGTTGCTATGACAGTCACTGCTGTGAAGTAATTTAACCACATCCTAGCAGGTGAGGAATCTGCGAAAAGACACTGCATGTGGCATTATAATTTATGACTTGTTGTGAGCTTTTTATTTTCACTAGGTGTAGGGCCAAAGAAAGGAGGGGGCCAGGCTAGACTCTTAGAAAAGGTTTACCAGCAATTAATTTGAATGCATTTAGGATTTCTTGAACAAGAATTCTTTATCGATTTATGAACAAGAAATCGTAAATGGATCAAAGTGAGTGAGTCCTGGTAATATTTTTTCCAAGAGATTATTTCTGCCAGAACCTTGCGCCCGACACACACATACTGTGAACTGTCTCGTCTTGTCTGATGAGTGTCTCTTTTTCCAAGGCCAGGTATTGAGGTATTATTTTTAGTAATGCAACCTCCTGCTGCCTCCTACATTATGTGCAACAGGTGGCTGTTGAGTGATATCCAACGAGCACTCTCAAACTCTGACACTTTAGGAAAAAAAATGTCTTGACAGGAAGTAGAATAAAATACATGGAGTGTTACAAAAGTGAGTTGCGAGCCTTTGCGAGGCTTTCCTTCTCGACAGGAAGTAGCTCATAAGTCATAACATGTCTACGGTGGATTTCTATGAAACAAAAGTTTGAAATTTGAAAGAGGATAATTCAAGCATATACGGTACAGACTATTCTGTTTGGATGAGTGGGCTGTCAATGGGAAGTTGCACTTAGTTAGCACCTTGCTGGCAAGATGGCCGCGGTCAATAGACCCCTTAACCCATTCTGACCGGGCACCCATTTTGGTGTTAGCATCATGTTATGCTTTATCTATTGAAAAATAGCAGATCTACAAGCTCATAGCGCGCCACCGAGTGGCGCGCTACGAGCTTGTAGGTCTGCTATTTTTGAAAAATCGAAGAACGATCTGACATTTTTAGAATCTGATCTCAGGTCAGAATGGGTTAATCAGACCAGTGTGTGTCCAGTGGAAACCTCGTATGAATCTGATCTCAGGTCAGAATGGGTTAACAATTGCACCTAGTAGATTGTACCTAGTACGGTTCATACTTTTGCCCTCTTTTTGTTTGCACACAGGAAACTGTGACTGTATCAAATAGCTTAATACACATTTCTATATACATTTCTATGTAAATCCGTATGAAGTGTGGGGCGCTCTTATCATAAATCATCTCATTCCGGGCCAATTTGCGTCCTCACTTTTGTCTTCAATGTTTGTTAACGAAAACTGGCCATTCATAGTCAATGGCATTCAATGTTTGTGTTTGCACAAACACTCAAAACTGGCCACTCATCGCCAAAGGCATTCAATGTTTGTGTTGAGACAATCTTTGCGTTTCCACAAACCCTCAAAGCTGGACATAGGAGGGGCTAGCAGCCCTCAAAAATCAGCTGATTGACGAGAAATTTGGCGCAGAGGTTGTTCCTTGGCATCCTACAGGTTTGCACCCACATTCCTGGTGGAGACAATTATGTGAATCTTGATGACACATTTATTTACATGAATGAATTCACGTGACAATTAAGGCTTGCTTGCATAAAGTACACAGCTGAATACTATTGTTAATGTCACAGTATTTATTTTGGCAGAGTGGTTTATTTATGGGACATGGATCGGCTTTATTAAATCTTAAAGATAGATTTATGTGGAGCACAGATGATTGATGGAATTAAAAAGCTGAGGAGCGTGCCGTGAACACGCCTTCAGAACGCCAGAACTTATGAACTTTGATCCGTGATGACAATCTAATCTTACTTAAGAAATTTGCAATTTGGGTTTTATTATAGCCTATTAAAATCCAGCAAGCCACTCAACTAAAATGTCCCGAAAGATAGATACTGCACAGACAGTACACAACCTTGTCAAAACTTAAAGGCTACTACTATAAATGAGTATTCACAGCTCTTGTGTTTACGTAACGGCTAAAGGAGTATAAATCCTCAAGACTACCATTGCTTGAATTCATCTGGTCTCCCAGTTCTATGTTAAAACCAGCCCTGCTAAATGGTGCCTGGGCCAGAAGGACCAGTGTGGGGATTATGTATGTCTACGAACAACTAATCCTTACTTGGGCACCGCTGGACCAATTGCCACGAAACTTTGCACGCACACTCATTAGGCCATGGAAAAATAAATTGGTCTCATGGTGGCACGACAACAGGACACTTCACGGTTTGCCTTATATAATTCTTGAAATGATAAAAAAAAACGTTTTTTCTTCTTTGAATCATAACACAAGTCCCCATTTCTGCCTGACAAGATATTTTGGCATTTTGCTTTTTTCTTAAAGCTAAATTGGAACACATTATACCCCCGTAGTCACGTAATCATGTGCTTGTGATTTTTCTTGAGGGGCCTCATTTGCAAAAAAATTATCCAAATCTCACACGCCTCTAAACGACGCAGAATCATAAGGAGCATCACACATGATGCTACAAACTGTTCACTGCAGAATCATAAGGAGCATCACACATGATGCTACAAACTGTTCACTGCAGAATCATAAGGAGCATCACACATGATGCTACAAACTGTTCACTGCAGAATCATAAGGAGCATCACACATGATGCTACAAACTGTTCACTGCAGAATCATAAGGACAGCATCACACATGATGCTACAAACTGTTCACTGCAGAATCATGAGGAGCATCACACATGATGCTACAAACTGTTCACTGCAGAATCATAAGGAGCATCACACATGATGCTACAAACTGTTCACTGCAGAATCATAAGGAGGATATCACACATGATGCTACAAACTGTTCACTGCAGAATCATAAGGAGGATATCACACATGATGCTACAAACTGTTCACTGCAGAATCATAAGGAGGATATCACACATGATGCTACAAACTGTTCACTGCAGAATCATAAGGAGCATCACACATGATGCTACAAACTGTTCACTGCAGAATCATAAGGAGGATATCACACATGATGCTACAAACTGTTCACTGCAGAATCATAAAGGAGCATCACACATGATGCTACAAACTGTTCACTGCAGGATCATAAGGAGCATATCACATGATGCTATACAAACTGTTCACTGCAGAACCATAAGGAGCATCACACATGATGCTACAAACTGTTCACTGCAGAATCATAAGGAGCATCACACATGATGCTACAAACTGTTCACTGCAGAATCATAAGGAGCGTCACACATGATGCTACAAACTGTTCACTGCAGAATCATAAGGACTCATCACACATGATGCTATACAAACTGTTCACTGCAGAATCATTAAGGAGCATCACACATGATGCTACAAACTGTTCACTGCAGAATCATAAAGGAGCATCACACATGATGCTATACAAACTGTTCACTGCAGAATCATAAGGACAGCATCACACATGATGCTACAAACTGTTCACTGCAGAATCATAAGGACAGCATCACACATGATGCTACAAACTGTTCACTGCAGAATCATAAGGAGCATCACACATGATGCTACAAACTGTTCACTGCAGAATCATAAGGAGCATCACACATGATGCTACAAACTGTTCACTGCAGAATCATAAGGAGCATCACACATGATGCTACAAACTGTTCACTGCAGAATCATAAGGAGCATCACACATGATGCTACAAACTGTTCACTGTAGAATCATAAGGAGCATCACACATGATGCTACAAACTGTTCACTGCAGAATCATAAGGAGCATCACACATGATGCTACAAACTGTTCACTGCAGAATCATAAGGAAGGAGCATCACACATGATGCTACAAACTGTTCACTGCAGAATCATAAGGAGCATCACACATGACGCTACAAACTGTTCACTGCAGAATCATAAGGAGCATCACACATGATGCTACAAACTGTTCACTGCAGAATCATAAGGAGCATCACACATGATGCTACAAACTGTTCACTGCAGAATCATAAGGAGCATCACACATGATGCTACAAACTGTTCACTGCAGAATCATAAGGAGCATCACACATGATGCTATACAAACTGTTCACTGCAGAATCATAAGGAGGATATCACACATGATGCTACAAACTGTTCACTGCAGAATCATAAGAAGCATCACACATGATGCTACAAACTGTTCACTGCAGAATCATAAGGAGCATCACACATGATGCTACAAACTGTTCACTGCAGAATCATAAGGAGAGTCACACATGATGCTACAAACTGTTCACTGCAGAATCATAAGGAGAGTCACACATGATGCTATACAAACTGTTCACTGCAGGATCATAAGGAGCATCACACATGATGCTACAAACTGTTCACTGCAGAATCATAAGGAGCATCAGATCACACATGATGCTACAAACTGTTCACTGTAGAATCATAAGGAGCATCACACATGATGCTACAAACTGTTCACTGCAGAATCATAAGGAGCATCACACATGATGCTACAAACTGTTCACTGTAGAATCATAAGGAGCATCACACATGATGCTACAAACTGTTCACTGCAGAATCATAAGGAGCATCACACATGATGCTACAAACTGTTCACTGCAGAATCATAAGGAGCATCACACATGATGCTACAAACTGTTCACTGCAGAATCATAAGGAGCATCACACATGATGCTACAAACTGTTCACTGCAGAATCATAAGGTAGCATCACACATGATGCTATACAAACTGTTCACTGCAGAACCATAAGGAGCATCACACATGATACTACAAACTGTTCACTGCAGAATCATAAGGAGCATCACACATGATGCTACAAACTGTTCACTGCAGAACCATAAGGAGCATCACACATGATGCTATACAAACTGTTCACTGCAGGATCATAAGGAGCATCACACATGATGCTACAAACTGTTCACTGTAGAATCATAAGGAGCATCACACATGATGCTACAAACTGTTCACTGCAGAATCATAAGGAGCATCACACATGATGCTACAAACTGTTCACTGCAGGATCATAAGGAGCATGATCACACATGATGCTACAAACTGTTCACTGCAGAAGCACGACTTCTTGCCTTTCACAGATGTGTGGGAGGGTTGAGCCCATTTCTTGCAAAAATAAAGTCATAAAACATGAGTTTTATGTCATTAATTAAAAGACAACTATATATATACACACCAGTGCCTCACAACACAGACAAGACAGCAAGAAGGACTACTAGAAAACAGAGTTAGACTAGAGTCTTCACAGATGTGTGGGAGGGTCGGTCGAGCCCATTTCTTGCAAAAATAAAGTCGTAGATCATGAACGCGTGCAAACAATGCATCTTTGTGCATCATGTAAGGTCTTGCTGCCGGTCATGTTTTATGTCATTAATTAAAAGACAACTATACACCAGTGCCTCACAACACAGACAAGACAGCAAGAATGACTACTAGAAAACATAGTTAGACTAGAGCACAATGTTGATAAGAAGAATCAAACTCCAATTTTAATGGCAAATTGAGAGACCTCTAAAGCAGAGGTTCCCAACCGCTGGTACTAGTACCACTAATACTTAGTACCATTAGTGGTACTAAGTACCACTAATGGTACTTGAGCACCCCTCTGGTGGTACTCAAGAGTCGTCGCCCCAAAATAAGGAGAAAAAGACAAAAGTGTAATGAAATATTTATATTTCAACCAAGCAATTGGTTGAAATGGGCTCTCCAGCCGTGCTGAAATGAGCAGGACAGCACACCTGGCCATTAATAGAAGATTTGAGAACGGATTAAATCACGTTAGAAATATTATCAGTTGTGCTTCAGTCAGAGCAGCAGCAAAATTGGCTTAGGAATGGAACAAAAACTAAACAATTCAAAGAATAAATTATATTTTTTCTTCCGGTGATTAAAATCCTAATAGGTGAATACTGAATAGGATGGGGCAGGTCTACTGTGTTTTAACCCATTTAGGCCTGACGTCGAAATTAAAAAAGAATCTCTTCTAAATTCTGACAGTTTTCTGAAATACCTCATGTTTCTGTATCAGTGGTGCTCCATATTTCATGTCAAGGACCCTAAAAATGATATGTAATTGCCAATTGGCCCACAGACCCCCATCTGAAAATATGTTGTTCCAGGAACCACTCAGAAGCAGAGATTTGAGTTAAAAACGTTCACTCTGAAAGAATATATATTCAAAGATTTGTGCCATATATTCACAATTTTTCAAAACTAGCAGACCTACAAGTTCATAGCGCGGCACTGTGAGCTTGTAGATCTGCTATTTTTCAATAGCTAAGGTATAACATAATGCTTTAAAACACCAAAAGGGGTTCCCGCCCAAACCTTACTAAGGTGGTACTTGGAGTGTCAGATAAATTTCTGTGGCGGTAAAAAAGGTTGAGAGCCCTGGCTCTAAAGAACAGGCGTCCAAATATCGCTTTCACGTCTGCACTTTGAGGCCACCACGAACATGAACAGTTACAAACTCTACTCCCCACGCAGCTTCCACGTGTCCTGACGACCAGGGGCGTCATGTTAAGTCCCGAACAAAAGCCACCTTATTAGCATTTGAATGCCCAAGTTGGGCGGCCCAACACCTCTTGCCCTTAATACTTGGGTGCATATTGGCTTATTATTTTAACCGTGGGTGTTTCAGCTACCAGGCACCCCCGGAGTCTCCGCGCCTGACGACTGCAATCCACAGCCCTGGGTAGGCAACCAGGATTTTGAAGACATTTTATAAATGTCGATGTCAGGCCTATGTAAATGGAATGCAAAGTAAATATTTTAACCCTTAGCCTGTTTTAGCAGGTTCTCAAAGGAAACACACATACACACACACACACACACAGCTGTACTAACGATGGGTTTCTGCTATAACATACAGTCTATGTGCTGTATACGCAGACAAAACACCTTGCAAGGCTACACAGCCAACCAGAGAGCTCGACCTCAAGGCTACACAGCCAACCAGAGAGCTCGACCTCAAGGCTACACAGCCAACCAGAGAGCTCGACCTCAAGGCTACACAGCCAACCAGAGAGCTCGACCTCAAGGCTACACAGCCAACCAGAGAGCTCGACCTCAAGGCTACACAGCCAACCAGAGAGCTCGACCTCAAGGCTACACAGCCAACCAGAGAGCTCGACCTCCTTCTCTGCCCCCTTTCTTCTCCACTCCGCTGCCATCGTCCTGCTTCTCTCAAACAGACCAGTGGTTCCCAAACATTTTCATGTCAAGGACCACCAAAAAGACACTAATTAGACCCCCCATTTGAAAATACATGCCAGGGTCAGGGACCGCCAGTTTGACATGCATTAGTCTACGGACCACCCATTTAATGCCATTTCTATCTCCCCAATTTATATTGTAAAATAAATTTAAATTTAACCCTAAACGGGTGCATTTGTACACTCTCAGAGTTACAGACCCATAAGGGTCCATTTGGTTCCAAACTATCATTTAGCTGGGGACCCCCTGGAACTCCCTCAAGGACCCCAGGGGGTCCCTCAAGGACCCCACTTTGGGAAGCACAGATCTAGACACAGTGCACACACTACAACAGATCTTCTCTCACAGATGCTTATCAACGATCATTAAATGCATGTATGGCTGGTGTGTGTGTGTGTGTGTGTGTGTGTGTGTGGCCTGGAGATAAAAGTATGACTCAGCTTGTTATTACCGTATTATTTTTGTTTACAGAAAGCACTGGCCGTCAATCCGTCATAATAACATATAGTGGGAGAAAAGAGGACGCTTGGTCAATAAACAGTGTCAAAGGCACAAAGTGAGAAGAGAACTCATTTAGGAAAGTGTGCTTGCTCCTCAGAGGACAGATTTCCCGCCTGTCCTACCCAGGGCTATACGTGTCAGTCATGGTGGGGGTGAAGCCAACAGGACACGAGGAAGCTGCTGGAAGCAGTGTTGTTTTTAGTCGACTAAAACTACGAAGAAAAATGTACTACATTGTTTCACAGACGACATTCCAATTGACTAAAATGTGACTAAAACTAAGTGAAAACTATTCAAGAGACTATGACTAAAACTAAAATGAAATGTTGCTGCCAAAAACAACACTGGCTAGAAGAGAGTTTGTGCGACAGACAGTCAGACGAACATCTGTGTGGTACCCACTACCCACTACGGGAAGAAGTGACAGTGCTTGTGGATGTGGACTCAGTATTAAAAACTCCCATATCTGCTGGGCGAAGTACAACAATGTGCAAACACAGCAGCAAGATTTGTGAGTTGCTGTGATAGGAGAAGGATATCAAATGGAACACAACCACCCTAAAGACTAATCATTGTGTATATTCCTGCACTATACCTGAATCGAGTGATCTTGGTACATAGAAGTTGATCTATTGAAGATTCTGACCTTCAAAGTACATAATTTTTGTTTTGATTGTATTGCTGTATATTGTTGTATTGTTCTTCCTGCTTTGGCAATGTAAACGTATGTTTTCTCATGCCAATAAAGCCCTTTGAATTGAATTGAATTGATAGTGCTGCAAGAATTGTCCAAAAATGACGTTTGATTATTTCTCTTTATTTTACTTATGTTATCTTACAGCCTAAGCCTAATTTTTGTAAGGGTTTAGTTAGTATACAAACCCGGGACTTGTCTGAGGAACAGAGAAACATGACTCCAATACAATCCTCGCAAGAACTTGCAGTTGTTTTTAATTCGAACCTTAATTTGTTATAGTCGATATATATATATATTTTTTTCTTTTTAATTCAAATATTCCTTCGTTGGAATATGGAATATATGTTTGCAGCCCTGCTCAGTCAGTATGGTCCCCTCAAGACGTGATTCTGAGTAAAACAAAATAGCAGATCTACAAGCTCACAATCAGACAATATTGTAGATTAGTATTTTCCTCTATTCGTGACACAACAACGTAAGGCTATATATAATGGGCCACTTAACCCATTCTGACCTGAGATCAGATTCATACGAGGTTTCCACTGGACACACACTGGTCTGATTAACACCATTCTGACCTGAGATCAGATTAAAAAAATGCCAGTCGTTCTTCGATTTTTCAAAAATAGCAGACCTACAAGCTCGTAGCGCGCCACTCGGTGGCGCGCTATGAGCTTGTAGATCTGCTATTTTTCAATAGCTAAAGCATAACATGATGCCGACACCAAAAGGGGTTCCCGTTCAGAATGGGTTAAACAAGCATCTCACACATTTTCAACCTTGTCTCACTAATCCTTATATTCTCTATTATATGCTATCATTATACTATAATATGCTCACTAATGCTGTCTACTACCTCTCTGTCTAAGAACAGAAGTCCTAAAAGCTTTCTACAGAACTGTATTCTATGGAAAAACTAACATTCATACTTAAGACTACAAGAGGATAAATTCTATAAAAAATGGGAAAAGTGGAATCTCTTCTCTCAGCCTAGCGATATTGCAATAGAATTTCATTGAATGAATTTCGTTGAATTGTAATATGAAAAATGCAGCCTTTTTTCTTTTTCTTTCACTTTTTGTCTTTTTTCCTTTTCTTTCCCGTATTGTCTTGTTAGTTGAGTTTTTGTCTGTCTGTTCTTCCTTCAATAAAAATTAAGTGAAAAAAATAAAATAAAAGCTTTCTACAGAGGCACCACAGAGAACATCCTTCACTGCCTGGTATGGCAGCTGCACCACCGACCCTAACCACAGAGCAATGCAGCCCAACGCATCAGCGGATGTGATCTCCCCCCCATCGAAGACCCCCCCCCCCATGTATGACGATCGTTGTCAGCAAAGCTCATGGAGTTATGAAGGACCAAAGCCATTGACTGTTTGAGATGCTGCCGCATGTAAAACGTTCCACTGGGAATAGAAATAGGACTGCAAAAAAAAAAGCTTCTTTCCCCGAACAATCAGATACATGAAGGAACTGATAGGAACCAGAGCGAAACAGCCACAGGGCCAAGGAAAACGCTCGCTAGCGCTCATGAATGATGTGAAGTTTTTTTTCCCACTTTTAACGTGGTCAAGAGGCCATGCACTCTGGGCAGGTTCTATACAAAGTATATTTATTTATAATTCAATTTACAACTATTTATTACAACAATATTATTATCCTATATATTCAATTTCAAAAGTCTCTACCGTCTTACTCTGTATGTAGCACGTTCGTTCGTTTTGAATTCAGTTTCTCATGACCTTGGGCGTTTGAGAGCCAACTCTTATGACGTTTTGAGTATTTTCAGAAGGAGACAACAATTACGCCAGGATACTAAATCTTTAATCACTATTTGTGGGGTAAAAGACAAAATGTGTGGGGGGGGGTGGGGGGGGGGGGGAGGATTTTCTTTTTTGTTCCCTTTGAAGTTTTGACCTTGACTTGAAAGCTGCCTCCTTTGCTTGTCAAGCCATGCAGCTGCTTGTCCAGTGTGGGAGAAAAACTCCCACCTACGACAGGCTGCCGCTGCCATATCCCATCTAGACCTGAGGACGATTCTACAAATGTCTTCTAGATCCGGACAGTTTTCAGAAAAACCCCCATGTTTCTATGCCAGTCGTTCGCAAACATTTTCATGTCAAGGACCCCCAAAAATATATGAGTTTGGCCACCGACCCCCCCATCTGAAAATATGTTGTTCCAGGGACCCCCCCCCCAGAAGTTAGTTAGAGTTAAAAAATAAAACGTTCAAAGATTTGCAGTACATTCTCACGATTTTTCAAAAATAGCAGACCTATACAAGCTCGTAGAGCGGCACTCGGTGCCGCGCTATGAGCTTGTAGATCTGCTATTTTAATAGCTGAAGTACAACATAATGCTTAAAACACCAAAAGGGGGTTCCTGCCCAGAATGCCATAAACAGCACATCAGACACAAAGCCTCGCCACCATCCTGGACGGATTGGCCATTATGTCATGTCCACCGACCAGACTGGAGAAGGATTCCTTTCATGTTCGATTCATCCAGGGTTGTGCTGAGAGGTTTTTACCCATTCTGGAGACAGGAACCTCTTTTGGTGTTTTTTAAAGCATTGTGTTATACTTTGGCTATTGAAAAAAATAGCAGATCTACTCTACAAGCTCGTTTTTATTTTTCAAAAATATCGTGAAAATGCAGCACAGATCTTTGAATATATATTCTTTTCAGAGCGAACGTTTTTAACTAAAATCTTTGCTTCTTGAGGTCCCTGGAACAACATATTTTCAGATGGGGATCGGCGGCCAATTAGATATATTTTGTGTGGGAAAAAGTTTGAGAACAACTGACGACTGAAACATAGGTTTATCAGAAAACTGTCAGGATCTAGAAGGCATTTTGTAGAATAGTCCTCAGGTCCTAAATGGGTTAATGCTCAATTTATTCAACACATGACATTTACACATCAGATCTGACGGATCAGTAGAACAGCATTCTTATGCCATCAGCCAGTTGCAAAGTTCAGCAATTCTCTACCGTTTGTCGTTGGCCACAGATTGCAGATCCTCTGAAACATCCACTGCCTTGCTCAAGGGAATTACCATAACCATTCATGGTGTAATAATGAATAAAGTGTTTTCCAGCCCAGTGTTTCCCCATTTCCCTGCCTAGGGATTCCACATTTTAGACACTTATGGTTGTTTAATAACAAATAATATAAATAGAATCATGCTCAAAGATATGCCCTTGTTACACACACGCACACACACACACGCACGCACACACAAGCACGCACACACGCACGCACACACGTTATCAGTAGGTCCAAGCCAAATTAAGCCAAAATGTGAAGTGATAGAAGTGTTCCCGGATGCTGGCCAGAGGTGAATGACTCTTAAACAAAAGCCCAAGGCTGCAGAGCGTTCCCATCCTTAATCCATTCTGACCTGAGATCAGATTAAAAAAAATGTCTTCTACATCCTGACAGTTTTCCATTCTGACCTGAGATCAGATTCTAAAAAATGTCTTCTACATCCTGACAGTTTTCCATTCTGACCTGAGATCAGATTCTAAAAAATGTCTTCTACATCCTGACAGTTTTCCATTCTGACCTGAGATCAGATTCTAAAATTGTCTTCTACATCCTGACAGTTTTCCATTCTGACCTGAGATCAGATTCTAAAAAATGTCTTCCACATCCTGACAGTTTTCTGAAAAAGCTATGTTTCTATATGTCAGTGGTTCTTCGATTTTTCAAAAATAGCAGACCGAGTGGCGCGCTATGAGCTTGTAGATCTGCTGTTTTTCAAAAGCTAAAACATAACATAATGCTAACACCAAAAGGGGTTCCTGCCGAGAATGGGTTAAGTCTCACTGCCTCCCCAGCGCCGGGCGGAAACGGACACGGCTTCTCTTACGGGTTGCAAAGGAAAGAAACTACCTCCCAGTTTAACCCATTTAGACCCGAGGAGGTACCGGTACCTCCCAGTAGAACCCATTTAGACCTGAGGAGGTACCGGTACCTCCCAGTAGAACCCATTTAGACCCGAGGACGATTCTACAAATGTCTTCTAAATCCTGACAACTTTCTGAAAAAGAATAGTTTCTCTGTCAGTCGTTTTCATGCCAAATAATATATGTAATTGCCTGCCGACCCCCATCTGAAAATATGTTTTTTCCAGGGACCACCCAGAACCGTTAAAATCGTTTGCTCTGAAAGAATATACATTCAAAGATTTGGGCCACATTTTCACGATTTCTCAAAAATAGCAGATCTACAAGATTGTATAGTGCGGCACTCGGTGCCACGCTATGAGCTTGTAGATCTGCTATTTTTCAATAGCTAACTATAACAAATCGCATGGTGGATGCACCTGGGACGTATCCTGAGTGATGTATCCTGAGGTCAACGGGGTTTCGGGGTCTCTCAACATCATACAGTACCCCTCACTCGGGCGACCCAGCCGGGAGTGATCAAGTCCCGACTTACGTCCCAGTATAGCTACCCTCGATCAGTCCCACTATAGGGAAAGACCAGGGGCACACAATCCGTTGGAACTACTCCAGAACTACTCAGTGCCAGGGCTGGGAGGTACACTAATAAAGTATATCATAATGCAGTTCAAACACCAAAAGGGGTTCCCGCCCAGAATGGGATAATATCGGGGAGTGTGCAGGCTGTGGAGGTGAAATCTGGTACATGCCAGAGAATGCTGTGGAGGTTGTTTTGGCACCGGCGCCATCCAACAAAATGAAGCAAATCCGGCCATCCATTCTCAAGTTAATTTTCTAGACAACACAGCAACTGATTTAATTTTTAATAATATCCTGCTGCCACCCATTGCTGTCAAACTTTAATGACAGAATGTGGGTATTTTGCGTGAGAAAGCACTGGTGTTTCTCAGATCTGACATCATGTGAACTGTCAATCCAATTTAATTTGCTTCCAATGCCAATTCCAGGACAGAACTACCGTACTCGTGTAGACAGACAAACACTAGCATGATTCTAGTTCATTTAACCGTGAAGGTCCATTTTAACACCGAAGCAAGTTCATTTAAATTTAGACCGGAGACCAGATTCTACAAAATGTCTTCTAAATCATGACAATTTTCGAAAGAATGTGAGTGGTTTTCATGTCAAGGACCCCACAACCCCCATCTGAAAATATGTTGTTCCAGGAACCTCTCAGAAGCAAAGATTTGAGTTAAAAACATTCGCTCTGAAAGAATATGTGTGTGTATATATATATATATTCAAACATTTGCACTACATTCACGATTTTTTTCAAAAATAGCAGATCTACAAGCTCGTATCGCTGCACTCTGTGTGTCACGCTATGAGCTTGTAGATCTGCAGATTTTTCAATAGCTAAAGTATAACATAATGCTTAAAACACCAAAAGGGGTTCCCGCCCTGAGTGTTGGGGGAAGCGAGAGGAGGACATACACCATGAGAGTAAACCTTTCCAATCAAAGCTGCACAGAGGCCATTCCATGTGGTGCTGTGTTGTTACACCGCAGTGGAAGGAAGCATTAGCTGAGGAGCTTAGGGATAATATTTCGCGCCAATTCGTCTAAAAGCGCCAAATCTTGCACAGATGTAGCCCAGGGCATGCTCAAGGCCTATTCATAGTCTGGATTCTCGGTGGTGAGGTGACCACCGCTCCGGTGGTGAGCTGAGACCACCGGAGCTGAAATAACATTGAGCGGTGGTGAGTTAAAAACAGAGAGAAGGGCTGGAGCGGTGGCGGTGGTTTGCTCTTAAAACACCATTAACCCATTCTGACCTGAGATCAGATTCATACGAGGTTTCCACTGGACACACACTGGTCTGATTTACCCATTCTGACCTGAGATCAGATTCTAAAAAATGTCAGTCGTTCTTTGATTTTTCAAAAAATAGCAGACCTACAAGCTCTTAGCGCGCCACTCGGTGGCGCGCTATGAGCTTGTAGATCTGCTATTTTTCAATAGCTAAAGCATAACATGATGCTAACACCAAAACGGGTTCCCGTTCAGAATGGGTTAAAACAGCCTATACACTATAAAAATTGCCTACATTTCATTATGCTTTAAATAGCATGTGACGTGTCAAACTAGGAGGTTTTCATGATTCTGAATGCATTCCAAGCATTAGTTTTGCACGGAAAAAACACTCCTTTGGGCAAGTGGCTAAGGGGCGAATTTAGCCTAAGGAGTGTTTTTTGTGCAAAACTAATGCTTGGAATGGATTCAAAATCATGAAAACCCCTATAGTTTGACACGTCACATGCTGCTTAAAGCATAATGAAAATTAAGAAAATGTTGCCTTACTGTATTAAAGGCTGTTAATGGTGGCCATTATGGATTTGGCCGCTGTGGCGACCCCGAAGGTCACCGGCTCGGGCACCCTGGCTAAATCGTTAAAGCACGCCCTGGACGACATCTGTGCAAAACTTTGAGCTTTTAGACAAATTTGCGCGAAATATCCCTCATCTCTTCCTACCTAAGCTCCTCCACTACCATTGTTGCTTACTGCACATCAGGGCCGGGGTAGGCAAGTTAAGACAACCTTAGGCAGTGAAGCAGGGTACAAACATGCTGCACATTAGGGCTGGGGTACGCACCCTTAGGCAGTGAAGCACGGGTACCAACATGCTGCACAGAGCAGGGTGATCACTGGCACAAGTGAGTAAGAGAAGATTCTTCTCTTTAACCCATTCTGACCTGAGATCAGATTCTAATTTTTCAGATTCCGATTTAAGAAAAATAGCAGATCTACAAGTGGGAGTGTAGATCTGCTATTTTTCAATAGCTGCTAAAGCATAACATAATGCGAACACCAAAAGGGATTCCCGTCCAAAATGGGTTAAATTAAATATGGAAAAAAAAAAGGTTAAATTAGGTCCTCCCTCACATACCTGCTGTACATAGTAAATCCCCAGTATTTATATTGAACTCTGTGAGTATGTATAAGAATGTAACAAAAGGGACCCTAGGGTGCATTTGTATTTTACTGTTTAGTGTCACTACTAGTGTGATTTATTCCATTGATTATGTAAACAGACTAAAGAGGGCAATGATCTGCTAAACACACATTGCTTCTCAGCGAAAGTCAACTTCATGGGAGGTACATACAGTAACTCAATGCAACAAAGATTAACATTTTATTGTAGATTGAATTTTAAATGTGCAACATTTCGGTCTTTCAACCTTCCTCAGGCAAGGTGAAAGGTCTCCCTCCTTCTCCTGCACGTTTTCTGCGTTATCGCCTACGCACCGACGGTTACGTAAGTCGAGTGTGCGGACGAAAGTCTTCTCTTCAATATTGTAGAGAACTGAAAACTTTGATTTGAACACACCAATACCCTCAGCTCACACCCAACCGATCACTTCATTTCCCTCTGTGATCGCTGGCGTGCACGCGACACACCCCACCAGTTAACTGGCGTGCACGCGACACACCCCACCAGTTAACTGGCGTGCACGCGACACACCCCACCAGTTAACTGGCGTGCACGCGACACACCCCACCAGTTAACTGGCGTGCACGCGACACACCCCACCAGTTAACTGGCGTGCACGTGACACAACCCACCAGTTAACTGGCGTGCACGTGACACGCCCCACCAGGTAAAAAAATCCACAGCACATCCCTGCACTCCAGCGACTACTTTCCAATCACAGCACGTCTTTTCCGGGAATTATCAATTATTTAAATGCAAAGGGTCCCCCGTGCGTCACCTCCTCTCCAGATACCCCACACGCACCAGAGCTGAAGGAGCTGGTGCTCAACCTTTTTCCATGTCAAAGACCCCCAGAATTATCTGCATTTGGCCACAGACCCCCCATCTGAAAATATGTTGTTCCAGGGACCCCCCAGAAGCAAAGATTTGAGTTAAAAACGTTCGCTCTGAAAGAATATATTTCAAAGATTTGTGCCACATTTTCACGATTAAAAAAAAATAGCAGATCTACAAGCTCGTATCGTTCCTCCTCGGCACCACACTATCCTAGTGTAGTGTGTCAGTCCTACCCAGCAGCACGGGCCCGCCTGCAGTTCCAGCTTTAACCAGTAGGCTTGACGGCTTCAACGTTGGCCAGCCTTACTGGGGGCTTGGTGACAAGGCATTAAATTGCCCGTTCAGAGTATGGGAAGGCAATGTGGACTCCCCATTACAGTAGCTGAAAGGACAGCCAATGAGGAGAAAGTCATGAAAAGTCATTTCGGCTCAGCGACTGAATATAGAACAGATTGCTCAACAAGCTGATAAAGAAACTACTGTCAAGTTATTGCTCAGTGGGAACAATTTCAAACAATCTTGACCTTTGATTTCTTTTTAAGTAAAATCTTTGTTTCTGGGGGGTTCCTGGAACAACATATTTTCAGATGGGGGTTGGCGGCCAATTACATATATTTTTTGGGGTCCTTGACATGAAAACGTTTGAGAACGACTGACATAGATTAGAAACATGGGGTTTTTCAGAAAACTATCAGGATTTAGAAGTCGTTTGTTGTAGACAATCTTCCGCCGCAGTCTGAAAACACACCTCTTCAGACTCCATCTTAGCTCATATAGCACTTGCCGCAGTACTTGACCTAGCCTCGACCTCCTACAGGCGTATGAAAAGGCTCAATTTATATATATATATATATATATATATATATATATATATATATATATATATATCAGTGTGTGTGTGTATATAGCATTTTATGTAAACATAGCACTGTATAATAACACTGTTACTCTTTTAGCTTACGTATATGTTTCATGATGAATACATACTTTGTATGTATTTGATGTATTACCATGATTATTTTATTCTTTGTTCTTGCTTAATGTAAATCCCTCTGGATTAAGAGCGTCTAAATCCATCCATCCATCCATCCTAAATTGTAAAATGGAGAATGGTTCCTCAGGTTTATCCGGGACAAAACGGAGGTACTGGTCATCGAAACGGAGTCAGAGAGAGAGAAACTAACACATCTACAGTACATTGAAGTCGCATGTACATAAAATGTACATGTTATTAATATTGTTCACATCAGGAATCAGCAAACCAGAGAGATTTAGTGCACACATTCTCCCTGGAGTCTGGAGCACTATTGTTCTCCCTGGAGTCTGGACTATTGCAATGCTGTCCTTTCTGATCAAACACAAAATGCCATCAACTACTTGACAGAATACACAACTCAGCAGATCATAAATTATGTTGCCCAGGAGTCAGGACCAGAACAAGAGAGCACACAATGTGCATTATCGTGTGTTGGGCACACCACACAAGGCTCCCAATAGGACAAAAAAAGACAAATAACTGCAAATGACAGTAAAAAATAAAATGTTGCATGCGTCTGCACTGGTCCAACGTCTCTCACACACACACACACACACACACACACACAACACCCCCCCCCCTCCTTATGGCTAGGGGAAACACTGACATCAAACCTGACAAATCACTGCAATGCCGCTAAAGTATTGACCCGTTAGTTTTAGAATCGATTATCAAATTATTGTATTAAGTCTATAAAATCGATAAATGATCTCAGTCCCGATTAAATGACTGACATGGTATTATTAACCCATTCTGAACGGGAACCCATGTTGGTGATAGCATTACGTTATGCTTTAGCTCTTTAAAAATAGCAGATCTACAAGCTCATAGCGCGCCACCGAGTGGCGCGCTACGAGCTTGTAGGTCTGCTATTTTTGAGAAATCGAAGAACGACTGACATTTTTAGAATCTGATCTCAGGTCAGAATGGGTTCATCAGACCAGTGTGTGTGTGTGTGTCCAGTGGAAACCTCGTATGAATCTGATCTCAGGTCAGAATGGGTTAAGACATGTTATGACTCATGATGTAGGCCTACAGTACCCTAACCAGTAGATCCCTCATCATGGCCATCTCTGGTCTGCTCTAAACCAGTGGTTTTCAACATTTTTCGTATCAATTAAAGGCTCATTATTTATTCAGCATTTGGACCACCATTTTGATGGCATTTAGCTTCTAATAATATCTTGTTATTGTTGGATAGGGTTTTGTCCACAATTCTGATGTATTGATGGTTGGTACCATTAGGCAAAAGTTGATCAAAATAACAATTATTCTTACATTCTCTAATTGTGTAGACTTTGTGTAAATTAACCCATTCTGAACGGGAACCCATTGTGGTGTTAGCATCATGTTATGCTTTAGCTATTGAAAAATAGCAGATCTACAAGCTCATAGCGCGCCACCGAGTGGCGCGCTACGAGCTTGTAGGTCTGCTATTTTTGAAAAATCGAAGAACGACTGACATTTTTAGAATCTGATCTTAGGTCAGAATGGGTTATTCAGACCAGTGTGTGTCCGGTGGAAACCTCGTATGAATCTGATTTTAGGTCAGAATGGGTTAAGTAATGCAGGTGTTTAACAATAATGTAACTCTTGAGTGTGTAAGGGTCCATTTGGTGACCAACTCTCCATCATTTAGGTACATGGGGACCACCTGGAACCCTCTCTCAAGGACCACTGGTGGTCCCCGGACCGGACCACTGGTTGGAAACCACTGCTCTGAGCCTATAAGGCACAGGCTAATGTAATGGTCCTAGGGCATGGAATGGCTTTCTGGAGGACATGAGGCACTGAGGGTGTCAGAGGAAAAGGTTAAACAGCCCTCTAGACTGGATTTATTGCACATTTATTTGAGTTCGACTTGCACTTTTTACAGATATACAGGTATGTGTGTATGTGACACACACACACACACACACACACACACACACACACACACACACACACACTATGAATGAAATATACAATACAAATGAAATGAAAGAGGAAGAGAGAGAGAGATCCCTGGATATTCATTTTCGTGTTTTTATGTTAACTTAATTTTTGTGTTACTTATTATGGTTATTTCCACTTATGTTCAGCCCTTGGAGCTGCATTTGCTGTAGGGCAGGCTATCACTAGTAAATAAACTGATTTGGTAACAGGTACGTTCAAGTAACTGATTGATTAGGTAACATACTATATTCCACATATTGACAGACCTTTGAATGTCAGTAACGTTGATATAGTGAACAGCTCGATCGGGACCAAGTTTATTTCCAGAGCCTGATATTAATTCACAAAATATAACACCAGGAAATAAACAATAACAAACTTGGAAACTCATTTTAGAATGTTTTGTCAAGATTGAAACGGTCTCGAGTCTAGACTACACAAAATGAACGCACGTGTGTGTGTGGATGATCGTATACAATAAATCACATTTATTTATAGTTTAATAGGCTAGGCTTGCTGGCTTGCCTCATACGTGCTACATATTTTGACCCGACGGCACTAATACGGACTTTAGCCTCAAAAAGTTTTGTTTATGCCGAGCCACGAGAAGGCAGACTCGATCGAGTCCCGTTTGTTTTTAAAAAAGGAAAGGATTCTTATTTTCTTACCTTATGTCACGGGCTCACAGCTATAGTCTCTCTCACAGATAATAATGCACGCCAGCTGGGGGGAAAGTTGTTGCTTGGCAGCTTGTGGCGGCAGAGTGGAGCAGAAGTATACCGGTATACGTGCCGCCCCTGACAGGCTGTTTATGTCTTCATAGACCGTTGACACTAGCTGGCTCAACAATTATATTCAACTAGATCACACACTACGCGGGTATAATACGGGGCGGTAAAGTTTCTTGTCGCTGAAGTGTTGCCTATAATTTGTAGTCACATTGTTGCGCCACTGACTGACAAAGTCCATGCATATCACACGATACGATACGGGATCCGTTTCATCTGCCCAGAAGCTACGGACGGTCTGAGTGAATGTGTCTACGTGCAGTAAAACCCTGTCCGTTCGGTTCACTGTCTGTCAACCAAGCGAACGACGTCAGAATATAAACCACACCCGCTGACTGACTTTTGCAACACGTCCCCAGCATGGCTGCTGCTGCAAAAACAACACAACCAACTCGTCATAGAAAAGCAATGACACTAAACAAACAAACAAACAAAAACATTTAAATTCGATATACCATATCAAACACAAAGGTATGTATGCACTTAATGTAAATATTAGTAGGCCTATCAATAGAGGCAATCAATCGACAACAAGCAACCTGTTGTACTCCACCATTTTCTGATGGATTGAAAATGGAGGACTCCAATTGAAACAAGCCAATTAGTGCTTTCTGGGGTTTTTTTTAATCCTCTTAATAGCAGTATAGCAGTATAACTGCTTTCTTGTGCTGATTCTACAAACTGTTAATACAGTTTTAAATCAATCAATCAATCAATCACCTGCACAGTTTGACCCCGGTCAAGTGAGAAACAAATATTTCCACTGTGAAGGAGCTTGCACACCACAGGCTCCATTTTCGTCAAAGCTAAACCCCTTATATCCCTAAACTTCTTTTTTACTATTTTGAAAAACATTTTTGAATAGTTCAACTATCCAATCTACTATAGTCACGTTGTGAGCTTGTAGACTGGCCATTTTAACTATTCAAAAATGTTTTGCAAAATATTTTTTTTTAAAAAGGCAAAGAAGTTTAGGGATAAGGGGTTTAGCGGTGATGAAAATGGAGCCCCACATCTCTGTGTGTACATACTGTGTATAGTGTGTATGTCTGTAATCCATTATTACCACTAACATCGTGGTATATAACGGGTATCGCATATACTAGGGTAGGGTATGTATTCCTGAGTTTCATTTTTCACTGTTGCCAACTTGCATCGTTCCCAAGTAGGCTGCTGGTGCCCGACAGGCACAATTAAAGTAGTTGCTTTTCAAAGCAGCAAGTGTAGGTTTGTTAGTGGGCATTCTCACCACATTTCTAGGCCATAATATAATACAACAGTATTTAGATTTAGACTTCCCCAGATGTATCGATACTATAGAGACCGTAGACCAGGGGTGCCGAACTCAACTTGGGGCGAGGGCCGCATTGTTGGTCAAAAGGTCACTTGATGGGGGCCACAACCAGTTGGCGTGCCGTAGACGGATGGATGTCTGGCAACGTGAAACTGGGGAACAACAGTGTTCAAACTATAAATTCACCACGTCTCTGTATCAGGCGCGTAGCGTGGATAAAAATTATTGACTGGGCCAATTAATTGGAATTGCGGCGGCTCCTGTTGTTTTTCTTGTGTTTTCGTCTCCCTACCCGTCTTTTCAAAGTTAGACTGGGCCAGCTCTAAACAGACCGGGCCACCAGTGCTCCGTCGGACCTCCCACTACACCTGCAGGATTCCCCACACCTGCCATTTGATTACTTTAGTCGGTCCACTCTTCAGTTTGCACTCTACAGACATTCTCCAGATTCTCCACGCAGACGTTTACCATGAACTGCACAAGGACTTCCCAGACAAGGCCAGACAGACTGACATAGAGATCTCCATATATACAGTATATGGGCACAAAAGGGACACAGACAGACAGACAGACAGACAGACAGACAGACGGTGGCAGACGGGCACAGGTCTAGTATAGAGGGTATGCGCATGCTTAACCCATTCTGACCTGAGATCAGATTCATACGAGGTTTCCCACTGGACACACACTGGTCTGATTAACCCATTCTGACCTGAGATCAGATTCTAAAAAAATGTCAGTCGTTCTTCGATTTTTCAAAAATAGCAGACCTACAAGCTCATAGCGCGCCACTCGGTGGCGCGCTATGAGCTTGTAGATCTGCTATTTTTCAATAGCTAAAGCATAACATGATGCTAACACCAAAACGGGTTCCCGGTCAGAATGGGTTAAAGTGAGTGGCACATCGAGTGGCAAAGCAACATGCAAAGTGAGTTTAACATTGTGTAATGTTGTTTGGATGTACGGTACGGGCTGTCAAGACCAGAAAGTAGTTTTTTGCCACTCAGTAGGCATTCCTGCATAACTTCCGGGTTTGATGATGATGTCACGCGCATATATACCCTCTATATCCAATTCTCACACAAACGCATGCATGTGCACGCACACACGCGCAGTCGCGCACGCACGCACGCACGCACACGTTTACTTTACAAGGTACTTGAACCAGGTCCATTTGTCTGCCTCCCCACTGTGATGAACGAGGAACAGTGGATCAGGTTTTATAAAAAGTAGCCTAATGCTTCCACTGTTCCACAGCATGTTATTTTAGTTTTGCTAATTGACCACTCTTTCCCAATTGGAGGCCGTATGCTGTTTCCTTGTTTTCAATACGGAGCTGGGGGGGGGGGCATGCCAGCTGTGACGTCCATGATGGTAGTAAACTATGAAATATGAGGTATGAGGAAATATTGCTTCCTTTATGATGAATTCCTGTTCTGTTTTTTAACTATATAGAAGTGTCTATTTGTACGTCTCTAAATGTTTTGATGAATTGAACATGGTGGACCCTGTTGTAAACAAGTGTAATGCTTAATTGGGTCGTCCACTCACAGTTAACAGTCTTTGTATTGAGTTTGTTCTTGAAATGTACTGTAATTCTGCAAACTGTTAATAAATATTTCAATCAATCAATAGCTACCTATAAAGAGCGCCTCTTTGTCTACTCTAAATGTAAGCAAAAAACAGGGACAACAAAATGGCTTATGCACAATTAAAAACAGGAGAGTCTGCCAACAGAAATATGGTTGGTTACCAACTCTCCACCATTTAGCTGCATGGGGACCACCAGGAACCCCCTCAGGGACCACTGGTGGTCCCCAGACCGGACCACTGGTTGGAAACCACTGCTCTGAACCTAAGGCGCAGGCTAATGTAATGGTCCTATAGGCTGTCCTATAGCCCATGGTCCAAAATGATGAGAAACGAAGCTAACTTTTTTTCAAAATTTCAAAAAACATGGGCTATAACCCATCGTTTTTTTCATTTTTTCATTTTTGTCAAATCATCAAAAATGATGAAAAACGGCGCGCTATAGTATGCCGTACGATATGGGCTATAGCCCATGGTCCAAAATGATGAGAAACGAGGCTAACTTTTTTTTCCAAAATTTCAAAAAACATGGGCTATAACCCATCGTATTTTTCATTTTTTCATTTTTGTCAAATCATCAAAAATGATGAAAAACGGCGCGCTATAGTATGCCGTACGATATGGGCTATAGCCCATGGTCCAAAATGATGAGAAACGAGGCTAACTTTTTTTTTTTTTTTTTTTTAAACATGGGCTATAACCCATCGTTTTTTTCATTTTTTCATTTTTGTCAAATCATCAAAAATGATGAAAAACGGCGCGCTATAGTATGCCGTACGATATGGGCTATAGCCCATGGTCCAAAATGATGAGAAACGAGGCTAACCTTTTTTTTCAAAATTTCAAAAAACATGGGCTATAACCCAGGGATACTCAAATAGATTTACCTGTGGGCCACATTACAAAAATGGCAAGGGGCCAGGGGCCAGTAGATAAAATTACGACATTAATGATACTTGATAACTTCTCTCTTTCAATTGCTTTATTTTCGCAAAATGTATCAAAGTACAATGTGCATGCACACAATATGTAAATAAATAAATGTGTTACATTTTCTTGCATAAACACAAAGAGCTGTTTCCATAACTGCACAAATTATTGCACATAACATGAGTAGCTCTTTGCCTGCCTGCCTGCCTGCCTGCCTGTCTGTCTGTCTGTCCATGAGTAGTTATTTGTCTGTTTGTCAATGAGTAGCTGTCTTACTGTCTGCCTGTCTATGAGTAGCTGTCTGCCTGCCTGTCTATGAGTAGCTGTCTGTCTGCCTGCCTGCCTGTCCAATTGTCCATGAGTAGCTGTCTGTCTGCCTGTCTGAGTAGCTGTCTGCCTGCCTGCCTAATTGTCCATGAGTAGCTGTCTGTCTGCCTGTCTATGAGTAGCTGTCTGCCTGCCTGCCTAATTGTCCATGAGTAGCTGTCTGTCTGCCTGTCTATGTGTAGCTGTCTGCCTTCCTGCCTGTCCAATTGTCCATGAGTAGGTGTCTGTCTGTCTATGAGTAGCTGTCTGCCTGCCTGCCCAATTGTCTATGAGTAGCTGTCTGTCTGTCTATGAGTAGCTGTCTGCCTTCCTGCCTGTCCAATTGTCCATGAGTAGCTGTCTGTCTGTCTATGAGTAGCTGTCTGCCTTCCTGCCTGTCCAATTGTCCATGAGTAGCTGTCTGCCTGCCTGTCCAATTCTCCATGAGTAGCTGTCTGTCTGCCTGTCTATGAGTAGCTGTCTGACTGCCTGCCTGTCCAATTCTCCATGAGTAGCTGTCTGTCTGTCTGCCTGTCTATGAGTAGCTGTCTGCCTGCCTGCCAGCCAGCAAGTTGGTTAACAGAAAATAAATTGTTATGGCTGAGTAAAATAAAATACAATAAACACAATTTGCCTGAAAATAGATTACCCAGCTATGACCTTTTTCATGAAAAAAAATGAGTAGTGATATGGCTGACTGAGTAAAATAAAACAATCTACCTGAAAATAGATAGCTATAAGTGAAGAGCAATTTCCGCAATTACCATTTCCGCAATTACCATTTCCGCAATTTCCGCAATTTCCATTTCCGCAATTTCCTCAATTTCCATTTCCGCAATTTCCTCAATTTCCATTTCCGCAATTTCCATTTCCACCATTTCCGCAATTTCCGCAATTACCATTTCCGCAATTTCCATTTCCGCATTTCCGCAATTTCCGCAATTTCCATTTCCACCATTTCCGCAAATTACAATTTCCGCAATTTCCATTTCCAACTATTAATGGCAGCTGGGTTTCATCATTCAAATAAAATTGAATTCTGTCCGTTTAGCTATAAAATTATGTCAGGGAATAGGGATACACAGTATATGTTGATACCAAGTCCATGTGCATCTATGGACGCATAAACAGAATGTAATGAAATCAGAGTTATATACTGTATATATCCACAACACCAGGTGCCATTTATAGAAAAGGTCTGATATCATGATCTCCGTTTGGACCTTTTGGAGCGAGAGTCTGTAATGTGTGTATCCACAAAAGCTCACTCTTTTAAAAGGATGTTATTGATGTCCGTCCCCCCCCCCCCCCCCCCCCCCTCCCCGGTTGGATCAATAACCCCTGTATATCTGAGTGTAAAGACATTGTGACCTGCTTTTGCAGAAATGCACTACAGGGCTATAGTGATAACATTGTTGCGGTGTTTGGATATGCATGTTTTTAAGGGTCTTGATGTTTTGCCAATATAGGCAAGACCGCACGGACATTTGAGCATATAGATCACATTTGCTGTATATAATAATGTCATATTTCTTCCCTGTGTGTGGGTGGTTAAAATATTTTGATTTGCGTGTAAAGTTGCATTGTTGGCATCTGCCACATGGATAATTGTATGGCACTTAAGAAATGTGTGGATGCTGGGGGAGATAATTCCGCCCTATAACCAGAATAATTATTCCGCAAATTTGGGGGCCTCTTACAGTACCGTATGTACCACCCGAGGGGGACGAGGTAAACATTTTTTAAGGACAGGGTCTGTGTCTATGATACCAATGATTCTTAATGGCCTTCTCTATATCTGTAGATGCAGGTGAATATTCAAGTGCACAGAAAGAACACTCTTTGTTCAGCCTCTTTGTGTCTCCTGTCGGTGGTCTCTGTGACATACCGGAAACTCTTTGTGGCGCATGGTGGGTCATCCAGGTTTGTTTGTACCCTTTCGTCTTGAAGCGGCCCTCCGGGGCTCTTCATTAGAGCTGCAGATTGGTCTAATGCGGTTGAACTGAGAGATCCTTTTCAGAGAGAGAGAGAGGATGATATGAGTCACCATGTAGAATGGAATTCCTATCAGTAGGTTTCCGGTTCTTGTCCAGAAAATGCATTTCTTTTGAGCTTGCTGCCATGGTGAATTTCAGATGTTCATTTTGAGCATTCATGAATTGATGGAAATCAGCGCGACACGTTGTGAGCTTGTAGATCGGCTATTTTCAGCATCAAGGACCGCCAAAATACATTTTAGTCTGTAGACTTTAGTTGACTATAAAATCGCATGACATTTAGTCGACTGAAACTAGACTAACACGTGTGACTATACACACACACTTCACAAGTGTAAATAATGTATTTCTTGTTGTTTTTGTTTTTGTTATTTTCCATACCTATGTTTGATTACTTTGTCTTACTATTTGTATATTACTATTTGTTAAATTGTATATTAACTTTGGTGAGAACCACATATAAGCCCTCCCTGGGTTTCTTTTCTCACCTGCACACACTTCTCTTTTATTGATGTTACCTTTTTGTACTGTTTTTATTGTGCGAAATAAACTAAACTAAACTAAACTAACATAACATTTGACTAAAACTAAGTGAGAACTATTCAACTAATCAAAATCAAAATTTGCTGCCAAAAACAACACGTTGCTCCGGTGACAGATTGTCAGCCACTTTATATTCTTTTCTCTTGTTCATAATCATAGAAACATCATAGAGAGGGGTTTTTTGATTTACAGTAGGTGGAATAAATGTAGATTTATACCTCTGAACAGGGTCGGAACATCTTGTGAGTAGGCTACAGTAGGTATGTCGGTCGTCCGCTGTCATGAACATATGAGTGCTTTCTGCAATCTACAATTACACAGGATTGACAGGAAATATGCAAGGCATTATTAGTTCTATGAAAATAGAATATTTCCAATAGATTAAACAGCTGCGGTATCATAGAAATGTGTGTGTGTGTGTGTGTGTGTGTGTGTGTGTGTGTGTGTGTGTGTGCGTGCGTGCGTGCGTGCGACCCAGAATGTCTAGGGATAAATGGGTAAACAATAACATAACATATGAACGGGACAGGAAACCTCACTCAAAGTTGAAAAAGTCTTTACTTTTTGACTTCTCAGTCAAAAAGTTTACAGAGTTACAAAAGTTTGTTGTTTCATGCAAACAAATGGCTCAATTACATTGAGGAAGTTAATAGACTTTCAAGTATATAAGCAATCATTTATAATAGAGGATCAATAGTAGACGATATTATAAATAGGATAAATATTTGAGTGGAACAGTAAACTCACCTAACTGAAATCTAACCGCAAATTGGGGAATTTAAAACTACAACTTAACCTGACGTTCCTTCCCGAAGGGAACTATAACATAAAACAAAAGGATAAGCAAAGTGAAACCAACATAATGAAAAGCAAAAACAGCAAGAGCTTTGGTTATAGCGGTGTCATCTCAAAGAGCCGAATGAAGCTTTTATATAGGTGACGACTCTTTAACATTCACAGTTAAAGCCAGACTGCAAGTCGACCTTCCCCCCACCAGACTCATTGCTTGCTACCACACCACAGAACAGATCACTGGAACCCTGTCAAACACTCATCTTGAATGGATGTTATGCACATACAGTAGCACGCCATGATAGAATAGTGGAACTCATAGCGAAAGGACAAAATATCATGCATCCTCCTCGGTGAGAATGTTCAAACATTCCTGTGTCATTCCATCCATCCATGGTCCAACTCTGTGATGATAACCCAGACATGCTTAGACAGCCAATAATACACCAGATGTTGTCGCGGTCGATGAAGAGTCCAGAGAAGTGTCTGTATTAGAGATAACCTGCACCTTTGACCACAGCCTATAGAGGAAGCCTTTATGACCAAGGTCATAAAATACCAACCACTCCTTCTACATAACATCTCAGAGCTGGGCTGTACAGTATAGGTGCAGACTATACTACACTGGCTAAGTGTTAAGTGTAAGTGTTAACCCATTCTGACCTGAGATCAGATTCATACGAGGTTTCCACTGGACACACACTGGTCTGATTAACCCATTCTGACCTGAGATCAGATTCTAGAAATGTCAGTCGTTCTTCGATTTTTTCTAAAATAGCAGACCTACAAGCTCGTAGCGCGCCACTCGGTGGCGCGCTATGAGCTTGTAGATCTGCTATTTTTCAATAGCTAAAGCATAACATGATGCCAACACCAAAATGGGTTCCCGTTCAGAATGGGTTAAGTGTTAAGTGTGGCTAAGTGTAGTATCTCTGCTATAATTGGCAGCCGCCACATATGGCAGAGAGACGCTGCTACTTATACCCATAGATACAGTAGATACAGTAGAGTGACATGCCTGTTGTAACATGAAAACACATGCCATCATTTTGTAAGCGTAACTCTACACTGCACCTTTACTATTTGTGTCCTTGTATGCATCTCATTTGTGTGCAGCATGGACATAAATAAATGCACGCACGCACGCACGCACGCACGCACGCCAGTCATAAGTGTACATGAATTTGCCAGATGCTTAAAAGAAATCGGACCCGTCTGAAGTGAGTGGTGCTGTGCTGTACTGTACTGTACTGTACTGTACTGTACTGTACTGTACTGTACTGTACTGTACTGTACTGTACTGTACACTGTGTGTGTCCTTGTGTTAAGCTGTGCAACAGCGACACTGAAAAAAAAACGCTATATATAACGCTATTTTCATGCTCGGACACGGACACAGCTGTCTATAGGAGTGGTTGCACAACTTGCACCACTCAAAAACTATAACTATACATAAAAAAAACACTTTGGTGAATTGACATAGTAGACAGTTTGTAAAGGTAACGTGTTGTCTCTTTGTTACTTCTAAATGTTTTAATCTTGGGCGCTATACACTCTGCCAACCTGGGGAGAGCAACGGACTGACCACATGCTTCCTTTCTTTGTTACTTGTTCTGAAAGGAATCATTCTTCACTTATAAATTATTATCCCCCAAGCAGTTCCAATACTTCCCACCCCGTGTGTAGCTATAGAACCTCAATTTGCTTTGGTGAACTCTGATTGGAAAAACCTTTGCACCCTGCACACAAATCAGTGTTTTTCATTTCGGTGCGACGTGTGAGGGCAAAGGAATTATGAATAAATAAATGAAAAGAGTGTGCCCTCTCATTCCGGAAACAGCTGGCCCAGAGAAAGGAGAAGTCCTACATGCCCAGGATTAGATTGATCCATCAGTAAGAGGAACATGGAAGGTTATGCCCCTATCAACAAATTCCCAAGGGGTGCCGTGGAGTTCACTCTCTCTCTCTCTCTGCCAAACCTCCTCACTTGTTGTTCATAAACCATTCCTAGTGTCAATGTCAATCTGCAGAGTGCACAAATTTACACTCATAATGGAAACTGCACTTATCTCTTTGTCACAAATTTTGAATGTTAAGATGATGACATTTGAGAGTTATGAGCGGGTATTGAAGAAGGCAACCTGCTTGCCAAAACGTTGGCTTGATAAAGTTTCTAGCATCGTGACTACGAGCTGTGCGGTCTCTTTTCTTTCTTAGTCAACGTTTTTATCTCCTGCGGTCAGCACCTCCCCACTACTGGTGTGCGCTTCTACCTTTTTGAATGTTAAGATGATACAATATAATCTGTGTATAGTATTGTATAATTATACAGTATCATTGAACATATTAATGATGACCATTTTCACTCTGGCACTTTTATATGAGCCTTTGTATACAGGCTACTTCCTGAGCTTCTAATTCTTCTGATTCTAAACCAATGGCTCTCAAAGTGACCAGCAGGGACCCTCAGGGCCAAATGGACCCGTCTTAAGTAAAAACTAAAGTAGCCTTGCCGAGCCATGAGGCCCATAGGGCAGGAGCCTATCTCCTGTTTCTGTAGCCATGAGGCCCATAGGGCAGGAGCCTATCTCCTGTTTCTGTAGCGTGAGGCAGCTTGATGTACAAGTACACCCCCTGGACATGACGCTAGTATGTCATAGGGACTTATACCCCCAATCCAACCCTCGATGCTGAGTGCCAAGCAGGGAGGCACTGGGTCCCATTTTTAGAGTCTTTGGTATGACCTGGCCAGGGATTGAACCCCGACGTCCGAGTCTCAGGGCGGACAATCTAACCACAACAAGGCCACTGAGCTGGTCTGAGGTCAGTCTCAGGGCGGACACTCTAACCACAAGGCCACTGAGCTGGTTTGCAGGTCTTATGTTATGTTTAGTTTTGGTTGTTGTTGTAATCATAAAACGTTTGAGAACCACTGCTGGTCCTACAGATGCATAATGCTTCCAACAACAGGAGTATTATGGAATCACCAATCGGTCCGACAGTCGTAATCGATCAACTACAGACCGTGCTCAGGCCAACAGCCTGGAGAGGCTTGTGTGTGTACTGTACTGTACTGTACTGTATGTCTGTATGCAGAATGTGTAATGAACCACATACAGCAGTGGTCCGGGACCACCAGTGGTCCTTGAGGTGGTCCCCAGCTAAACGATGGAGTTGGTAACCCAATGAACCCTTATAGATCTTTAGTAGTTGGAAACCCAATGAACCCTTATATAGATCTTTAACTCTTGAGAGCGTAAAATGAAACCAAATGGACCCCAGTACGGGTTCATTTGGTTTCATTTTACGCTCTCAAGAGTTACAGTATTAATTGTTAAACATCAGCATTATTTACTACCCAATGAGAATGCAGAAAATAATTGGCTGTTAATTGTCTCTCCTATATGTAACCAACAGCAGGTTTTGAGTCTGAGAGACTAAATCTGATCAAATGGTGGTCCGTGGCTCAAATGCCAAATAAATGATGGTCCTTGATATGAAAACGGGTTGAAAACCACTGACATGATATAGTATTGTATAAATCACAGAGTTGGACACTCTGGGCTGTATTTTGCGTGTCTTAAGTACCAGGTCTTGTTCCCTAACTTGAGTAAACTAAAGACCTGGAGGCGTGATCAATGCTCTTTGGCCACTCAGAATAGCCAAATGGCATTGATCACGCCTCCAGGTCTTTAGTTTACTCAAGTTAGGGAATAAGACCTGGTACTTAAGACACGCAAAATACAGCCCTCTGTGTTGTAGTCGAACGGACCTGCACGAGAAAACGGAATCAAAACCGGCCTGACCTCCCGGGTGACGAAGGCGAGGAGGTCTCAGTGCGGTCAGCGGTTCAGGGTGACCTCAGGATGGACCGGGCATCACACTGGACATCACATGACATGCTGGCAGCTTTGTAGAAGTGAGAGTGGGAAGTTGTCCTTTAGTGTGGCAACCTGGCACGTGTGGAGCTGGTGGTGGTGGTTGTTGATGGCAGTGGTGGGTCGCTGTAGGGGCAGGGGGCACGTGTACAGCTGCTGGTGGTGGTTGAGGGCAGTGGTGGGTCGCTGTAGGGACATACGGATAGTGTCAGAGGGGCAGGGGGCTGAAATCCCCTTAAGAGGGCACTTTTGGACAGAAATAGCAGATCTACAAACTCACAACGTGTGGCAGCGCGACGCGTTGAGAGCTTGTAGATCAGCTATTTTCGGGGCACAACCCTGCAGCACTCTTCAGCTAGTGTAACGACATGGATTTAGAAACAAATTTGTTCTGCGCAAAAATACTGAGTTCAAGTTCAGGAGACTTCGGAGAGAAAAAAAAAGTAATTATCCTGAATGCTGCCTTCCGGCATGGCATGGCATGGCATGGATAGGAGTTGCATTTTGCATTTCTTTCACCATAGTAAAAGCTGCATCGGTGCACCGTTTTGCAGACGGGTAAAAGGGCAGCTAGGGGCCGAAAGCCCGGCCCCTTTGATGTCTATGTGTGCACGTTCCTGCATGGGTCGCTGCATTACTGCAACCTCGATGTTGTAGGGAGTCACGCAAGAACAGTTCATTTGATCTGGTTAACCCATTCTGGGCGGGCACCCATTTTGGTGTCAGCACTATGTTATGCTTTAGCTATTGAAAAATAGCAGATCTACAAGCTCATAGGTCTACGAGCTTGTAGGTCTGCTATTTTTGAAAAATCGAAGAGCGACTGACATTTTTAGAATCTGATCTCGGGTCAGAATGGGTTAATCAGACCAGTGTGTGTCCAGTGGAAACCTCGTATGAATCTGATCTCAGGTCAGAATGGGTTAATAATAATACAGGGGGTGAGAATGAGAACATCAAACGGTTTCTGCTGCTTTGGGTAAATTGGGGGAGAGGGAGGGTTTGGGGTGAGTAAGCATCTGTTATTATTACAGTTAAAATCTTGGTATTGATAAGCAGATTGCAAGGTATGCAGTCATTGCAGTGACCCAACTAATTGTCTGCTATATACACACAGATGGTGCAGCTCTGCTCAGACGCAATGGAAATTACTAGTCCTTTTTTGCTTTGTGTTTTTGTAATGATAAAAGTGATGATAAAACACAAACAGTCACATGCAGGACACCATCAACAGTAAAGCAGATATGATACGGTGCTGCAGTCCAGCTTGAACTATTACATTACTCCTGAGAGGGAGAAGTAGCAGCTATATAGGTAGCCAAGTGGTTAAGTATAAAGCAGACTTGTTATCCAAAGGTCTCGAGTTCAATTCCAGCCACAGTATTAAATGTGTACCATGAGTAAAATACTAATCAACCTATACCTGCTCAGTCCTATTAAATTGCTTTGGTGCTAAAAGTGCATCCATTAATAATATCCCTTGTGCAATTTGGAAAAACATTATCACAGTATCTAGGAGCTAAATGGGTTTGCATTTGTGCACTAGCTGCATTAGACAATTGTCATATTCACATGTGATGTATTACCATGTTGGCACTTTGGTGGTGCAGTGCATGTCCAGTTGTTACAAGTGATGCTCCCCACCTGCTCAGAGTCCAGGCTGGTTCGACCGCGTAGCGTAGCGTAGCGTAGGGTGAGCTGGGAGGGATCATCTCTGTTGACTCCTGTTCTGAAAGATAGTAATGTTGTGTGTGTGTGTGTGTGTGTGTGTGTGTGTGTGTGTGTGTGTGTGTGTGTGTGTGTGTGTGAGTGAAAGACAGATAGAGAGACTGAGAGGACCCCAGATAGAGCCAGAGGATCACTGATGTGTGGCAGACAGTCATTGGGACATTTTCACCGCTGGTTTCCTGTAAGAGGGAGCTCACCTCACTGTGCCATGCGTTCCCAGTACACGTCATGTGGGAGGAACACTCCTCTTCCCGAAAGCAATTAAAACCTTCCCGCAAGAAACAAGGTTGATATTTTGGCCTAGTATAAATCTCACACTCTAATTTCCACACAGAAGAATTAACTCTCCCAATGAACAGATATGAAAAACCTAACAGATCAGTCTTGATCACATAGAGATAATTTTGACCTGGGTTCACATGTGGCTGCATGCAGTAGAGACATTCAATATTTAGCTTTCATTTTTATTTGTGTGATTACATAAGGACTGCCTACTGGTGCCCTCTATAAAAAGGCAGATGTGAAATATGCAGGATAAAGGTTTTTCCTTGGCCTCATGCAGCACTGGTGTGCATACAGTGAGTTTTACACAGATCAGTGCAGTTATAGGTAAAAATGCAAATGGGCATGTTACAGCCCCCACCATGAGTCATGAACTACTTTCAAATGGCATTTCTTCCTTGGCCAATAAGTAGGACTGTGAGGTGCACAAAAATACGGAAATGCCGTGCTGTGTTCAATTAAGGCCCTTTGTTCACAACGGAGCACTCCTGCAAACTTGGAAGCCAATCTCAGCCAATCAGGATGGAATAAGAAAAATCTTGTTTCGTTCAATGACTGTAGAGTATTACTACATGTGTACCACCGATTCACGTAATGTTTGGACAAATTCTGCACTATATTAACAGGCCCATGTCATGTGAATATGTTGGGGCAGAGGTTCTGCAGAGATTAGCTGTACACAGACATACTGTATGTACATAATGATGGACAGTTACACAGGGTGCATAACATATTGTCTCTGCCAGGCCGAAAGGTATGGCCGACACAATGTTTTGCACAATATCAGGGAACTTTGAGTGAAAGATCAGGGAAGTGTGAAGAGCCTGGCTGTCACATCTGAGAATGAAGAGCCTGGCTCACATCTGAGAATGAAGAGCCTGGCTCACATCTGAGAATGTCATATAGACTCGACTGCAAGCTAAAATATTGAATGTCTCTGCTGCATGCAGCCGTGATGTGCACCCATGGGTCAACAACTTGATTGCTTGGCATAATAGGCAGAGCACAAAAATAGATTACATGGAAAAGTTACAGCCACAAAAGAGTAGCGGCATGTGGCCAGTTGTACTGTAACATAAAACATAATCTCCTTCCTTTTGTTTCTCTATCTCACATCATTATCCAGATCCAGTCCATCTGTCTGTCTGAACAGCAGGGCACCTCACCCCTTTAATACTAAAGCTAGTCTGGTGCTAGCTCTGGTCCATAGCTCTAATGCGTTGCAATTAGATGAAACGCATTAGAGCTATGGACCAGAGCTGGTCTGGTGCATCACAGGAGCAGGGACCGTTGCAGAAGATCTAGACATGGAGCAAATTGAACAGAGCGCTCAGCTCTGAGGTGTTGCATTTTAAACACCTCAGCCAGGCTCAGTGGATAATAAGGATTCATCCACTGATGTAGTGCTATTATATATTTTTAGAAGACATGTGCGTGCACACATGCACACGCATTTTCGTGCATGTGTGTAAATGACAAAGAACAAAAAAACTATTGTATGCAGTAGCTATATCTGAAAGGTATCAGTCCATGCCAGCAGTGTGTGCATGTGACACACAGATAGACAGAGAAATGGAACCCAATGGGAGAGAGACAGAGAAAAGAGAGATTGGTCTCTGCATTTAGACCTAGCACGATATTCTACAAAATGTTATCAGTGGTTCTCAAACTATTAATATATGTATTATTTGGCCACCGACCCCATCTGAAAATATGTTATTCCATTGACCCCCCCCCCAGAAGCAAAGATTTGAGTTAAAAACTTTCGCTCTGAAAGAATATATATTCAAAGATTTGCGCTACATTTTCACTCAATTTAAAAAAAATTGCAGACTTACAAGCTTCTATTAAAACACCTAAAATATGTTATTTTCTAAACCAAAATGCTCATTTAGGACTCTGTCTGTGATGTTAATGATTTATAAACTAGCATCTATCTAATATCCATCTATCTTTGTAACCGTGTTTGGAAAAGTGCAATATAAATAAAATGTATTATCATTATCTAGGCAAAAGCACTGGAAATAATGAGGGCTATATATAGGGGTCAACTGGTGTCTGAAGAGATGGGTTTCAAGTTTAATAATCTAGATCTTGAAAGTAATACTAGTAGTAAACTATAGTACAGTACTAGAAACAGCCGTGAGGAAGCTTCCTGAAGGTTTTACAAGTACAGGAACATTCACAATCTGTAAAAAACGCTTCCATTCCGTTTTTATTTACAATTAAATGTTATAAATGGCTGGCAGTCTTTGTAATGTGTCACAGTGTAATCAAATGCTACTTAAAAGTATACAGTTGCATGTCAAACGCTTTAAGATCACCGGAGTAAATCATTCAATTTAACAATTTGCTTGAGAACCTGTTTTCCTTGTACTGGATACTAAAAAGTCCTGGGAACGCGACGTCGTAAAATGGCAGGGTCACGTTTCACTTAAATGTTTGATAAAAGCCATTTAATAGCATGACCAAAAGGTCCACGAAGGTCCAGCATCAATCATGAGATATTGACTGTTGGATAAGAATATATATGGGAGTATACAGTGTGTTTATTTCATTTCATTATGTGTTTTATTACCGCTTGACACATTAACTCATTCTGGACGGGAACCCCCTGTTGGTGTTTCAAGCATTATGTTATACTTCAGATATTGAAAAATAGCAGATCTACAAGCTCATAGCGAGCCACCGAGTGGCGCGCTACGAGCTTGTAGGTCTGCTATTTTTGAAAAATCGTGAAAATGTGGTGCAAATCTTTGAATATATATTTCAGAGCAGAACATTTTTAACTAAAATATTGGCTTCTGGGGGGGTCCCTGGAACTACATATTTTGAGATGGTGGTCCGTATAGGCCCAATAGAGATAATTCTGGGGCAATTCCTTGACATGAAAAAGGTTGAGCACCACTGACTATATAGAAACATGGGGTTTTCAGAAAAATGTTGGGATTTAGAAGTATTTCATTTAAATCGACCTCAGTCCAAAATGGGTTAAGAGCTTTACACAACGTTGATGCCAGACCCGCAGAGTTGGCTAGAGTTGGATTTGTTTCATGTACTACACTACAGTATCTGATGTACTCTCTACACTACAGTACTCTACACTACAGTAGATCTAATGTACTCTCTCATCACACTACAGTATATCTAATGTACTCTCTCATCACACTACAGTATCTGATGTACTCTCTCATCACAGTACTCATCACAGTACAGTATCTCTGATGTAATCTCTCATCACAGGTCAACTCCAGTAATGAGTCAGCCGTGCAGGTTCAATGGAGAATAATGGCTGCACAGTCAGTGATATTACTTATCATTTCCTGAAAATGTTCCGGTAGCTCATAATTGAAATGGGGGACGTAACCTGATGGTGGTTGTTACTCTTCCACTCTGTGCCTTCAGACAGTCAGCACCATTATTCTATTACAATGAATTCCCTTTCCTTTTTAATGTATAATATTGCCCACTCTGCATCTGCTGCATGTCTCTCTGCCCTAGTTCTGTTATTCTTTCTGAGGTTTTCTACACTTTGACACCCAAAGCGGAGACCAACGGGCTCCTGCCCAGCAGTCCCAACAGGATATACTTAACCCATTCTGACCTGAGATCAGATTCATACGAGGTTTTCCACTGGACACACACCGGTCTGATGAACCCATTCTGACCTGAGATCAGATTCTAAAAATGTCAGTCGTTCTTCGAATTTTTCAAAAATAGCAGACCTACAAGCTCGTATCGCGCCACTCGGTGGCGCGATATGAGCTTGTAGATCTGCTATTTTTCAATAGCTAAAGCATAACATGATGCCAACACCAAAATGGGTGCCCGGTCAGAATGGGTTAAAACATATTCCACTAGTTACCTCATGAAGACGGCGTTGACGGATAAGAACAAGAGGTGAACGCACCACTGTCATGGACATTGTTTGGACATTGACGTTTCACAGCTTCACATTCAATGTAATGTTATACAATTTAGGCATTTAGCAGACGCTCTTAATCCAGAGCGATTTACATTAAGCAAGAACTAAAAAAGCACAAAAAAGCATCACATAAAAAGCATTCATCATGAAACATGCGTAAGCTAAGAACGTAACAGTGGAATATCTATATAATGAAACTACCGGTATACATACCAGTAAGACGCGCAAACGCGGGAAGCGAACGCAGCTCGTACATATTTGGTTTTTTTAAAGATTTATAGCACGCCATCACACTCATGTCACCATGACTCAGCCATAACCATATAAGGAGTCCCCAAAGCAACTCCATATATGGGCACAAGTTGGACCACGCCATCACACTCATGTCACCATGACTCAGCCATAACCATATAAGGAGTCCCCAAAGCATCTCCATATATGGGCACAAAAGCGTGACACACGGACAGACAGACAGACATGATCTGCTAGGTCTCATAGTAAGTGCTCACTGCGTTCGCAATAAACTATACATATATACTATACTATGCTATACATTATGTACAATGACGTGCTATGTTAAAAAGGACACCATCGGTGAAAATTATGTGTGGGAGATTTGATTATTGGTTTAAAAATAAACAAATCTCCCACACTGATCATTTTTGTGTGAATGTGTGGGAGATCTAATGTTCTCGTCGAGCAGATCGAGCGCAAATAACATTAGCTGCATCAAAAACAACCATGTTTGCTTTTAAGTAGGAGTCATTACAAGTAAATTATTTGGAGGGCACATTCTGTATGCCATTCATATCATTGTTTTTCATCGTCTAGATGTAATGTGTATGAAGGTAAAGAGAAATGTATACAGAACTAAACAAACTAAACAATTCTGGACTGGTGTTGTTGAATACATCACATGCATGTATTAATGCAATCCAATCCAATCCATTTATATAGCATATGTTACAGCTCAAGGTTTACAAAGTGCTGTACACAGGATCATTAAAAACGAAATACGCTGTAGCTAAAACACAGAAAAACAACAGCGAGAACAGAACACAAAAACCCCCCCCCCAAAAAACCAGAGAGACAGCACTGAAGAACACAAGAGGCAGCAGCATCAGCACTCAGACAGTGAAACAAAGCATGAACCACATACATGTAGAAACTCTCAACCAGGGGTTAAAAGCAGAGGTGTAAAGGTGGGTCTTAAGGCGAGATTTAAAAGTCTCGGTGGACGTTTGGCGTGGGAGGGGGAGGGGAGCGCGTTCCATACTTTGGAGGCTACGACAGACACGGCTCGGGTCACCTCTGGTGAGTATTCAAAAACTGGCCGCAGTGACCTTGGGAGAATATATAAACCTCAATAAGCTGAGAGATACTGAGGTGCCAAACCATTTTAGTGATTTAAAAAAAAAATCTTAAAATCAATTCTGAAACGAACAGGGGAGCCATAATGTTGTGTATTGTGGACACGCTTGAGAGTTCCTGTTAGGAGACGTGCATGCCGCAGCATTCTGGAAATTCTGGACTAACTGAAGCAGAGCAATGGAGGCTTGGTTTAAACCAACATACTGTAAAGTGCATTACAGTACAGTAGTCCAAACGCGTGGAGATAAAAGGCATAGGGTATCACGCTCAAAATCACTATAGAGAGAGAGCACAGACTTGATTTGAGCAAGCAGCCTCAGATGATAAAAGCTGGATGCCTGCCTGGATCTGACCACAGTTTGCCAAGGTTGCAGACAACAGGTTTAACACAAGGCTGCAGGGAATCCAGGTCAGGTACTGCCGGGTACAATTAGGTCCAAACACTATGACAGGGGAACAAATGAGTGTTTAAATCTATTATTATATACACATACCGTGGAGTTCTATATATCTCCTACCAGATGGCATCAGCTCGTACTCTCGGTACAACACATGCAAAGGGTCAGATACAATATTCCGAGCTTGTCTCAACACTGCTTGTTCAAAGATGGCCTGGCGAGTGATGGGATTTGTACTTCAGTTAGATTTGTACTTCACAGTTAGATTGCCAAAGCAGCTGGACATACGTACCGTATCTTAAGATTGATTCTATACTAGCTCTGTAAAAGGTCAACATGATATTTACACTGACTCCGAAAAGCCGAAGTCACATCCAAGACAGGTGTGTGTGCATGTGCGGCCACATCCTCACAGACGTTTAAAGAAATGTCTTTTTCAAAGCACACAAAATCAGCTCAATAAATGTGTTTCATCTACTCTCTCTCTCTCTCTGCCTTTGGTTTCATGTCTCTCTGCACTCTCCTATCTATTAATTAAAGCAATAAAAATGCCACACAAAGAAAAAAGAAAAAAAGAAAGAAAAAAAAAGGAATATGGGAGAAATGAGGGAACATGTCGCAATATAATTTTGGCAGTCACGAAGAACCTTTCATCCACCATCTGATGCGAGCCAGCTTGACATTTCACTCAGCGATGAGGCTGGTCAAAGGCCCTCATAGTAACATGACTATTTTTATCATACAAATAGCAGCACCGACATCCAATTATCTGCTGAAGAGTGCTTCAAGACACACAACCTGCTGAGGCACCCATGCATTTACCAACTCCCCCCGGGCGGACAGCCGGCGGAACTGCTCAGCCTGGTATTCCTAAAGTAAATTATGCTTAAACCTAACCTTATTCCTAACCTTAACCTCCGTAAAACTATGCCTAAACCTAACCCTATTCCTAACCTTAACCTCAGTAAAACTATGCTTCAACCTAACCCTATTCCTAACCTTAACCTCAGTAAAACTATGCTTCAACCTAACCCTATATTCCTAACCTTAACCCCAGTAAAACTATGCCTAAACCTAACCCTATTCCTAAACTTAACCCCAGTAAAACTATGCCTAGCCCTAAATGTATTTCTAACCTTACTCTCAGTAAAACAAAAAAATAAATAAAGAATACTAGAACCGCCACACCGAGCGATCGGCGTGAGGTCGTGCGGAAAAAAAGCGAGGGCGAGATGGCTTATGGGCGACGGCACCCAATACCGCAGAATGTATACAGTACCAGTCAGTACCAGTACCAGTCAGTACCCGTGAGGTTGAGACGTCAGAAACCTTGTCTAGGATTCCATCAACTTAAATGTCACTCATATCTTTTCACGGAGTGTACAACACTATGCTGGGTCAGTTTCTTCATTCAGATGGAATATCCAGTATAGGGTGCACGCTGCACAGTGGGACAGAAGGGCAGTGAGAACGCTGCCGACATCGCTGAGGTTATGTGGAAGCCGCCGTCGTGACACTTTGACCATGGATTTCCTTGGAGGCCCCTTTTTTTAATGTGGGTGTGGTGCCAAGACCCAGCCCGCGACAGCCCTGCCAATCAGGGCTCAGCCCTCTTGGCGCGACAGGTTGCGCGTTGGTCTGGCGTTGTGGGAGGAACCCCGGGTTCAAGCCCTGGGTTCAATCCCCGCTTCCGCGCAATGCTACAATCTAGAGCGTGATCGCGATCGTGAGCGGCGGTCCGCGGTGTGAAGTGAGAAGCGCGAAGACGCGCTTAAGGGGGGGGGGGGCAATTCTAGTGCCGTCTACGTAACATGCTATAAGTCTGTATAACTAAGTCTACGTAAAGTGCTATCTAAGGGCCATGATGGAGTCTGAAAAGGTGGGTTTTCAGACTATGGTGGAAGATTGGCGAGTGAGGCTGCAGTTGTGATTGTAATGGGAAGTGCATTCCATAGTTTTGGAGCCAGAAGGGAGAAGAGTTTGGGACGTTGTCCCGGCGTTTTTTAGTGAAGGTACTTCCAGCTTCCCTGCGTTGGCTGATCCGAGTGCGCGGGAGGGCACGACAGGTCTGGCGAGTGGGAGCCGCCTCCGGTTCAATCCCCGCTTCCGTGTATAAATGCTACATGGGCATTCTGATGAAGAGTGGGACTGACTTTCAGCAGACATGAAGCAGCGGATGAAATGGAATGCTTGTACCCAGTTGCCAGGATTATTATGATTTATGGACGCATGTTCTCAATGAAAAAAGGCTAATGCATTTTAAAATGATATTACAGATTGCAGCTCATGATAACACCATATGCAGTACAGTACAGTACACAGTATTGGTGTGTGCCCTGACTTGAACCATCAGAATTAGGTAAATAAAAAAATAAGTTATAAACTTTGCAAAGTTTGTTGCAAATATTTTTAAAAATATATTTCAGACCGAAAGTGAAAATAATGACCACAGCAAATTGGGTAAAGGCAAACGGTGTTTATTGCCAGAAAATGGGTATAAACATTGTTTGATTTGCCTGATTTCATAAATAATTATGAACATTATTACATTCTGTACATATAAATGTATAAATTGTGGACTATAATACAGTCCTGTTCAGTGCACTAGTCTGGGAGCCATGTGGAAATGTTTGTTAATCTGGACGTCAACGTGAAAGGCTTGTCAGGGCTGACGTTTATCTGCCTATTTTCCAACACGAAACCAGCTCCTCATGTGTGAAAGTGGGCCTGATTGAGAATGTGAAATAACACGGTATTCATCACAAAACCCTCCACGCACCAGTAGAAATAACGTGAAATAACACGGTATTCATCACAAAACCCTCCACGCACCAGTAGAAATAACGTGAAATAACACGGTATTCACGGTATGCACCAGTAGGACAATGATGTCTGATAAAGTTGTGCATCTCTAATGATCAATCATCTCATTCGAGAAGCATAATTTAAGATAATAATAGAATAAAAAGGATACATTGATTGATAAAAGAGGATAAAAGAAAAAAGATGGTTGACTTGAATTATATTTTGATAACCCTGAGAGCTACAGTTGAATCAAACAGGGAAAGGAAAGGTACTATGTTTACCCAGGGTAACTGGACTAAGCTCAAGAACTTGTTTACAGCCAGGCCCTGCTCATAGAACATTTCATGGTAGAGGTTCAATGCCTTGTCCAAGGGCACTTCAGCGGTGGTAATTTTAACGTGCCGGTCCGGGGATACGAACTAGCGACCTTCCGATATCAAGACCGCTCCGCAAACCGTTCGGCCACCGCTGCCCCTATGAATACCTGGCTCATGCTACCGTAGCAACCAAAAACTGTTATTTACGCCTAGAGTAAAACATTTTATGCAAATAAATATCCTATGTTTTTACATTACATAACGTGGTTTACATTAAGTTTACATTAGGATCCATCAAATGGCAAATAACATTCTTATGGCTTTGTTCATGGAATAAACACCATCTCCAGCGAACACAAATCTTTCAAAATAAGATATATTTTTGGACAGTAGCAGCGCAGTATGAATCAATCTGATATGTGGGAAAGAATACCAATAATACACTATAAAACCCTCTGTGCTAATTTAACTCTATACAAACAGAACCAGACAGATCTCTTTGAGAGATGTGTGTAATTTAGTTGCATTCGTACACCTGGTGAAAAGAAAACTGAGGATTTATAGTCTATGATCGGGAATCCTGTGCAACTGAGCTTGTGTCTCTTTCATGTGAACGTACAGGTACAGTGTGTGTGTGTGTGTGTGTGTGTGTGCGTGCGTGTGTGTGTCTTATAGAGTATATATTAATAGAAACGTCACCTGATTTCTCCTCCTTCTGGGTAGGAACAGAGTGCATTCTGGGATGGATTGCCCCCAAACACATGAATGCGCTGGCCATTGACTAATCATTGCGTGCGTTCACGTATGAAACATAGCGTTCACGTGTCATTGCCCCAACAATAACATGAACGTGCGTGCGCAATGATACTCAACGGCCACAGCACTGGCTCAAGCTGCAATACCAAATTTGGGCCACTATGTCCATTTCGGCTCAGGGTTTCCTCTCTATTAATATATACTCTAAAGGCTCATACATAGTACATAGTACATAGATTTTCGGTGGTGAGGTGACCACCGAACTACAACATGACGTCACGAGCCGCGGTGAAGAGCAAACCACCGCCACCGCTCCAGCCCTTCTCTCTGTTTTTACTCACCACCGCTCAATGTTATTTCAGCTCCGCTGGTCAGCTCACCACCAAAAATCCAGACTGAATAGGCCTTGCGTGCGTGCGTATGGGAGCATCGTGCGTGCGTATGGGAGCCTCATGTGGGCGGCGGGCCGTTGGTGTAGCGCAGCATGGGGTAGAAGGAGCGTTTGAAGTTGTTGGCCAGCGTGCAGCCCGGCTCGCTGTCGGGCAGCGGCACCAGGCACACCAACAGCAGCAGCAGCAGCAGCAGGAGGTGGAGGGGGAAGGCAGCACGGAGAACCCGCTGGAAGAAGGAGCGAGGAGGGGATGGAGCCCTCCTACTCTCCCTGGACACGGTCAAAAAGATAAGGGTCCATTAAAGTGGTTCAACTGTTCCTCGTTTAGTTCCTCTTTTGATGGGCTCTATCTATGCACACCATTTTGCCATTTTGGAAAGAACTTGCGCCCCCTTCCCTACTTCGTTTCACAGGTGTTACCAATGATACTAATGAAGGCTACACTGTTCCATTCTGGTCAAACAGAGTCAGGGTGCTGCTCTCTCTAGGTCGTCCTCAGACGAGCCCTCCATCGTTGTTTCCAGTCATCCCGGTTCTCCATACATCCGGCCAGTTCGTTGGTATACTTTGCACTGCAGGCTTTAGTTCCGACATACTATTGATCCGAAACCTCAATCCTAACCTAACCCTAACCGCAAGCATGGGAGCAGCGCATGTCGGACCATCGCTTTTTCGCATCGCATCGCATGTCCCCCCGCTTCGGATCTTCGGTGTGTCGGAAAAGCGTGCGCACCCCCTTGAGTACATCCACGTATATGTTAGCGTGGGGCGTCCTCGTGATCGATGCCCGTGTGTTGGTTGGTTCCCAGAGCACCGGTTTGCTGGCTGGCAGTTCTTGATGCCTTTTGGCATCAACAACTGCTTTTCTAATGTGCATAGTTGGCTCACTGGAAACACTGGGTCTCAAAGTCCTTGAGTTGGTTCCAAATAACCCCCGTAGGGACGTGTAACTCTGAGTGTACAAAATGGAACCAAAAATTTACATTTGGTTCCATTAGTACAACTCTCAGAGTTATGGGGGCCCTTGAAATTTAAAAAAGTTTGACAACCACTATTGTGCGCTAAATGGAACAGAGCCTTAATTAGTATCATTGTTAACACCTGTTTAGGAAGTGCATGGGGAAGGGGCCCGGAAGTAGGAAGAGTCATTCTGTGTGCATATATATAGCCCCATTAGACTACTATAATATATACTACAATATATCCCCATTATACTACTACCATGAAATACCTTTGAGCGTTCTGGCCTTTGGTTGGATGTGCGTCCTGCTGGGGAGAGGCTGCAGGGGGAACTTGGGTCTGATGCTCTCCCTCGGGTGCAGAAGGAGACGATGTCTCGTAGTCCTGTATCGGAGAGACGGAACAGTCACACGTTTAGTTCAATATTACTGGGATGTAATTGTCTCCACCAGGCCGAAGGCATGGGGAGAGAGTATGTTTAGTTGTCTCCACCAGGCCGAAGGCATGGGGAGAGAGTATGTTTTATTGTCTCCACCAGGCCGAAGGCATGAGGAGAGAGTATGTTTTATTGTCTCCACCAGGCCGAAGGCATGAGGAGAGAGTATGTTTTATTGTCTCCACCAGGCCGAAGGCATGGGGAGAGAGTATGTTTTATTGTCTCCACCAGGCCGAAGGCATGGGGAGAGAGTATGTTTTATTGTCTCCACCAGGCCGAAGGCATGGGGAGAGAGTATGTTTTATTGTCTCCACCAGGCCGAAGGCATGGGGAGAGAGTATGTTTTATTGTCTCCACCAGGCCGAAGGCATGGGGAGAGAGTATGTTTTATTGTCTCCACCAGGCCGAAGGCATGGGGAGAGAGTATGTTTTATTGTCTCCACCAGGCCGAAGGCATGGGGAGAGAGTATGTTTTATTGTCTCCACCAGGCCGAAGGCATGGGGAGAGAGTATGTTTTATTGTCTCCACCAGGCCGAAGGCACGGGGAGAGAGTATGTTTTATTGTCTCCACCAGGCCGAAGGCACGGGGAGAGAGTATGTTTTATTGTCTCCACCAGGCCGAAGGCACGGGGAGAGAGTATGTTTTATTGTCTCCACCAGGCCGAAGGCACGGGGAGAGAGTATGTTTTATTGTCTCCACCAGGCCGAAGGCATGGGGAGAGAGTATGTTTTATTGTCTCCACCAGGCCGAAGGCATGGGGAGAGAGTATGTTTTATTGTCTCCACCAGGCCGAAGGCACGGGGAGAGAGTATGTTTTATTGTCTCCACCAGGCCGAAGGCATGGGGAGAGAGTATGTTTTATTGTCTCCACCAGGCCGAAGGCATGGGGAGAGAGTATGTTTTATTGTCTCCACCAGGCTGAAGGCATGGGGAGAGAGTATGTTTTATTGTCTCCACCAGGCCGAAGGCATGGGGAGAGAGTATGTTTTATTGTCTCCACCAGGCCGAAGGCATGGGGAGAGAGTATGTTTAGTTGTCTCCACCAGGCCGAAGGCATGGGGAGAGAGTATGTTTTGCATTCCGTCCGTGTGTGCGTACGTGCGTGCGTCCGTCCGTCATGTGTACAGTTAATCTCTGGCACCGTTAACCCGGTCGATGCCAAACTGTGCACACACTCTCCCTGGATGCCAACGACGAACCTCTGCCCCAAACTTTCCAGAACGGCCTGTTATAGCGCCACCATGAGACCGATTTTTGCAAAACACATTTCCTGACACATTTTATCCATACATCACGCAAATCGGTATACACTACTACACTATCTCTATAGTCATGTTATCAACATGGAAATTATGCACACACACATTCCCACTTGACTATGACAAGGAAATGCCACTTAAAATGTTTAAAATCAGCCTCATTGTGGTGCTGATTCACCGATCTGTGTCCAACATTGCATGCGCACTCCCTAGAGGCCAAGGAAAAACATTGGCCCTGCATTTTTCACATCTGCCCGACAGATCTTTGGAAAACACAGTTCTTTGTATTACTTGTACATATTTTCCAAACATCACGCAAATCGGTATACACTATCTCTATAGTCATGTAATCAGCACAGATCTGTTCGATTTTTCATATTCCATCCTGATTGGCCCGTTTAGAAAAAGAAAATCAAGAACTTCCGTGAACCAGGGGAATCGAAGGGATGAGCGAGTTACGTCAGGACTTCAGTGCTCTATGGAGGGTCACATTACCGGACACGGTGGCAGGGCCCCGAGGTCCTGGGCCACCTGCCTCCGGAGGAGCTTCATCTTGTTCCCCGTCACATGGAGCTTCTCCCTGGCCTCGCCGATGTCCTCCGTGCCCTCCTCGGGCTGGAGCTCCGACCACAGGGCCTGCAGAGAGTCCAGCTCAGCCTGTCGACTCTGGAGCTCCTTCTGCAGAGCCTGGAGACCACACGCACACACGCACACGCACACACACACACACACACACACACACACACACACACACACACACACACACACACACACACACACACACACACACACACACACACACACACACACACACACACACACACACACACACACACACACACAGGTGGTGATGATGAGATGCATGAATTGCAAGCTGCTCTCCCCCCTCTCTCCCCCAAGGACAGCGAGAGAGAGTACCCTTAATGAATTGCATTTTTATGGCGCTTTTCCAAGTGCTCAAAGCGCTTTACAATGGTTCATTCATTCATACACTGGGAGGTGAAGCGGCGAACAGTCGACGCCTGCAGCTTCCTCACTTCCCACATTCACACACCAATGGTGGCATGAAGCTCACACCGACCAACTTATTGGAGGCAATGTACAGTATCCATTCACATCACACACCAACGGTGGCGAGCTCACACCGACCGACTCATTGGAGGCAATGTGGGGTTCAGTGTCTTGTCTTGTCTAGCCTCGGAAACCCAGACGTTTTTATTTCCAGGGAGGAAAAAGAAAGTCTGGGTCCGAGTCCACTTCAATTCGGCATAGAGTAGCGCAAACGTCGCTCACTCTCTGCTGATTTCTGATCGCCTGCACCTTTGTTAAATTGACACACGCACACATGTACAGTACACACACACACTCTCTCTCTCTCTCTCTGTCGCTCTAAGTCTAAGTAATTAGTCTCATGTCGCGCAGCTGCGCATAGTTTCTCCCGGCGGATCCTGCCGGGAGCTGCCTATATGCCATAGAAAGCATAGGTGAGTTCCAGGCTATATGTCTTGTCTTGTCTTGAGCGGAGCCTTACGGTGAGTGTGTTGTGCTTGTGTTGCAGGCTGCTGTCTGGCGTGTCGGTGTGGTGGTGGTGGTGGAGGGGGAGGGGGGCCAGGACGGGGGCCAGGGCATCTCGTCTGCTCTCAGCGTGGGCCAGCCCACAGCAGCAGGGAGTGCAGCGTTGGTGGAACTCCTGCAGTTGAGAAGGGGATATAAAAGGGCCCCCCGAGTTAATGGTTAACCACTTTCAGACCTGGTTGGGCATGTAATCATACAGTCAATTCAATTTCAATTCAAAGGGCTTTATTGGCATGAGAAAACATACGTTTACTCATTGCCAAAGCAGAAAGAACAATACAACAATACAGCAATACAATCAAAACAAAATGATGTACATTTGAAGGTCAGAATCTTCAATAGATCAAATTCTATATGTACCAAGGTCACTCAATGCAGGTATAGTGCAGGAATATACACAATGATTAGTCTTTAGGGTGGTTGTGTTCCATTTGTTTGTTACAGTCATAACATACATTATAACAAACAATGAATGTGTGTGTGTGTGTGTGTGTGTGTGTGTGTGTGTGTGTGTGTGTGTGTGTGTGTGTGTGTGTGTCTGTCTGGCTGTCTGTCTGTCTGTCACCAACAGGTGAGAAAGTGGGCGCTGTTGAGCTTCACACTGTGCACAGGTGCATGATGGGAAGCTGAGTTTTTAGAGTTCAGTATACAGTCTAAACAATTACAGTTGCACCGCTCACTTCACACAGCTGTGATCTTTTTTTTTTTTTTTAATAGCACAAACAGCAGATCTACATTACAAGCTGTCGAGATGCTACTGTGCATAATGTAAAGCATCTTGAGATGCCGTGAGCTTGTATCTCTGATTTAAGCTGAAGAAGGCCTCCATTCTGTTGTTGTTGTTGTCTGCTGGGGGAAATGGAATAAAAACAAGAAACCTAAAGGATATAACTTACTAAGTAAGTAAGGTAAGTAAGTAAAGGATATAGCGTGAGTGGCTGTATTCATTTCTACAGTCTAAACCCAATGCCTCCCACAATGGACGACTGGCACGGGATAGTCCTGGATATTTTCAAATTGGAAGAATTTACAAAAACCTCTGGATAATACATATTGATACACACTGAGAGGAGACTTTGTGTGATCTCATACCAAAAAAGCATTGTGGCTCTGATCTGTCTGTATAAGAAATGTCAAGTCTATATTGGGTTATTGGATGTTGTTTTGCCCCAAAAGAATAAAGAGCAACATTTTTGGCAAGTTTCTGACAGTGTGCGGGACCCTTCTTCTAATGGCAACTAAAAAATACGGGGAAGCAGCTTTTGCTTCTATGGGCCGTCGGCATGGAACAAACTCCCACTGTACCTTCGTCAGGCAGCCTCTGTAGACATTTTTAAAGCTCAGCTCAAGACCCACTTCTACAACATTGCTTTTAATTGAGTTTTAATTTTAATTTGCACGTTCCTACCCTGCCCTGACTGATTTGCTGCATGTGGTGTTTTTATTTTATTTGTTTTTATTTGTTTTTATTTATTTTATGTTCTTATATTCAATTTTGTTCTTTGCCATTGTTTTATCATTTTAACTACTTATGTTTTATTTGTATTCTATTTTTGCCCTGTGAAGCACTTTTATGTATGAAAGGTGCTATACAAATAAAGTTTATTATTATTATTATTATTCTAAGTTTTTCCCCAAATAAAATAAACAATTAAAAAAGAAAAGAACAGAAAGATGTCTCAACTCAACAACAACAACAACTCACTCTGCAGCGCCAGAGCGTCCTCCTCAGGCCGCTCTCCCACTCCTCTCCAGGCGCGTGCACACGCCCCGCTCCAGGCTTGGTTCATGCTTCCCAGGCTCTCCCTCTGCTCCTGGTCCTCCTCCAGGCCGCCGGCGCTCCCCCGAGCCGCCATGTTGACAGACAGCATGGTGGACTTGTACCGCGCGAACGTCTTCTGGGTCTCCTGCAAGAGTATAGCACCAGTAAATATAGACGATATAGCGATGTCGATGTGATATTGTAATTGGCTAGCACAACCCATAGGGGGCGCCACAAATACAAAAAAAATTACCGTTTGTTGCAGAAAATCACACCCGTGTGAACCCGAGTGGTGCAATTCCCCCCCCCCCCACCTCTCTCTCTCTCTCTCTCTCATTAGCAGCACAATCCCTCTCTCTGCGTTTCTTGGCGCCCCCATACTGGTACTAATAAGTCATATACTCGTGCTCATGGCCAAGGTAGGTAGGTACCGGTAGACACATAGGTAGACACGGACATTGCTGGTTGTAGGAGTGGTTGCACCACTCAATAATGATTTTTAGTAGCCTGATTATCAGACTCTGAGCTTCTTGCAGTCCACTCAGAGAGTGGGCGGGGTCTATGGGCTGGATCCAGGCTAGATAAATTCCCCTCCGAATTACTTACACATGATCACAGGTGTGCCGTGACATTGTAATTGGCTAACACAATTAGTGGGAGGGGCCTATATAAGCGATTGTGGCAGCCACCCTTTGCAATGTTTCCAAAATTGCGACTTTTCCGTTAGTACACTCTGAGAGTGTACTAATGGAACCAAATGGATCCGTTAGGGTCCATTTGGTTCCATTTATACACTCTGAGTTACAGACCCACAAGGGGTCCATTTGGTTCCAAACTATCATTTAGCTGAGGACCGCCTGGAACTCCCTCAAGGACCCCTGGGGGTCCCCGACCCCACTTTGTCACAGTTGTCACAGATGAACAATCTGCAAAAAGCTGTCTTTGTGTAGTAAATTTAAAGTCTGTAGCTTTCAGATCAGGCTTCAGCAAGGAACGTGACAAAGAACACTTGTGCTATACCATCTTTTTCATGTCCACCCAGTGCCAGGGGTTCCCTCCAAGCACCACGTTATGAAGACTGTTGTTTATAACGCGCAGATTAGATCAGGTCAAATGAATAATGTACCTTCATCTGTTTGACCCTTGTCTCCATGTCTTACCTTCATCTGTTTGACCCTTGCCTCCATGTCCTGGATGCTGGTGCTCGGGGTCACAGTGCTTGAGTCTCTCCAGCTCTGGGATCACACCGGCCAGCCAGGAGGTGAGGTCAGCAAGGTCACTGTTCACCTGCTGGGGCTCCTCCTCCTCCTCCTGGGGGCCACGGTGCAGCGTGTGGCCCCTGGACCGAGCCTGCAGCAGCTCCCAGCGCTCAATGACCCCTGAGAGGACATTCACAGAGAGAGAGAGAGAGAGAGAGAGAGAGAGAGAGAGAGAACACACATTATTCTCAGTGGTGCACTACAGTAAATACATTTACTCAAGTGCT